>NC_080596.1:71330259-71647844 GCF_027887145.1 Ammospiza caudacuta
ACCCGGGGTTATTAAAGCCAGGCAGCTCCGGGGAATGCAGAGGGGCTGATCCTGGGGAGGGGCTGGGCACAGCTTGGGGATGTCAGAGGAGCTGTGCTGTGAGCGTGCCTCGGCTCAAAGGCAGCTGCTCCATCACACAAGTGACAATGACAGGCCCTAAATGAGTCTGGGGTGGTGTCTGCCCGCACAAACCCCGTCAGACTTGTTTGGCTTCGTGTGGCAGCAACAGGGGCTCAGTCAGCTCGGCAGGGTTTGTGCTGAGCAGTGGAACACCCTGGGCCTGAGTCAGCCCTTCCCTGGCAGGGTCACCTCTGCCAGCCCCTGGCGCCCTGGCAGCAGTGGTTACTCCCAGATTTTGTCCCAACGTCACTCCAAGTGTCGTGGCCCTGCCCAAAGCACTGGGCAGAAGCTCCTGGTGGAGCTGGAGAGAGGCGCCAGGCCCTGAGCTCATTCCCTTCTCCACCTCCTCTGGCAGCAGGGAATCCTGGAATGGTTTGGGTTGGAAGGGCCCTGGAACCTCATCCCATCCCAAACCCCTGCCAGGGAGGGCTCATCCACAGTCCTTGCAGGTCTGGGGTGGGGAGGTGGCTCTGGACACCCTGGGATTGTGCCCACACCTCCCAAACCCACGTGCATCCCCCTGGGACCATCAGGACACTGCAGGTGTCCCTGGGACAATCAGGACACTGCAGGTCCCTGGGTGCTGCCCTCCCCTCGCTGTCCCCAGCCTGGTGACGAGCAGGACAAGGGCTCTGCATGAGGAGCACATTGTGGTGGCCCTGTGCTCCCAAACCCTTGGGAACCCAGAGTCCTTGGGCATCCCAGCATGGGGACACCGAGATCACAGTGTCCCCAGCTGAACCAGTGAGGGCTGGGGTTGGGTTTTATCCAAGGCAGCAAGAAAGCTCAGCAGCCCCAGAGCTGAACCCCGTGGGTGTCCAAAGGCACTGGCACTGCCAGGCAGAGCAAGGCTGGGATCCCTCCTGGAGCAGCCCCAGAGCTCGGAGCTCCTGGTCCCTGCCCTCGTGGTGGGAGCAATGGGAATGTCACATGGGAATGTCACATGTGGGACCATCCCATATAGGAATATGTGGGAATGTCCCACGTGGGACTGTCACATGTGGGAATGTCCCATGTGGGAATGCCCCATATGGGAATGCCATATGGGACTGTCACTATGAGAATGTCCCACATGGAAATGCCCCACATGGGAATGCCTCACGTGGGAATGCCACATCGGAATATCCCACATGTGAATGTCCCATGTAGGAATGCCCCACATGGGAATGTCCCACACAGGAATGCCCCATGGGAATGTCCCACATGGGAATGTCACTATGAGAATGCCCCACGTGGGAATGCCATCTGGGAATGCCCCATGTGGGAATGTCCCACATGGGAATGTTCCACATGGGAATGTTCCACACAGGAATGGCCCACAGGGGAATACCCCACGTGGGACTTTCCCATAGGGGAATGTCACATGGGAGTGTCCCACATGGGAATGCCATATAGGAATGTCCCACATGGAAATACCACATGGAAATGCCCCACACAGGAATGTCCTACATGGGAATGTCCCTCATGGGAATGCCACATGGAAATGCCACATGGGAACGTCCTACATGGGAATGCCCCTTGTGGGAATGCCCCATGTGGGAATGCCCCTCATGGAAATGCCACATGGGAATGCCCCATGTGGGAATGTCCCACATGGAAATGCCATACACAGGAATGCCCCATGTGGGAATGTCCCACATGTGAATGCCCCACATGGCAATGCCCCACCTGGGAATGTCCCATGACGGAATGTCCCCCTCAGCCCTTCCAGCAGCTCTGGGGCCGGGACACGGAGCTGGTACACGGCTCCACGTCAGCTCCGGTTGTCAGGCCAGCGAGCGGTGCCAGGCAGCTCCCCAGCCCAGCCAATGACACCACTCTGCACGTTCATTTAATCCCTAATTAATCTCCTGGTGCACAGAGCAGAGCCCTGGGCTGGGGGAAGGACCCCGAGCGCTGCATTCCCGGTTTGCTGTAATTGGGAACGAGGGAGGGACCGGGGAGCGCCGCTCACATCGAGCCCTTCCCTCGGCACGGAACAATAACGAGACCGTCGGCTCCCGGAGCATCTAATTAGAAATGGCGCGCTTAATTGATTTCTTGGCGATGTTAATTAAGGAATAATGAGAACCAGGTTGCAGCATGAGGTGCCAGTGAGAAGTTTTGAATGTCTCTCCTGGAGGATGGGTCTGGTGGCTGCTCCTGGGACAGCCAGGGGACAAGCCCAGGGTGGTGTCACCCGTGTCCCACTGGGTGTCCCAATTCCAGCCTGGGCACAGCTCAGCTCCTTCCATTTTCCCTTGTTCCTCCTTTTCCTGCCCCCTTCCCTGGGCTGTGCCAGGTCCTGGCAGGATGGCAGGAGGTCCCTGTGGGGTCACCTGGTCAATGCTGGACCCTGCCACCCAGGGACAGGAGATGCTGGGACATCCCTGGCAATGCCACCTGGCCTAGGGATGGGATGTCCCCTCCTCATCTGGGGTGGAGATCCAGAGTCTGGGATGGCCTTGGGAGGAGTGTGGAGGGTCCCAGGGTGTGTGAGACCTCCCTGGGCAGAGCTCTGGGTACAGATCAATCCCCTGGGATGCTCTGAGGACATTCCCAGGCTGGGATGTGGAGTCCTGGTGCTGGTGGCTGTCCCCAGCTCTGGGTGTGTCCCCAGGTCCCTTTAGGAAACACCACTTTGGGCTTTTTACTGGTTTTTATGACTTATTCCACACCTGGTATCTCATCCTTGGGTCTGAGCACCCCCTGACAGCAAATCCCCCGGGAATGGTGAGGGGACAGCTGCCAGCAACACGTCTTCCAGCGGGGTGGGCACCCTGGACACCCAGGGACACCCCTAGGACACCTTTGGGATACTCTGAGACACCCCCAGGACATCTTTGGGACACCCAGGACACCCCTGGGACATCCTGGGATACCCCCAAGACACCCTGGGACACCCCTGGGACACTGTGGGACACATGTCAGACACCCTGAGACACCCAGGGACACCCCTGGGACACCCTGGGGACACCCCTGGGACACCTCAGGGGCACCTTGGCACACCCCCAGGACACCTTTGGGACACCCTGAAACACTCCTGGGACATCCTGGGGCACTGAGACACCCTCAGGACACCCCGGGGACACCCAGGGAACAGCCTGGGGACACCCTGGAATGCCCAAGAACACCTTGGGACATCTTAGAACTTCCTGGGACCCCCCTGGGACACCCCTAGATGTATCCCAGACACCCTGAGACACCCCTGGGACACTCCTGGGACACCCCAGGGATACCCTGGGACACCACTAGGACACCTCTGGGACACCCTGGGACACTGAGACATCCCGGGACACCCCTGGGACACCCCTGGGACACATCCCAGACACCCTGAGACACCCCGGGGACACCCAGGGACACCTCTGGGATACCCAGGGACATCCTGAGACACTCCCAGGACACCTTTGGGACACCCTGGGACACTCCTGGGACATCCTGGGACACTGAGACACCCTGGGACACCCCCAGGGCACCCCAGAACACCTCGGGACCCCCTCTGCTCCGTCTGTTTTTAACCCCTGCGTCGCCAGCGCCCGCGAGTCCCCGTGTCACCCCTGGATTGTCACAATAAAAGAGGTCACACACTGGCTGTGGTCCCAGCTCCGTGTGCGATTCCAGATAAATGTCAGGATTTAAATGTCCCATCTGAGGACAGGATTATTATGGGCTGGCTCTCCAGGGGAGAACTGCTGGGGATGGGGATTTTCCTTGGAATGGTTTTCCCTGGGTGCGGGGAGGGAGCAGGGATGATGGATTTTGTGTGTTTGTATATAATTATACATAAATAATTGCAAAATCTGTATAATGCTAGACAACAAAAATATGTATAATTATAGGCATAATATATATAATTATCATCTAGTACATATAATAAAATATATAAGCCAATTGATATATTTTAAAATATGTAAATAGATATTATTATATATAATATAGACCTCGCAAAGCACAATCTATATTTTATATATACATATTGCATACAAAATATACGGTGTGCATACTAATAAATATATATAAAATATAAATTACAAAATACAATATACACATTATATATGCATTTGTATGCATATGATTTATTCATGTGCATATATGTGTATATGTGCTGTATTTTATATATTATTATTTTATTTTTACATATATATATAATTCATATATATATATATGATTTGGTGGGTTTTTTGGTTGTTCTTTTTTTGGGGGGGGTTTGGTTGTTTTTTTTTTCAATATTTATATGTGTTTTCCCCCAAATTCCAGGAAAACCTGGGAGGGACTCCTGACCTTTCTCCCCTGAGCTCCCTTGTCTGGAGGGTCCCGGCGGGGCCAGCCCTGGGTGTCCCATCCCTGCAGGGACATTCCTGAGGGATCCACAGGGAACTGCAGCAGCTCGGGAGCTCTCCCAACATCCAATCCCTGTGCAGGTGTGGGGCTGCCATCCCTGGAGCTGCCACATGCCTGCCACACCTGTGGGACCTCGGGGACAGCCCCAGGGACACCCAGGGACATCCCACATAACCTGTCACACCTGTGGGATCCCCATTGACACCCCCAGGGACATCCCCAGGGATGCCTCACATACCTGTCACATCTATGAGACCCCAAGGGGACACCCCACATACCTGTGACACCTGTGGGACCCTGGGGACACCCCCAGGGACACCTCAAGGGACACCCCCAGGGACACTCCACATACCTGTGGGACCCCAGGGACACACCCAGGGATACCCCACATACCTGCGACACCTGTGGGACCCCGGGGACACCCTCAGGGTCACCCCCGGGGACACCCCATATGGTTGTCACACCTGTGGAACTCTCAGGGACACATCCAGGGACACCGTGGGACATCCCACACCTGTCACATTTGTGGGACTCCCAGGGACACAGCCAAGGACACCCCCAGAGACACCCCACATACCTGTGACACCTGTGGGACCCCGAGGACACCCCCAAGGACACCCCCGGGGATACCCCATGTACCTGTCACACCTGTGGGACCCCAAGGGGACAGCTCACATACCTGTCACACCTCTGGGAACCCCGAGGACACACCCAGGGACATCCCCCGGGGACACTCCACATACCTGTCACACCTGTGGGACCCCCAGAGACACCCACAGGGACACCCCACCTACCTGTCACACCTCTGGGACCCCCGAGGCGACACCCCTGTCCTCACCCAGTGCCATGGAGCCACCAAACTCCGCTTGTCCCCTCACTTCCAGTTCCTCTCAACACCTCCCAGTGCCCCCCAGTTCCTCCCAGTGCCCCCCAGTTGCCGTCCCACAGGGCCCCCGCTGTCCCCACCCCTGGCGGGGCTCTGTCCCCACCCCGCAGGTGTCCAGGTGAGTTTCCAGCAGGATTTTCCTTTATTTCCACGCAGTAACACTCACTACAGCCGCTACCTACGGGAGGGAACGCACGCACACGGGCACGGGCAGAGAGAATAAATTAAAACAAACCGTCATAAAAAACCCAAACGATGAGAAAATAAGGGGGGGACTGGTGGGGAAATGAGAATAAAAAGGCGAATGAGGAGGGCTGGAGCACGGAGCCTCGGCTCGGAGGCGGTGGGTGCATCTCAGGAGCGCAGCGCGGGGAGGATGCGCTGCGGGGCCGCCCTGGCAGCCTCCTGTCCCTGCTCGGCGGGGCGGCAGCGCCCCGAAAGCCCCTCCGAGGGGGGCCCCGGGCGGCGGGGGGACGGGCGCGGGCCCCGGCCCCGGGAAAGGCCGCGGGCGGCGGCGGCGGCGTGGCCGTGTCCCCAGAGTGTCCCCAGAGTGTCCCTAGAGCGTCCCTAGAGTGCGGTGGGTGCCGCCGCCGGGGTCCCCCCTGCGCGCCGCGGGCTGCTCGCCATGCTGGCCGCACCTGCAGCCTGTCCCCGCCTTAGTCGTTGGAGGTGACATCGATGTCTTCCCCACTCGACTGCTTGGTGGCCAGGCGCCATCGGTTGATGTGGTGCGAGCCCTTCTTCTTCTGGTCCGAGTCGGGGCCCTCCTCCTCCAGCTTCTGCCGTTTGTATTTCGTCCGCCTGTTCTGGAACCACACCTTCACCTGCAACGGGAACAGCAACGACACCTTCACCTGCAACGGGAGCCACACCTTCACCTACAACAGGAGCCACACCTTCACCTGCAACAGGAACCACACCTTCACCTGCAACAGGAGCCACACCTTCACCTGCCACAGGAGCCACACCTTCACCTGCGGCACACACACAGCGCCTGTGGGCTACACACGGCCGGGCCTGCACGGGGAGGAGGCTCGGGATTCCCTGGGGAGGGGACACACTGGCCCTGGGCCTGATCCTGTTCCTATCCCTATCTCCATCCCTGTCCCTGTCCTTGATCCTGGCCCTGGCCCTGGCCCTGTCCCTGTCCCTATCCTAATCCCCATCCCTGTTCATGTCCCTGTCCTTGTTCCTGTTCCTATCCCCGTCCCCATCCCCTTTGCTGTCCCCATCCCTGTCCCTATCCCCTTCCCTGTCCCCGTCCCTGTCCCTACACCTGTCCCTGTCCTTGTCCCTATCCCTGTCCTTGTCCCATCCTCATTCCTATCTTTATCCCCATCCCTGTCCCTATCCTTATCCCTGTCCCTATTTCTGTCCCTGTCCTCAACCCCATCCTTGTCCCTGTTCCTATCCCTGTCTCTGTCCTTGACTGCATCCCTGTCCCTGTCCCTATCCCCATCCCCATCCCCATCCCTGTCCCTGTCCCTCCAGGAGCACTCCCACAGCCACCCCACCATGCCTGAGCTTCCCACAGCAAGGTAGGACACGGGGCACAAATGTGGCACAAATATGGCTGCTGCCACCTCACAGCCCTGCAGAAACACAGGGGTGTGAAGGACACTTGGTGACACCTCAGACACAGCACAGGTGACACGGCTCACAACACAGGTGACACTGCTCACAGCACCCAGAGTGTGACACCTCAGCACAGCGCAGGTGACACTGCTCACAGCACCCAGAGCCTGTCAGGACAGGTGACACTGCTCACAGCACCCAGAGTGTGACACCTCAGCACAGCACAGGTGACACTGCTCACAGCACAGGTGACACTGCTCACAGCACCCAGAGCCTGACACAGACACAGCACAGGTGACACTGCTCACAGCACCCAGAGCCCGAGCTGGGCTGGGCCTGGACTGGCACAGAACAGGGAAGCAGCCAAAGCCAGCCCTGTTCCAGCTGCCACTGCTGCCAGCTGCCACCGCTATGGCTCCAGTGACACTGGGATGACGCTCAGGGCCATCCCCACACCTCCAGCCAGGACCAGGATCTCAATTATCCATCATTAATTGACCACTGCTGCCAGGTGCCACTGGCACAGCAGCCATGGCTCCAGTGACACTGGAATGATGCTCGAGGCCATCCCCAAATCTCCAGCCAGGACCAGGATCCCAATTATCCATCATTAATTGACCACACTGAGGTTTCAGGAGACCTTTCCTGCTCTGCTGGTGCCAGACCCTGTCCCAGGAGCCTGAGCAGAGTCTCCATCCTGGGATCCCACCCTAACCCACCCCACAGTCCTGGCTCCAGCACTGGCAGCAGGGGCTGGGCTGGGCTCAGGGCCAGGACTGGGGACAGGGCAGCACAGCCAGGGTCACTTTGGGATGCTGGGGGCACTCACAGGGACAGGGGGCATGGAGGGGGGCGGGATGGCACAGGCAGGGATGGGGATGGGGATGGGGATGGGGATGGGGATGGGGATGGGGATGGGGATGGGGATGGGGATGGCACAGGCAGGGATGGGGATGGGGATGGGAGATGGCACAAGCAGGGATGCGGATGGCACAGGCAGGGATGGGGATGGGGATGGCACAGGCAGGGATGGGGATGGGGATGGCACAGGCAGGGATGGGGATGGCACAGGCAGGGATGCAGGGATGCAGGATATGGGATGCAGGATGGGGGACGGCAGTGGTGAGGGTTGCAGGATGTTGCAAACAGGGTTATGGGATGGGATGTGGGATGCTGCAGGCGGGGTTATGGGATGCTCCATCTGGGAATGAGGGACCTGCAGGCAGTGGTGAGGGACACTGCAGGTGGGATGGTGCAGGCAGAGCTGCAGGCAGGGGTGCAGGATGGGATGCAGGATGCTGCAGGCAGGGTTATGGGACATGGGATGCTGCCGGTGGGATGCAGGACGTGGCAGTTGGGATGGTGAGGGCTGCTGCAGCTGGGATGCTGCAGGGAGCAGAGGGGATGCCCCAGGGAGCAGTGCTGGGTGCTGCAGGCAGGGACGGGGGCTGAGGGGTGGCAGAGGGGTGGGATGCTGCTGGCAGCGGTGCAGGATGTGGATGCTGCAGGTGGGATCCAGGATTCTCCCGGTGGGATAAGGGGCCATCCCCACACCTCCACCCAGGCAGGACAAGGATGCCCCCGGCGGGCTGCGGACACTGCCTGGCTCCCAGGCCCGCAGCACCAGGTGCCGCTGCTTGGCCCCCGCTGCCAGCCCAGCCCAGCCCAGCCCGGCCCAGCCCGGCCCAGCCCAGCCCAGCCCAGCCCGGCCCGGCCCGGCCCGGCCCGGCCCGGCTCAGGCTGAGCTTTCTCCCGCAGCCGTTCGTGTCCTGCAGCTGCTGGCCCGGCTCAGCCGATCCCAGGACCATCGGTGCTTTTCCCTCAGCACCGACCACGGCCCCGCTCCCTGCTCCGGAGCCTCCCCGAGCCTGCACAGCCCGGCATTGCCATCCCAGCCCGGCATTCCCATTCCAGGCATTCCCATCCCGGGTCAGCATTCCCAGTTCGGGGGCCGGTATTCCCATTCCAGACCAGCATTCCCATCCTGGGCCACCATTCCCAGTTCAGATCAGCATTCCCATCCTGGGCCACCATTCCCAGTTCAGATCAGCATTCCCATCCTGGGCCACCATTCCCAGTTCAGATCAGCATTCTCATCCCATCCCAGCATTCCCATCACAGATCAGCATTCCTATCCCTGGTCAGCATTCCTATCCCGGGTCAGCATTCCCATCCCAGGCATTCCCATCCCGGATTATCATTCCTATCCCAGACCAGCATTCCCATCCCAGCCCATCATTCCCATCCCGGCCCGGCACTCGCTGGAGCCCCACCAGCCCAGCAGCAGCCGCTGACTTTGGGCTGTCCCGGCTCGGAACGGCTCCTCCCGGCGGCGGGACACAATCCCGGGACACAATCCCGGGACACAATCCGGGGACACAATCCATTGCCTTTCCTACCTCCGGGGCATTCCCGGAGCCGTGCCGGGCTGGCGCCTTCCATCCAGGCGCCGCGGAGCACTTTGCAAACTTTAATTAAAGCTCCGGGAGCGGAGAAGTCGCCTTATCCCTGAATTGTGGAAGGGGAACCGAGGCACAAAGCGATTAAATCATTAAATCTGCCCGTGCAGTTAAATCTGTGCCCGAGCGGGGCGGGGGAGCGGCTCTGCCCGGCTCGGCCCGGCCCGGCCCGGCCCGGCCCGGTTCCTGCGGGCTCCCCGGGATTCCCGGCTGGGAGCGGGGGTGTTCCCGGGCTGGAGGAGCTCCCGGGCCGCGTCCCTCGCTCCAAAGGCCGCAGCCACGGCGGGAGAATTGCGGGAGCTCCCCGTGGGATGAGCTGGCCCCGAGCTCCGGAGGAATCGCTCTAAATCCCCGAGCCCGGGGTTTGATCCCTTCCCAAATTAACCCTTCTCTGTTTTATCCCTTCCCAAATTAACCCCCCTTCTCATGCCGGGTGTTTGTGCCAGGTCCCGGCACCGCCACTCCCGGGGCTGGCTCTGTCCCCCGGGGTCACCTCCCGCCCCGAGACCCTGCTGTGGTACAGGGACAGGGATGGGACAGGGGTGGGACAAGGACAGGGATGGGACAGGGACAAGGACAGGGACAGGGACAGGGACAGTGACAGTCCCCGAGGTGTCTCCTGCATCCCTGCATCCCTGTCCTGTCCCTAAGCCTGACTCCCGTCCCTTTTTCCCTCCACATTCCCAGCTGTGCCCTGCCCTGAGGGCCACCACGGCCACCGGGACATCTGATGGCACCTGGGGGAATCAGCTCTAGCCCCAAGGTGACATTACCATCCCCACTTGGGGACAGTTAAAATCCCTGAGGAGCTTCCCCTGGCAGTGACACAAAGGGTGAGGGTGGCCCTGGATGGGGACAGGAAGGAGCAGCCCCACTGTCAGAGGGTGACACCGCCTGTGCCAGGTTGTCACCCAAAGTGCCACCACCCCAGTGCCATTGCTGCACCTCTGCCTGTTCCTGCGGGGACTTTCCCCATAAAAAACCCCAAAACTTCTCAGGTTTGTTTTTGGGGCCAACTCTCAGGGCAGGGGCCACTGCCAGCCCTGGGCCTCGCTCTGCAGCTCTATCTGGGCATCTTTCTCCTCCTGTGATTCCCAGGCATTCGCTCCGTTAATTATTAATTATTAATTACAGCCAGCACCGAGCCCCCGGCCAGGGCTGCTCCATCTCTGCAGGGACAGTTCCAGGAGGGGACAGCACGACATCCAGGGGCTCCAAAATCACCCCAAAAACCAGGAGGGGACAGCAGGATATCCAGGGATTCCATAGTCACCCCAAAACCAGGAGGGCATATCCAGGGATTCCATAATCACCCCAAAACTGTGAGAGGACACTGGGATATTTGGGAACTCCATAATCACCCCAAAAGCAGGAGGGGATACCCAGGGAGTCCACAGTCACCCCAAAGCTGTGAGGGGACAGTGGGACACACAGTGGCTCCACAACCACCCCAAGCTCCCCTCTGCAGCAGCCAGGGAGAGGCCTGCATTTAGGGAATGCAGATTGGAGACCCCGAGTGGGGTTTACCCCATGAGCTGCCAGGTTGGAGCTGCTCTGCTGGGAATTCTGGGCTCCATCGTGCCAGAGGAACCCAGGCAAGTGCCTTCCCAGCCCAGGCTGCTCCCAAGGCAGGGGAACAGACCTGGTGCCACCAGTGAAGCCATGCCCAACCCAGCAGGACACAGCACGGTGCCCCCAGCTCGTCCCATTGCCAGCACACATCCCAGATCCCAGCCTGGCACAGCCCTGGGCACCACAGGGCATGGGGGCCCTGCTGATCCCAGAGCCTGTCAGGGAATGGGGACCCTGCTGATCTTAAAGAACCCACAGGGCATGGGGACCCTGCTGATCCCAGTGCCAGCACAGTGCCCGGGATCCCTGCTGATCCCATAGAACCCACAGGGCATGGGAGCCCTGCTGATCCCAGAATACTCACAGGGCATGGGGGCCCTGCTGATCCCAGAGCCTCTCAGGGCATGGGGGCCTTGCTGATCCCACAGTGCCCAGGATCCCTGCTGATCCCAGAATACTCACAGGGCATGGGGGCCCTGCTGATCCCAGAGCCTGTCAGGGAATGGGGACCCTGCTGATCCCAAAGAACCCATGGGGCATGGGGACCCTGCTGATCCCAGTGACAGCACAGTACCCAGGATCCCTGCTGATCCCAGAGCATGTCAGAGCCTGGGATCCCCAATGATTCCAGTTACACCACAGAACCTGAAATCCCTGCTGATCCTGGTGCCCATGATCCCCACTGATCCCAGAGCACCCCCAGTGCCCAGGATCCCTGCTGATCCCAATGCCCAGGATCCCTGCTGATCCCAGTGCCCAGCATCCCCACTGATCCCAATGCCCAGGATCTCTGCTGATCCCGGTGTCCCCACCCTGCCCAGACCCCCCCACACGCCTGGCTCGATGTCACCTGTGTCACACTCCTGTGACCCCATCACACCCAACCCCCCTGAGGGCTCCCCTTGCTCAGACCATCCCAGATTCCCTTCGGAGCCCTCCCTGCACCTTCTCCACCCCGATCCCACTTTTGGGTTTCCCTCAGGGCCCTGAGCTGCGTTTTGCTCCCCCGGCCCCTTTGATTTTGCTGTTCTGGGCCTGTCGTTCCAATCTCACCCCGAATTAACGCAGCTCCTCAGCAGGAGAGCGGCTGGGAAGGGGTTAAACACCTGCACCATCCCCAGCCCATATCCCACGGCATTTCCTGGTGCTGGGCAGGACCTGAACACTCCTCACCTGCCCGGGGCTGCTCCAGGTGCTGCTCCCTGCCTGGGGACCCGGAGCTGGCATAGCCAGGGGGGAAAATTCCATTTTCCAGGGGAAAAGCAGCTGAGAAATAGGGCCAGGCACAGCCATGAGCTGCAGCCCTTCTGGGAATTGTTAAATCCGTGAAAAAATGGTAAAACCCCCCAAACTGTGGGTTCAGATGTGGGGCCCCAGGTGAAAACACACCAGTGTCACACCAGGATGGGTGTCATGGGTAAAGCAGGCTGGTTTTCCATGGGAGTTTGATTCCATGCAGGATTTATCACTGAATATTTAATTAGTAATAATTATAATAATGGTAATAATAATAGTAATAATATCCTGGGTTTGACACAGCCACCAGCCCCTGGCTGTCCCACTTCTCCAATCCCAATACCCGTCTGTCCCCAAACCCTTGGCACTCTGAAATTATTTCCCACCAGGTAATTAAAACAGATTTAAAAAAAAAAAAAATTTTTTCCAAAGCCATATAACAGAAAGGAAAAACGTTTCCCTGCAGGCTGAATCCCTACAGCCGGGTGCTGTTCCCGGATGGATCCGTGGAGCCTTTCCGGGCCCCGCCGCTGCCTCCCTGTGCTCATTCCCTGCCAGCAGCATCAGCTTCCCAAAATCACGGAAACACCACACAACTGAACACCCTGCAGCACCCAAAAATGAAAATTTCAAACATCTCCGTGGCCTCTTTGCACCCTGAAAGCTCCCTGGGATTTGGGCTGGATGCCGCTGCTGCGCTTCCCCTGGAAATGGCATTACTGCATTCAGGCTCCAGGCAGCGCTGGGAAAGGCCAGGGAATGGCCAAGCTGCCCCTGGGGCATCCCACAGCTGCCCTTTCCACCCCGACAAGTTCCTGGCTGTTCTTTGACCTTTGGGTTTTGTTCTTTTTCTCCCTTTTTTCCCCATTCTACCCAGAAAGGTGACGGCAGCAGCGGGAAGGGCCCTGAGCCGCTGTCAGCGCTGAGCCCCGCGAGCCGTGAGCTGGGGCAGCTTCACCCTCAGGATCCAAACACCCTGGGGATTTTGGGGGGCTCAGTCCCTGCTTCCTGACACCCACAGCTGCTCCTTTCCTCCGACCCCATGCCGGTGACATTTTCCTCCCAGGAAGTTCCTGCTCCCAGGGACGCGTCTGGAGGTTTTGTTTGGCAGAGCCTGGGCAAGGATGAGCCAGGCGGGTACTGGGAACACCCACGGCTCCAGCTTTATTTCCCAACTAAATTTAAGCTTAAAATTTCAATTAATTCAGCACACAGGCCCAACCACCTCACCAGAATTTGGGGAAAACTTTCTCCCTTCCTGGGAAATAAAACTCCTTCCCCTGGAGCGTTTGGGAACAGCCGCTCACCGGGACACCACGCTCGGACACTCAGATGCTCAGCCCCAGCTCCTGCATTTTCCCCCAGCTCTGTACACTTTTCCTTTCATCCTCATGTTTCTCCTGGGTCTCCTTACATCTAAATTCCTGTGAAATGTCTGTTCTGATCCCATAAACTATCATCCAACACCAGCGCCCTGCGGCAGCACCATCTCACACCCATCCTGAATCCTGGGTGCTGGTGCACAGACCCGGAGCTGTTCGGCTCAGCCACGGTTTTCCAGTCTCCAGGGAAGCCTTCAGCCTGCTGCTCCTTTCCTAGATTTTTGATTTTTGATGGATTTTTGAACCCTTAAATTGCTCCCAGGGAAAACACCCCAAACCAGCAAGGAACAACACCACAAAAGCGCTCCGGAGAGCGGGACAACACCAGAGCCACATCCCCAACCCCAAACCTGCCGCAGCTCCTGGAGCACCAAAAGCTGTCACAAAAACCCCAAACCCACCCCGAGGAGCCCCAGAACTCCTGCAGGCTCTGGGGGTCCTGCGGAGTGCCAGCTGGGGTTTCATATGGGAGCGATGTGCGGGTCTGGGGCCGCTGCTGGGACAGGGTGGGACACGATGGGACAGCCAGGAGGGACACGGAGGGACAGGCGGGTGGCAGTACCTGTGTCTCGGAGAGGCTGAGGCTGCTGGCCAGCTGCTTGCGCTCGGCTCCCACCACGTAGTGGTTCTTCTCGAAGGCTCTCTCCAGGCGCAGCAGCTGCGACGGGGAAAAGGCCGTGCGGATGCGCTTGGGCTTGCGGGCGAAGGGGCCGTGCAGCAGGAGGCTCTCCTGGGACACCTCGCTCCCTGCGGGCACACACAGAGCTCAGCGCGGCCCCCTCGGGGTCCCTGCCCGGCCCTGGGACTCGGCAAGGGCACAAAAAGGGGAATTTTTGGGAGATTTCCCCACCCTGAAATTGCTGGTTTTGTGCTACGTTCTGAATGCTCTCAGCCCCACGGTGGGGTTGGACACGGCGCCAAAGGGAGGGCAGGGAGAAAAAGAAAGAAATAAAGAGAAGGGATGGACGGGAAGAGCAGCAGGAAGGGAAAAGAGAGGAAGAGAAGGTGGAGGCAGAGAAAAAGCTGAGACAGAGAGAAAAAGAAATTATAAAATAGGAGGAAAACTGAGAAAGTGACAGGAAAAAATAGAGAAGGAAAACTAAGGAAGAAAAAAACGTGGAGGGAAGAAAGAAAAAGGGAAGGGGACACGGAAAGAGAGGAGAAAAGTGGGAAAGCAATTTTTAAAAGAGGAGAAGAAAGAGAAAGGAAAACAGAAGGAAAAGAAAGTGAAAGGAGAAAGAAAGCAAGAGACAAGAAGTGGGAAAGAAAAAAAAAAAGAAAAAGAAGCAAAGAAGCAAAGAATAACGAGCGAGAGAAGGAAATCTGTAAAGCAAGCGAGCGAAACAAGGTAGAAAGAAACGAAAACGAGGGAAGAAAGAGAAAATTAAAGGCGGAGGGAGAAGGCAGGAGAGAGGGGCGGCTCGGGAGAGCGGCGGGCCGGGCTCGGGGCCGGGGGGGGACCCGGAGCCGCTCCCGGAGCCGAGGGGGCCGGGCCGGAGCCCCCGGGCGCCGCCGGCAGCGGCCGCGATCCCCGGCGGAGCCCCGGGGAGCAGCGAGGGGTTGGTGCCGAGCAGATAAAACTAATCCGGGCTGCGGGACCCCCCGGCACCGCGGCGGGACAGAGGGGACGGCGTGCAGGGGAAACGGAGAGGCAAAAAGAGAGAGGGGAAAAAGAAAAAAGAAAAGGAAAAAATAAAGAGAAAGAAAAAACATGAGAAAAAAGAGGAAAGAAAAGGACGCAGCAACAGAAAGGAAAAGGAATAGAAAGAGGTTAGAAAGGAACGGAGAGAAAGAAAATAAAGATAAAAGAAATAGAGGCAGAATCGGAAAATTAAGAGAAAGAAAGAATGAACGAAGGGAAGAAAGAACGAAAGAAGCCAAACAAGAAAGTGAGAAAAAGAAAGAGAAGAAAGAAATAAAGAGAAGAAAAGGAATCGAGGGAAAATCTACAGAACCAAACAAACATCTCTCTGCGCAGCCGAGATCCACCGCACCGAAATCCTTCCCTTCGTTCCCGGGAAGGAGAAAACCAAATTCCCGGCTCGGCTGCGCACGGAGGCGGCGGCGCCGGTCCCGTGCCCCGGAGCTCCGCGATGCTCGGCCGGCACTGTGCGGGGCCGTGAAAGGCACCAGCACCGGGGGTGCGGAGACACCGGGGGTGCCGAGACTGCGAGCGCTCGGAAGCACCGGGTATGAAGAGGCACCGGGAGTGCAGAGGCACCGAGTGTTCGGAGACACTGGGTGCACGGAAGCACCGGGCTTTCGGAGGAGCCGGGCGTTCGGAGGAACCGGGAGTTCGGAGGATCCGGGGGCTCGGAGGCACCGGCCCCGGTACGGAGCGCCCGGGGGCCCCGGCCGTGCGTGCGGGCACGGCAGCAACAGGTCCTGCGGTGCAGTCGGGCCCCCCGAGCAGCCCCGGGGCCCCGGCAGCGCCCGGCCCGCGCCCCCCGCGGCCCCCGCTCACCTTGGAAGCGGTGGCCGAAGAAGCGGTTCCGCAGCACCCAGGGGTAAAAGTTGAGCGGGTCGCGGTGCTGCGGCCCGAAGAAGGGGTGCGGGTGCGGCAGGGCCGAGCCCCCCAGCTGGGGGGGCCCGACGGGCAGCGCCGGGTGCCCCACGGCCTCGGGGAAGACGAGCTCGGCGCTGCCGTACAGGGCCCGGCCGGCGGCTCCCTGGAAGCCGGGGGCGAAGGCGGCGGCGTCGGCGGCGGCGGCGGGGCCGGGGTAGGCGAGGGCGGCGGGGCGCGGGGGGTCCTCGGGGCCCAGGGGGGTGTCCTTGCCCACCAGGGACTCGATGGTGAAGCAGCGCTTCGCGGACGGCTGGAACATGGTGTGAGCCGGGAGCGGGGGGGGGGGGCCGGAGCGGGGCCGGTCCTGCGGGTGCGCGCGTGTGTGCGGTGTGTGTGTGTGTGCGTGTGCAAGAAACCTCCCCCTGGGCACGGCACACACACGCGGGCCCGCGGCCCGCACCCCTCCCTCCCTCCCTCCGCCCCCGCCCCGCCGCCCACCCGCGGGCGCCCACGCAGCCCCGAGCCCCGCGCGGCCGCTCCGGCGGCGGGCGGGACCTGCGGGACCACGGGGGCGGCCGCACCTGAGCCCCCGCCGGGAGGGGAGGCCCGCGGAGGCAGGGCCGGGATGGGGAGGGCAGGGATTGCGGGGATGGGATGGGATGGGATGGGATGGGATGGGATGGGATGGGATGGGATGGGATGGGATGGGATGGGATGGGATGGGATGGGATGGGAGAGCAGGGCCGGGATAGGAGAGCAGGGCCGGGATGGGGAGAGCGCGAATTGTAGGAATGGGATTGGAGAGCAGGGCCGGGATAGGAGAGCAAGGATTGCGGGGATGGAATGGGATGGGAGAGAAGGGCCTGGATGGAGAATGCAGGGATGGGATGCAGAGTGCAGAGACGGGATGGGGAGGGCAGGGATTGCAGGAATGGGATGGAAGAACAGGGCCGGGATGGGATGGGAGAGCAAGGAATGCAGGAATGGGATGGGATGAGAGAGCAGGGCCGAGATAGGGAGAGCAGGGATTGCAGGAGTGCGATGGGGAGGGCAGAGAATGTAGGGATGGGATGGGAAAGCAGGGCCGGGATGGGATGGAAGTGAAGGGCCGGGATGGGATGGGAAAGCAGGGCCGGGATGGGATGGAAGTGAAGGGCCGGGATGGGGAAGCCAGAGGAGGCAGGGCCGGGATGGAAGAGCGGGGAAAGTAGAGATGGGATGGAAGAGCAGATCAAGGTAGGGATGGGTCGGGGTAGGATGGGGAGAGCAGGGACGGACAGGACGGGCAGTGGGAGGAAGAGGAGGCAGAGGAAGGTAAGGACAGGCAGGGGAAGCAAAGGGAAGCAAGAGGAGGCCGGGGGAGGACAAGGGCAGCCAGGAAGAGTCAGGGGAGGCCGGGGGAGGCACGGGAGGTACGGACGGGCAGGGGACGACAAGGAGAGGCAGCGGAGGACACGGGGAGATGGGGCAGGAAGGGGAGGCAGAGGAGGCAAAAGGACGCAGAGAGCGCCCGAAAAACTGGACTGGAGCCGCTCCCGCCGGCGCGCCGCGAACTTGTGGCAAAAGGGCTCCGGCTGCGCGGGGCTGGGCGGGGGGGTTACCTCCGTATAAAAAAAAAAAGAAAATTTAAAAATCCTTTAAAATTCCTCATTTTTTCTTCTTCTTTTGGTTTTCTTTTTTCCTTTTTTTTTTTTTTGTCTTTTTTTTTTTTTTTCTTTCTATTTAAATGAATGAACCAGCCCTGCCCTCAGCGGCGGAGCGGATCCCGGCCCGCGGGGGCAGCACAGGTGAAGCTTCCCCCTCCTCTCCCACCCCGCGCAAGCTCCGCTCCCCTCCGCGTGTCCCCCTTCCCCCGGCCGATACCTCTTCCCACCGCTCCGATCCTGCTCCAGGGATGGGGGGAAAAAACAAACAACCAAATCTCCCAAAAGTGGCAATTTTGGCCGTTTTGCCCGGCGCGGGGGATGCGCGGGCGCGCAGCCCCTGCGCGGGCCGGTCCCGAGTTCACTCCGCAGTTTGGCTCTGCTCGGAGTTTGGTCGGGCCGCGGAGGCGGGGGCCAGCCCTCCCCTCCCGCACAAAGGGGGTTGAAAGTCTATTTTCCACTTGGCTGGATCGAAATGCTCCGCGCGGGATCCTTCCCCCCGCGGAGAGCAGAGCGCTGCTGCGCGCCCGCGGGCGCTGCGCGGACTCGCTCCCGCAAGAGGCTGCGGGGAGAAGGATGGGGGCAGGAAAAGCAAAATTCCGCGAAATCCCAGAGACCTGAAAACCTAAAAATGGAGCGAGAGCGTCGGCAAAGCGGTTTTTTTTTTATTTTTATTTTCGTTTCCGCAAGAAAGAGAGAGGAAAAAAATAATCGACATTCGAAATATTTTATAAATAGATTTTAAAATATATATTTCCTTTTTTTTTTAATAGGAAAAGTGGAAATAAGGAAGGGGAGTTGGGTGAGAGAGCTAGCGGAGAGGGCAGCGGGAGCGGAGCCGCGGGGGGACGGGGATGGGAAGGGATGGGGAGGAAGGGGAAGGGATGGGGTCGGGAAGGGGAAGAAGAAGGGGACACGGGGACAGCTCGGCTCAGCCGCGGAAACTGCCCGGCTCCGGACCGTTTGTGGAATTTAATTTAAATCAATTTAATCCAACTGAATTCAATTGAATTTCTGTTTTTCTCTCCTTTTATTTTTTTTTCCCTCTCGACCTTTTCGCTGCCCCCGGGGGCCGGGGGGGGGACGCGGCCCCTCCGGCCCTGCCCTGCGGCAGCCGCGGGTGCGGAGCGGGCGCTGCGGGATCCGCGGCCCCGGAGCGCGGCGCGGGGCCGGGATTTCGTTTCGTGCGGATCTCCCTCATTTCAGCATCTTCCGAGGGAGACAAGCGGGAACGGCGGCCGGGCTGCGGCTGCTCCCCGCGGGATCCCCGGTGCCCGCAGCTCCCCCGGGCTCCCCGGCCGCAGCCGAGCATTGTCCGGCTCCGCTTTGGGGTGAATGCCCCTCTAGGGAATTTACAAACCCTTCACCTGATTTTGGGCTTTCCCCATCTCGCCCCGGTGGTTTTCAGCCCCGGCTCAGTGTCCAGGCGAGGCTCGGATGCTCCGAAGGGAACCGCGGAGCTGCTACGCTGGAACCGACCAAGAACCCCAAATTTATCTTTAAATTTCTTTTTCCCCTCTGCTCCCAGGCCTGCTCCCAGCTCCAGGAGAGCTCAAGCAGGATTTTTATCCCTTCGGGAATGAACCCGGAGCCGCCGAGCCGGGATCTTGCTCGGGCTGGAGATGCCCCTGGCTGGAGAGGAAAACTTTATCCGCGGAATGCCCGGAGAGGGGAACCGGGATGGATCCTCCCCGCTGGATTCCGGCCGGGAACGGCTCCGGGAAGGGGAAAAATCCATTTTCCTTTCTAACGAAAGAGCCGCCGGCCGTGCGAGCGCAGCCGAGGGCCCGCAGGGGCCGGGCAGGAGCGGCTGCACCGCGATCGGGGGCGCCGGGGGCAAAGGGGGGTCCGGAAAACCCAACCGGGACGTCCTGCAAGGAGCAAACGAGAGAAGAGGAAAAGGAGAGGGAAAGAGGGACAGGACAGACACCGAACACCGGCGGCGGGATGGGGGTAAAGGGTCATTTATGGGGTGGCAGAGGGACAGCGGAGCCACTCTGTGTCTGTGTCCATCCGCACCCCAGAATCAGAGCCCGCAGGTGCTGTCCCCGAGCAGAGCGGTGTCCCCGGAGCCCGGCGGTGTCCCCGAGCCGGGCCGTGTCCCCTGAGCGGAGCGATGTCCCCAATGCCGAGCGGTGTCCCCGGGCCGGCCCCGCAGCCGCTGTCCTCTCGTCGTTAATCGGTAACGCAGCGGCCCCGCCATCAAAAGGCACCGCCGGGAGCGCGGCCCCGGGCCCGGAGCGGGCACGGCTCGGCCCCACGTTAAAAGTTGACCAGACTTAAAAGCGCTGCAGCTTTTCCTCCTCTGCTCTGCCACCTGCTCCTCCCGCGGGCACCGCTCCTGCCCGGCCCCGTTTCTTCTCACCGGCCATCCAGGGCAGCCCCGAGGGGCACAGGGGGAAATTTAGGGTTGGGAGGTTAACGAGGTCCTTTTCCTACTTCCTCGGATTTAATTTAATTCTAATTTTTGTGTTTTCTTTAGTTCGGGAATGGTCTGGATTGGAATAAACTGTCCCTGAAGCCGCAGCTTCCAGCAGGTCATTGCTGTCACCTCCCTCAGGACCCTTCAGTCAGGGGATTTTGGGAACTGGTGTGTGGAGGGATGGACAGATGAATGGATGGATGGATGGATGGATGGATGGATGGATGGATGGATGGACAGATGGATGGATGGATGGATGGGGATTGAGTGGAGGGATGGATGGACAGATGGATGGATGGATGGCAGAATCACAGAGTCAGACTATCCTGAGCTGGAAGGAATTCACAGAGATCATCCAGTCCAACTCCTGGCCCTGCACAGCACCTCAACAATCCCACCCTGTCATGGATGGGTGGATGGATGATGGATGGATGGGGAATGGATGGGGATTGAATGGAGGGATGGATGGACAGATGGATGGATGGATGATGGATGGATGGATGGATGGATGGATGATGGATGGATGGATAGATGATGGATGGATGGATGGATGGATGGATGGATGGATGGATGGATGGGGAATGGATGGGGATTGAATGGAGGGATGGATGGACAGATGGATGGATGGATGATGGATGATGGATGGAGGGATGGATGATGGATGGGGGATGGATGGATGGATGGATGGATGATGGATGGAGGGATGGATGATGGATGGGGGATGGATGGATGATGGATGGATGGATGGATGGATGGATGGATGGATGGATGGATGGATGGATGGATGGAGTCTAGGAGAAGGAATCCATGCCAATTCTCCAGTTCCAGACTGGGAGAGCCCATTCCAGCAGGGAAAGAGGCTGCTGGGCTCCCACCCACCTCCACAGGCTCTCCTTGGCCTTTCCACGGGGCTGCATCCCCCTCCCCTCTCCAAACCTCCAAACCCTGCCCAGGCCTGCTGGGATCTGCTGGGACAGGTCCTGGGCACACTCAGGGGTGCCACATCCTGAGGGTCCTTGGAGGGTCCTGTGTCACGGGAGTGACCAGAGCTGTCCCTGTCCTGTGTCACTGTGTCACAGGAGTGACCAGAGCTGTCCCTGTGGCCCTGGTGGCTGCAGGGAACAGGAATGCTGGGCCTGCAAAGCAAACAGGATCTGGCAGCCAGGCCCTGGTAGAAGTTGAACATCCAGCTCCTGGTGGGGTCATCTCCAGCCTGGGAGCACCTCCAGGGGATTGGGAGGAGCCCATGATCCCGAGAAAGCCTTTCCAGGAGCTGGGACATCCCAGCCCTTGGTGGCCTGGGCTGTCCCTGGGACAGGGACAGCTTGGGTCACTCCTGTGACACAGTGACACAGGACAGGGACAGCTCTGGTCACTCCTGTGACACAGGACAGGGACTGCTCTGGTCACCTCTCCCAGCAGTGACACAGCACATGGATTTTGGGAAACCCATCCACACTCCATGGGTGCAAAGTGCTGTGTGTGGCACTTCCATGTCCTGTGTCACTGCCATGCCCTGTGTCACTGTCCTGCCCTGTGTCACTGCCCTGCCCTGTGTCACTGCCCTGCCCTGTGTCACTGTCCTGCCCTGTGTCACTGCCCTGCCCTGTGTCACTGTCCTGCCCTGTGTCACTGCCATAGCCCTGTGTCACTGCCATGGCCCTGTGTCACTGCCATGTCCCTGTGTCACTGCCATAGCCCTGTATCACTGACATGGCCCTGTGTCACTGTCCTGCCCTGTGTCACTGCCATGCCCTGTGTCACTGTCCTGCCCTGTGTCACTGCCATGCCCTGTGTCACTGCCATCCTGTGTGTCACTGCCATGGCCCTGTGTCACTGCCATGGGTGCGTGTCACTGCCATGCCCTGTGTCACTGCCCTGTCCCTGTGTCACTGTCATGTGCCTGTGTCACTGCTATCCCCTGTGTCACTGCAATGTCCCTGTGTCACTGCCATGTCCCTGTATCACTGCCTTGCCCTGTGTCACTGTCATGTGCCTGTGTCACTGCAATGTCCCTGTGTCACTGCCATGTCCCTGTATCACTGCCTTGCCCTGTGTCACTGCCATGTCCCTGTGTCACTGCCATGTCCCTGTGTCACTGCCATGTCCCTGTGGCACTGCCATGTCCCTGTATCATTGCAATGCCTCTGTGTCACTGCCATCCCCTGTGTGTCACTGCCATGCCCTGTATCACTGCAATGTCCTATGTCACTGCCATGCCCTGTGGCACTGCCATGCCCTGTGTGACTGGCATAGCCCTTGTGTCACTGCCATGTCCCTTTGTCACTGCTGTGCCCTGTGTCATTGCAATGCCCCTGTGTCATTGCCATGTCCCTGTATCACTGCCATGCCCTGTGTCACTGCCATCCCGTGTGTCACTGCCATGGCCCTGTGTCACTGCCATCTCTGTGTCACTGCCATGCCCTGTGTCACTGCCATGCCCTCAGCACCATCCCCTGCCAGCCTGCAGGGCCAGGAACCCTCAGGGACAGGAGCTGTGGGACCCCAGGAGAGTCCCCAAAACCCCCGGGGGCCCTGGCAGTGGCAGTCAGGGCAGTTCAGCAGAACCAGCCGCCCTCCCATCCCCAAAATCCCATCGGATGGCACCGGGACATTGCTCCAAATGTCACTTCTGACACCAACCTTCCTGCAGAGCCAAACCACAGCTGGGAGTTTTCCTGATTTCCCACTCTGCTGGGAATTTTCCTGCTTTCCCACATGGAGCATTCCCCTGCTGGAAGCACCTGGGCACCTCCTCTGGGAACACCGGTGCTGCTTTTCCTGGAAAACCCACCCAGAAATGGCTCAGCCTGTCTCTCCCAGCCCTGGGGACACCTCAGGGTGGGGGGTTAAAGCCAATCCTACCCCCATTCAGGAGGAAATGAGTTTTTCCAGGGGGTTCTGCTGGATCCTGGAGGATTCCTGTGGCCTCCCCCACCCCCAAAGCTCGGAGCCCGCGGATTCCTCTCCCTCCTCCCTCGGGAGTGGTCGGAGGGGGCCCCTGGCTGAGTCATTTATTTATTTTGCCGGTGCCATATGAAAGGCAGCCCCGGGTGTTTCCATACCAGGCAGATAGGTGCTTCCAACACTGACATTCTCCAGGAGAAAAATAGGCAGGAAAGCTCCTGGCGCAGCAGTTTTATTGTGTTAATAAGTTTGGCGTCTATAAGCACCATATGTAAATGACTGCTATAGTGCCTTGCTGCCATTTAACATTATGTTGGGGAGGTGAGCTGGAGCCAAGTCTGCAGCTTTTCCATTAATACACCACGAGCTGCCAATTCCCAAGGGGCTTTTTTCCCTCTTTTTATATATTTTTTTCTCTTTTCTTCAAAAATGGGAAAGAGCCCGGCGCCAAAATGCTGCCTCGGACCCTTCAGTTGGGTGGGAAATGGGTAAATATTGTGTTCATTCAGGCCTGGAGGCAGCTCCAGAGCTTGGAGCTGTGCTGGGAAATTCCCTGTGCTGAGTGTGCCCATCCTGGGAGAGGGGCTGAGGGGTGGGCAGAGTGGGGCTGGGTTTTGGGGTTCATCACATCATTTTTGGGGGTTTATCCCATTGTGTTTGGGGGTCTATCCCACCGTGTTTGTGGGTTTATCCCACTGTATTTGTGAGTTTACCCCACTGTGTTTGTGGGTTTATCCCATCATTTTTTGTGGATTTATCCCACTGTGTTTGTGGGTTTATGCCACTGTGTTTGTGGGTCTATCCCACTGTGTTTGTGGGTCTATCCCACCGTGTTTGTGGGTCTATCCCACCGTGTTTGGGGGTTTAACCCACTATGTTTGGGGGTTTAGGCCACTGTGTTTGTGGGTCTATCCCTGCTCCCCCTTCCCTGACAATGAGGGGAAAAAAGAAAAAAACCAAGGGGGAAAAACGGAAACGTGAAGCTCTGTGAGTTTGTTCCTCGTGCGAGGGATTTGCAGGGAGTTTGTGCTGAATCGATGGCTCCGTGCAGTCATATGGATGGCAGGCTCCCAGCCATTATTAGTGTAAACAGATTTGTGAGCAGTATATTTAGCTGTTCCATATTGCTTTTAGGAAATGTGCACATTTCCATGGCACACACTTGCAGAGGGCCATACCCTGCCACGGCTCTGCAGGTGGGCACGGAGCCTCCCGAGCCCCCCAGGCTCCCCCAAACTCTGCCCCATGAGCTGCTCAGAGGGGTTTGTGTGCCCTGCTGCTGGCTGCTGGCTGTCCCACCTGTGTGTCACCTGGAAGGGGACACCCTGGCCTGGCCACGCTGCTCCCTGAGGTGGCAGAGCCGGGGTGCAGCTCCTGCAGGGGGTGGTGGCAGCAGCAGAGCTCCTGGGGGTGCCCAGCGTGGGTTTGGGGCTCCAGGGCACCCAGCCCTGCCCAGAGCCCTGCAGAGGGGTGAGCTGGGGCATCCTCAGGGGCACTGCCAGGGTGAGGAGGCACCCAGGGGATGCTCTGGGAAATGGGTGAGACTGACACCCAGAGATTGCATCAGGATCCAGGGGACACAGCCACCCAGGGAACACTCTGGGAAATGGGTGACAGACACCCAGGGAACACTAGGGGGAAATGGGTGACACAGACAGCCAGGGATTGCGTCAGGATCCAGGGGACAAAAACATCCAGGGAATGCTCTGGAATCCAGGTGACAGAGAAACCCAGGGATTGTGCTGTGATCCAGGTGACACAGACACCCAGGGAACGTTCTGGGATCCAGGGGACACAGACACCCAGGGAATGCTCTGGGACACAGGTGACACAGACATTCAGGGATTGTGTCAGGATCCAGGTGACACAGCCACCCGTGGAACACTCTGAGATCCAGGTGGCACAGCAACTAGAGATTGTGCCAGGATCCAGGTGGCACAGCCAGCCAAGGAACGCTCTGGGAAACAGGTGACACAGACACCCAGTGACCACTCTGGGACACAGGTGACACAGCCACCCACACGCCACGGCAGGGTGCAGGTGACACAGACACTCACAGGCCACGGCAGGGTGCAGGTGACCCAGGAGTCCTGCAGGATGGATCCTGTCCCCAAATCCTTCCACAATTCCTGTTTCCCACGGGAGCCAGCAGGACCAGCCCCTTGCAGCCCCCAAAGCCGCCATGGGCACGGGACAGCGGGCATGTGGCACAGTCCCTGTGCCAGGCAGGGGGCACCGAGCGGCCCGAGGGGCTTTGCTGCTCTGCCTTCCCCTTGCTGCTCTCCCCTTGATGGTCTTCTTTTCCCTTTGCTGCTCTCCCCTTGCACTTCTCCCTTTCCTGCTTTCCCTTTCCTGCTCTCCCTTTGACTCTCTCCCCTTGCAATTTTCCCTTTGCTGCTTTCCCCTTGCCGGTTTTTCCCCCTTGCTGCTCTCCCTTTGCTGTGGGTTTTTCCCCCTGCAATTTTCCCCTTGCCGTTCTCCCTTTCCTGTTGTCCCCTTGCAGTTTCCCTTCTCTGCTTTCCCTCTGCTGCTCTCCCTCTCCGTCCCTTGTCCCGCAATAGCGGCTGGCCCGGCAGGCACGGCAGAGCCTGGCACGGCCCGGGAGAGGCTGGCACGGCTGGCACGGCAGATCCTGGCCCGGCAGGCCGGCAGAGGCTGTCCCAGCCCGGCTACCATGGCTACCCATCCCCGGCGGAGGCATCCGGGCTCGGGGGGAGCCGCCGGCCCCTTTCATGCCGCAGAAAGCCGCGACATCAGCGCTCTCTTGTTGGATGTCACCGTCTCCCTCCCAGCGGCGTGAAAAATCAATTAGGAAGAATTAGCGACGTGTCACCGGGGCTCGGGAGAGGACAATCACGGGGCCCGTCCTGCGCACCGAGACGCGGCTCTGTGTCACCGCTCTGTGTCACCGCTGTCCCCAGCGCCCTGGCACCGCTCCAGCCGCCAAGGCGGGATGCCCAGGCACCCAAATCCTTTGGGATGCGATTCCCAGGGAGTGGGGTCGCTCCAGCACTCCCTGCCTCGCTTTCTCCATCCTTACGAGGGTTTTGGCAGCACCGCGGCCAAACCCAAAGCCGCAGCATCCCCGGCTGGAGGTGCCGTTCCCGCGGCTCCAGGCTGGAATGGCTCTCTGGGAATGTGACTCGCACCGTGTCGCCTCTTTTCCCTCCTCTTCCCATGTGCGTGTGTATATATATAAACCAGAAAGGGAAAAAAAATTCCCAAACTCTGATTAAAATCCCTTTTTTTATTCACCTGCCCATCTTTCCTGTCTGCATCTCCCCTTCTACCCAAACTCATAATTAATCGCTCAAGGCAAAAGTAATGAATGTTAATTGGCCATCTGTACAAAGACTAATTAAAATCTACCATGCTGGGGATTAAAACATACCTATAGCAACTGCCTGAATTGAGAATGAGACAGAGGAGAGATTGAGAAAACAGCTGAAAGGCTTGTGCAAAACGCAATCTCGCTTAGGTGTGAGATGAGTTGCAGCTCCGAGATCTGAGATGCTTTATTATTAAATTAAAAAAAAAAAAAAAAAACACAACCAAAAAACGGGGAGGGGGGAGGGTGGGGAAGAAACTTCTGAGCTGGGAGCTGGTTTAATGGGAAGAAAGGCCGCGGGGGATTTCAAAGGAGGAGTGACCCCAACATTTCGCGTCGGGTTTGGAAGAGGATAAAAACTGCCCGCTCCCCTCCCCGCCCGCAGGAAATATTCGGTGGCGTTTGCAGCTTTTTGAGGGTTTGCGGCTGTGATTAAAGGGAGTGGGGAGAGCAGCATTGCATGGATTTGGGGTGAGGGATGGAGCAGGCGATGGGGCACGGCCGGGGCTGTGCCCGCTCTGCCCTTGGCCACCCCATCCCCTCTTTGTCCCAAACCCGCGGCTTTTCAGCGGCCGCCCCTTTGTTGGAGCCTTTGGGAGTTGGGGGAATGTTCCCAAACGAAGAAACGGCAATGACGGCTCCCAGAGCTGCTCTTCCTCCTCTTCCTCCTCCTCCCCCTCGGGGCTGCAGCCTCACGAACCCCCCGGTCCCTCCCCGTGCTGCTGCCGATCCCGCTCCGTCCCACCTGGCCCAGGTGTCTCCTCCGGCGCTGGTGACACCGCTGGGGTGGCAGGAGGAGCGCAGGGCTCCCGGGGGATGCTGAGGGGTGACAGGGAGGCTGGACCCTCACTCCGAACAGGCTCAGGGATGTGCAAAACTCCATTTTTTAAGCTCCAAAAATCAGAACCAAGCGCTGGGGCTGTTTGTGCTGGAAGTCACCGAGCTGCGGCTCCACCGCCTCGTGTCCCCGAGCAGCTGCAGGCCAGGGACGTCCCTGCATGTCCCAAACATCCCCTTTGGAAGCCCGGATCACATTCCGGGGGTGCCGGGCAGCGCCCCCCATCCCCGGGGGGGTTTTTGGGGCGGGCGGCGGGGGCAGCCCGGGCAGCGCCCCCGGGAGCGGCGGGGCTGTGCCGCCGCGCCGGGAGCTCGGGGCTCTGCTCTTGTTTTCTCAGATTCCGCTGTGTTTACTCCCAACACGAGTGACCGCCGTGGCCCCATTACGGCGGCACTGACAGCTCGGCTGACAAGTGCGCTCGCGGCAGGAATGTGAATGCGGCTCCCGGCCCCGCTCCGCGCCGAACCGCGCACGGCCCCGAGCGGGGACCGCGGAGAGACACCGGGAGAGGGGACTGGGGAGGGATACCGGGAGAGAGGGACACGGGGAGGGACACGGGGAGAGGGGGACACGGGGAGAGAAGGACACGGGGAGGGACACGGGGAGAGAGGGACACGGGGAGAGAAGGACACGGGGAGGGACACGGGGAGAGAAGGACACGGGGAGCGGGGACCGGGAGCGACGCGGGGAGAGAGGGACACGGGGAGAGGGGACCAGGGAGGGACACCGGGAGGGACACGGGGAGAGAGGGACACGGGGGGGGGGGACACGGGGAGAGGGACACGGGGAGCGAGCCCCGGGGAGCCACAAGGGGAGAGGGTACCGGGAGGGACACGGCCCGCCCGAGCGGCCCCGGGGAGAGACACGGAGACAGAGGGACACGGGAAGGGACACGGGGAGAGAGGGATCGGGGAAGGACATGGAGAGAGAGGGAAACGAGGAGCAGGGAGCGGGGAGCCATACGGGGAGCGGATACCGGAGAGGGACACAGGGAGCGAGCCCCGGGGAGGGACACGGCCCGCCCGAGCGGCCCCGGGGAGAGACACGGGGAGAGAGGGACACGGGGAGAGAGGGACACGGGGAGCGATCCCCGGGGAGCCACAAGGACTGCGGGTCCCGGGCGGCGACACAGGCTGCGAGTCCCCGGGAGGGACACGGGGAGAGAGCCCAGGGAAGGGACACTGGCTGCGGGCCCCGGGGAGGGACACGGTCCGCCCGACATGGGGAGGGACACCGGGAGGGACACGGGCTGCGAGACCCGGGGAGAGACACGGGCCGTGGGTACCAGGGAGCCACACGGGGAGCCACACGGGCTGCGAGCCCCGGGGAAGGACACAGAGAGGGACACGGGCTGTGAGCCCCAGGGCATCCCACTCGGGGTGGGAGCAGCGAGGGGGGATCACCCTTCCTGCCTGAACTTGGAGCTGGGGTCTTCCAAAAGCATGGGAAGGACAGGGATTCACTGGGATTACCAGCACAGGAGGGATGGACATGGTTTTCTTGCCCTTTCTGTCTGAACTCAGAGCTGGGATCTTCCTGAGCCTGCCTGGACCCCAACAGGTTGGTAATGCTGGGAATTCTCTGGGATTATCCCATGCTCAGGAAGGTTTTGAGGGCAGGTGGAGGATGAGGAGTGCAGGTGTGCTGGTTGTGCCCCTGCTCATCTGGTGTTGGATGAAGGTTTTTATTTTATTTAGAGATGGGGTAATTGAGAGGTGTTTTAAAAACTGCTGCCCAGGGCAGGGGGTTGGGGCTCGAGGAGCTTTAAGGTCCATTCCAACCCAAACCATTCTGGGATTCCAGGATTCAGGGAAGGAGGCTTGAAAGGCACCAGGCTGAGCAAGACAGAGTCTGGCTTTGGGTGGTGTACAGAAAAACCAAGGGAAAACCAATTTCTGCAGCTTTTCCCACTGGGATGGGGGAGGCTGCTGGTCTGCAGGGCCCACTCCAACCTCTGGTGGGATTGGTAGGTCCAGACCAGCTCCAGGAACGATGCCAAGGTCAGGATCTGGCCCTAGGCCATGTTTGGATCCAGCCCTAGGCCCATCTTGGATCCATCCCTAGGCCCAGTTCAGATCCAGCCCTATTCCAACCTAAGATGCAACCCTAATTCCACCTTAGATCCAGCCCTAGGCCCAGTTTAGATCCAGCCCTACTCCCAGTTTGGATCCAGCCCTAGTCCCAGCTTAGATCCATCCCTAGGCCCAGTTTGGATCCAGGCCTACTACCAGGCTGGATCAATCCCTAGTCGCAGCTTGGATCTATCCCTAGGCCCAGCTTGGATCCATCCCTGGGCCCAGCTCTGCTCCAGCCCTAATCCCAGTTTGGACCCAGCCTTAGTCTCAGCTCAGCTCCAGCCCTAATCCCACTTTAGATCCATCCCTAGTCCCAGTTTGGATCCAGCCCTAGTCTCAGTTTGGATCCACCCCTAGTCCCAACTTGGATCCAGCCCTAGGCCCAGCTCCAGCCCAGCCCAGCTCAGCTGCTGTGCCTGCCCAGCTCAAGGTGGTTTAATTAATCACAGATCGTTTCTGCAGTGCCTCCTCATTAACCTCCACAGCAAACTAATTAATTACTCATTAAGGCGGGGGAGCTCTGTGGGCCAGGACAGCTCAGCCCAGAGCTCTTCTCAGCTCAGGTCTGGGTTAATCTGTGAGCTCCTCGCTGGCCTCGTTACCCATTAATGGGGCCCTGACCCATCAAAGGGATGGGGGGACCTCAAGGATCATCTTGTTCCATGGGCAGGGACACTTCCCACTGTCCCAGGTGGAGGAAGAATTCCATATTCCAAATAGGAATCCTGGAATGTCCCAATGGGAAGAATTCCATGTTCCAAATAGGAATCCTGGAATATCACAATGGAAAGAATTCCATATTCCACACAGGAATCCTGGAATGTCCCAATGGGAAGAATTCCATATTCCACATGGGAATGTCCCAATCAGAAGAATTCCATCGAGGAATCCTGGAATGCCCTGATGGGAAGGAACCCACAGGATCTGGGATGAAGCTTCCAGCCCTGAAGGGAAAATTCCTCCCCAGCATCCCTGGAGCTCCGGCAGCCTCAGGATTCCCTGGATTCCTGGGAACCCAGCAGGGAGCTGCTCTTGTGCCATGGACCAGGAGAGTCATTCCAGGGAATTAGCACAGCCAGGGAACAGCAGGAGATGCTGGAAGCCCAGAAACCCCCCAGAGAGAGGCAGTGGGGAGAGAAGGGCCTGAGAGAATCCATGGAATGGGTTGGGTTGGGAAGGACCCTAAATCCCATTCCCATTCCTTCCCATCCATGGGCAGGAGGATGATTCCATGATCCCAGGTGGATCCAACCCCAATGTCCAACCTGGCCTTGGGCATTCCCAGGGATCCAGGGGCAGCCACAGCAAATCTGGGAATTCCAGCCCAGCCAGCAATTCCTTGCCAAGATCCCAGCCCAATCTCCCCTTTCCCAGTGGGAGCCATTCCCTGGCTCCTGTCCCTGCAGGCCTTGTCCCCAGTCCCTCTGCAGCTCTCCTGGAGCCCCTGCAGGCCCTGCCAGGGGCTCTGAGCTCTGCCTGGAGCCTTCCCTTCTCCAGGGGAACATTCCCAGCCCTGCCAGCCTGGCTCCAGAGCAGAGGGGCTCCAGCCCTGCAGCAGCTCCGGGGCCTCCTCTGGGCTCTCTGCAGCAGCTCCACGTCCTCCTGCTGTTGGGCCCAGGGCTGGGGCAGCTCTGCAGGTGGGCTCTCACCTGAGGGAGGGGCACAGGGGCACAATTCCCACCTTGCCTTTGGCATCAGCCCAGGGCTGGGACAGCTCTGCAGGTGTGGCCTCACCTGAGGGCAGAACCCCCCCCACCCCGTGCTGGAGCTGCTTCTGAGGCCACCAAAGCCAGGGGACGGCGAGGAGGGGACATGGCTGGAAATGGGTCACAGGGTTGAGAGTGAGGACGGACAGAGGGACAGGAGGGGGACAGGCAGGGGCTCCAGCCCACAGGAGGAGCCTCTGTGAGGACCCAGCTCAGCAGGAAGGGGTTTGTTGTTCCAACACTCTCAGGTTCACTCCTGCCCATGCCAGCACAGCTCCAGGACATCCCAAACAGCTCCTGACTTGTGCCTTTGGATGCAGAATGTGTCTCCAGGGGCATCCTGCACAGTGGGGGTCCCTATGTGGGCACCTCCAGCCCTTTCCCCCCCTTCACCCTGATTTTTAAAGATTTCCAAAGCCTTCTGATGTCTGCATTCTTGTAACAAACTTTCTTACACACTTTCTGTAAATAACTCCTTGTTTTGCATTCTTTTATAGAGGAGGAAAAATCTGGTGGGCTGTTGGTTTGTCCAGTGTCATTGGAGAGGCAGCACTATCACCCTCTGATCCACTGCCACTTTTAGAAATCTATAAATGCTGGAATCAGAAAATAAACTTTCCTTTTTCCACCTTGGTGTGGGCACTCATGTTGTTTTGGGTCCTTTAGTGCCATCCCCTGGCAGGGAGCAGCTCCTGGGTCCCACAGTGCCATCCTGCACTAAAGGACTAAGGTGGGACTAGGGATGGATCCAAACTGGGCCTAGGGCTGGATCCAAACTGGGATTAGGGATGGGTCCAAACTGAGCCTAGGGATGGGTCCAAACTGGGATTAGGGATGGATCCAAACTGGGCCTAGGGCTGGATCCAAACTGGGCCTAGGGCTGGATCCAAACAGGGCCTAGGGATGGATCCTGACCTTGGCATCGTTCCTGGAGCTGGTCTGGACCTACCAATCCCACCAGAGGTTGGAGTGGGCCCTGCAGACCAGCAGCCTCCCCCATCCCAGTGGGAAAAGCTGCAGAAATTGGTTTTCCCTTGGTTTTTCTGTACACCACCCAAAGCCAGACTCTGTCTTGCTCAGCCTGGTGCCTTTCAAGCCTCCTTCCCTGAATCCTGGAATCCCAGAATGGTTTGGGTTGGAATGGACCTTAAAGCTCCTCGAGCCCCAACCCCCTGCCCTGGGCAGCAGTTTTTAAAACACCTCTCGATTACTCCCCCAGTGACATTCCGTGGCAGGGCAGCAGCTCCTGGGTCCTTTAGTGCTATCCCTCCCCTGGGTCCTTTAGTGCTATCCCTCCCCTGAACCTTTGGCCCTGGGCACGAAGGGACTGGCAAAGCCAAGCTCAGGGCTGGCAAAGCCAAGCTCAGCATTCCTGGGCTCAGGGAAAGGGAGGTGTCCTCTCCTCCATGCTGGGAAAGCTCTCAGGAGGGGCACAGGAGCTCCTGCTGAGCCAGGACAGCTGCCCGGCTTTGGGAGGGGTCAGGGGTGAGCTGGGTTTCATTTTGGGGGGATTTAGGGGCTTTTGGTGCTGCCCTGCTCACAAAAAAACCCAGCCCCAGCTTTGGCTCCTGCCTGAGCAGGCTCAGCCCAGCCCAGCACGGGCACAAAGGGCACAGTGTGTCCCCAGCACTGGGAGGGGGCTCAGGGGGGTCACCCCAAAGCACAGAGCCCTGCCCTTCTGCCCCAAACTGCTCCTGAGGCCAGCACGGGGCTCTCCGCAGCATTTTTTAGGGATTTCAGCCCAGGATGCACCTGCACATCTCCTGCTGCAGCTTTATCTCCCTGCTCAGGGAGAAAGAAAAGGGGGGAAAGAAGGAAAAGGGATGAAATGCCCGGCACAGGGTTTTGCTGCAGGAGACAGGGTGGGAAACTGTGGAATTTGGGGGGAATCAGAACTACCTGTGGGACACCCCAGGGCTGGAGGGGTTTTTGGGCTGGAAAGCTGCACTTGATTTCCAGCAGGAATTTCTCTCTCCAAGGCCTTTTAGGGATAAACTGTCCAGGTAAGAAATGACACCTGAATTAATTTTACTTTTCACCCCATGGCCTGCAATGGGGACTTTTTTATCCAATGACACAAAAACACCCAAACCCATGGAGGAGAAGGAGAAGAGAAGGAGAAGGAGAAAAGGAGAAGGAGAAGGAGAAAAGGAAAAGGAGAAGGAGAAGGAGAAAAGGAGAAGGAGATGTAGGAGAGGGTGGCTCATTTTGGGCTCACTCCGTGCAGGGTTCACCCCTAGCCCAGGGAACATCGCTGCCCAAACCCCGTGGCTCCCCAGGGATCCATGGGGATACACCTGCCCAGGTGAGCTGTGGGAATTAGGAGAGCTCTGGGGAGCTCCAAACTCCTTTATTTTTAACGCCCTTCTGTATTTCCCCTCCTCGAGCCTCCGGCAAAGCCCCCGGAGCCGGGACACGGATCCCTAATTACAAAATGATGCCAAAGATGGGTGTGGAGGCCGGAGGAGGCTGGAACCCCGCTCCATGCCCTCCCCACACCGCGCTGCTTTTCCAGAGGCATTCCCGGGCTCCCAGCTCCAGCCGGGCTCTGTTCCCCGGTCTCGGGACGCCCTCAGCTGGTGACAGAAATTCCGGGAAAGGGAAATAAAAGTTACAGTGGCATTTTGTCTTCTCATCCCGCAGCACCCACCGGGCACGGGCTGGTTCCCCGGGAACTCCAGAACCCAGGGAGTGCTGGCACCCAGAGAACCCTGGCATCCGCAGTGATGCTAGCACCCAGGGGGTGCTGGTACCTAAAAATGCTGCTACCCAGGGGATTTTGATACCCAAATATGCTGGCACCCAGGGGATTTGGGTACCCAGGGGATTCTGCTACCCATAGGATTTGGCACCCAGGGGATGCTGGCACCCAGAGGATTTTGGCACCCAGGGGATTTTGGTAGCCAGGGGATGCTGGCATCCAAGGGATGCTAGCACCCAGGAGATTTTGGTACCCAAAGGTGCTGGTCCATGGGGGATGTTGGTACCTAGAGGATTGATACCCAGAGAATGATGATGCCCAGGGGATGCTGGCACCTGGGAGTGCTGGTACCTGGTGGGTGTTGACATCCAGGTGATATTTGTACTCAGGGGATGCTGGTACCCAGGTGTGGAGTCTTAATTTATTTTTCCAAGGTCGGGATTGAATGTGTAGATGGAATTTCTTGTTGGGACTCAGATGTTTGTTAGTTCTTATCTCTGTCACAGTCTCACAAACCCTGAGTTCTGCAGCACTTCACTCTCACAAGCCAAAAATGGAGCCCCATCTCTCTCTCTCCAAGGCTTTTTAATGATAAACTGTCCAATTAAGAAATGACACCTGAATTATTTTCACTTTTAACCGAATACCCAACGACCTGTGCCCTGCAATAGGGACTTTGGAGGAGGAGGAGGAGGAGGATGAGGAGGAGGAAGAGCCTCCCAAACCCTCCATTTTGCTCTATATACATCACTACATTCTAAACCCTTAAACTCTGATTTTCCTACCCTGTGATATCACACATTTCTGTTCAAACTCCACACCCACAATCCCAGTTCCACCATTCCATTCTGGAAGATTCTCTGCACCCTCAGGCCAATGCAATATTCTCCTGGGGATCAGAGCCTGTCAGCACAGAAAGTCTGGAATTCTCAGCAATTCCCAGGGTTCCAGCTCCCAGGGGATGCTGACACCCAGGAACAGTGACACCCAGGGGACATTGGGACCTGTTGAATGGTCCCTGAAAATGATCCAGGGCCAGCACAGAGGACATGGACCTGTCCCTGCAGGGTCAGAGGAGACCCTGGAGCTGCTCTGCAGCCAGGCTGGGAGAGCTGGGAATGTTCCCCTGGAGAAGGGAAAATTCCAGGGAATCCTCAGAGTCCCTGGAGGGGCTCCAGGAGAGCTGGAGAGGGACTGGGGACAAGGCCTGCAGGGACAGGAGCCAGGGAATGGCTCCCACTGGGAAAGGGCAGATTGGGCTGGGATCTTGGCAAGGAATTGCTGGCTGGGAGGGTGGGCAGGGGCTGGGCTGGAATTCCCAGATTTGCTGTGGCTGCTCCTGGATCGCTGGCAGTGCCCAATGCCAGGCTGGACATTGGAGCTTGGATCCACCTGGGACAGTGGGAGGTGTCCCTGCCATGGATGGGGTGGGATGGGACAAGATTTAAGGTCCCTTCCAACCCAAACCATTCCAGGATTCTGGAGCCCCTCTGCTCTGGAGCCAGGCTGGCAGAGCTTGGAATGTTCCCCTGGAGAAGGGAAGGCTCCAGGCAGAGCTCAGAGCCCCTGGCAGGGCCTGGAGGGGCTCCAGAAGAGCTGGAGAGGGACTGAGGACAAGGGATGGAGGGACAGAGCACAGAGAACACCCAGAGGAAAGGAAAATTGGGATATTGGGAAGCTCTGAGGTTCTTTTATGCAGAGAGCCAGATCCCAAAATATCCCTGCCCAAAAGGGGATGGGGAAAGCCCCCAGGGATGCAGGTGAGGAGAGGGGGGACATTTCGGCAGGAGCCAGCCCAGGGAGGCTTCCCAGCCCCATAAACCCAGCAGGAATCAAATCCCAACATTCCCAGTGCCAGGGCTGGGATCTCAGAGGGATTTTTGCTAATGAAAGTCCTAGGCAGGAAGGAAAGCCGAAAGCAGACAGCAGGGCTGGCTGGGGAGGAGGGATTTAGGAGCTTGGCAGGATTAAATGAACAGAGAATTAATGAAAAGGCTCGGAGAGGGGAGGCCAGGACTCCAGGAGGGAATTCTGGTGCTTGCTGGGTGAAACCAGGGCTTAACCCAGGATCCTCCTCCCACCCTGGCAGGAATTCACCCACCCTGCTAGACACAGCAGAAACCCCAGAGCAGACAGGCCTCAGGATTTGAATGATTTTAGAATTTTAATGATTGGAAAGCCAGGGCGGCAAAATCTGAGCTGCAGGGTTGGGGTGGAGGGGGCACAGAGGGGCATTTCCAGGGCATATTTCAGGACTTCAAAACAACTCTTCTGCATGAGCTTTCCAGAGGAAAAGCCTCTGTGTGTCTGTGCCTGCTGCAATCTGAAGGAAAAGTGACAAAAAACCCCCACAAATAATTAAAAGGAAGGGGCTGAAGCCCCAGAGCAAGGCTTGGACCCAAACCCTGCACAGGCAGCAGGGCAGGAACTCAGGGCTGTGCCTTTGCTGTGAGCTCTGCTCAGTTTCTGTGAGCTGGTGACCTCAGCCAAAATTCTCAATTCCTCCAAGGCTGCTCCCTCTCCTGGCGGTCACTGGTGTTTGTGGGAAAAGCACCGGGAGAGGCTTTGCTGCTCCTTGCCCAGTGTGAGAGTCTGTTTGAATTTTCCCTCATCTGCCTCACGGTCATCATTGGGGGACCACTGAAGAGAAGACCCCCCCTGTCTAAAATCTCTGGCTCTGAAGGAGAAAGTCACACGCCAAAGGCCCTGAGACCTGAGAGCACAGTGCTAAGTTATTGTTCACAGGTGTGTTTGCTGTTTGCTAAGAAGGGGGCACCGTGCCCTGTTTGCAACAGCAGCCTTGGAAGCTCTCCCACCTCTCGGCCTGGCTGGACTTCTCCTGAGTTTCGGGTGGTCTCCCACAGAAGACCTTCACCTGTTTTACAACCACCGTGACAGGCAGACTGGGATGTAAGGAGCCTCTCCATCAAGGACTGAGACACGGAACCCCCATGTGCAAAGGCCTCTCTGCTCCATCAAGGACTGAGACACGGAACCCCCATGTGCAAAGGCCCCTCTGCTCCATCAAGGACTGAGACACGGAACCCCCATGTGCAAAGGCCTCTCTGCTCCTTCCAAGGACTGGGACTGAAACCCCCAGCCCGGGGAGGTGTGTGGGGAACCAAAGCTGACCAAAGTGAGATGTTTGCCTGCAGGTTGTGACTGCTGGACCAAGAAGACAATGGCTCTGTTTACTGCTGAGAGCATGGACTGCCTGTTACATCAATTCCTTATTGTACCTGTTTCCCCCCTCACAATTTCCAATAGAGTTATCATAATAAAAACCTCTGAGTTAGATAGAGATTTTGAGATCTCCCTGATGTAACAGGTGGGTCCTCAACTGGACTGGACCAAAGGACTTCGTCTCTACATTTGGTAGCTCTATCCCCTTCTTTCACTCTCTCTTTTCTCTCTCTTTATCTTTTTCTCTCCCTTAATCCCTCTATTTTGCTGTGGTCATTCAATAAAGGTGCATTTGTTTTATCACTGAAAACCCCCTTGTACCACGTTGGTTCTTTTGCACCCTGAGATCACCCCACAAACCATCACGAACCCTGTTCATAAGGACAGATCATGACAACCAGAACCCAGCCCAGCCCTGCAGGAGCCCCAGGAGAGCAGGGACATAGCCAGGGATCCAGGGATTGTCACTGATATTTCCTGGAAAATCCCTTTGCCAGGATTTTTCTCCTGAGAAGCTGAGAGGACTCAGAAATAAATGTAAACAAGAATGATCTGATTGCTTGGAATGTGCTCTGGAGGTTGCTCACCAAAAGGTGCATCTTTGATTGGTTCCATGTGAATTGTTTTTAATTAATGACCAATCCCAGTCCATCTGCATCGGGACTCTGGTCAGTCACAAGATTTTATTATTCATTCCTTTCTACCCTTCTGATGTCTCCTTTCTCTTTTCTTTAGTATAGTTTTAATATATCATTATAATATAATATAATATAATATAATATAATATAATATAATATAATATCATATCATATCATATCATATCATATCATATCATGAAATAATAAATCAGCCTTCTGAAACATGGAATCAAGATTCTCATCTCTTCCCTCATCCTGGGCACCCTCAAACACGACACAGGGGACATCCCAGCCCAGGAATGGCTCCTTGGGGGACACAGGGGGACACAACTCCTGCTGGGGCTCCTGTGGGGCTGGCACAGCCCTCGTGGGCCTTTGGCTCCCACAAACTCCTGAGTTTGAGCCTTCCAGGGCAATTCCATCAGGAAAAATCCCAAATCCCTGGGAGTGAGGGATTGCAGCCCTGCCAGTGAGGGCTCAGCAGCAGGAGCTGCTGCCCAGTCTCAAAAGGGCACTAAAGGGCACACAGAGACCAAAAAGGGGCCTCACAAGGCACACAGAGCCAAAAAAGGGCACCAAAGGGCACAGAAAGACCAAAAAGGGCACCACAAGGCACACAGAGACCAAAAAGGGCACCACAAGGCACACAGAGACCAAAAAGGGCACCACAAGGCACACAGAGACCAAAAAGGGCACCACAAGGCACACAGAGATGAAAAAGGGCACCACAAGGCACACAGGGACCAAAAAGGCACACAGAGATATCCTTAAAGCTTCCCAAATCCCAGGATTTGAACAAGGTCCCACTGGAGGCACCAGGGAAAGCTCAGCTGGAAGCAAAGCAGGGAGGCAAAAGTGGAGGGGCTCAGATGTCAAAGAAATCCACGTGAGCTCCGGAGGGAAAGGAATCCTCCTGCAGGAGCTGGAGCAGCTTCTGGGCTGACACGGAGCTCGGGATGAGCTGGCCCTGCTCCTGCAGCCTCTGGAAGCGCTGGCGCAGCCCAGGGTCCCGAGTCCTGCTCCGGGCCAGGAGCTGCATGTCCGTGTCCAGGGGGCCTGGGGAAAGGAAAAATCACCCAAAAATTCACTTCAGGAGAGAGGAAAATCCAGGGGTTGTGCTCCCCTCTGGAGCCAGGCTGGCAGAGCTGGGAATGTTCCCCTGGAGAAGAGAAAAACCCAGGGAATCCTCAAAGTTCCTAAAGGGGCTCCAGGAGAGCTGGAGAGGGACTGGGGATAAGGGACAGAGGGACAGGAGCCAGGGAATGGCTTCCAGTGCCAGAGGGCAGGGAAGGATGGGATACTGGAAATTAGGAATTCCTGGCTGGGCTGGAATTGCCAGATTTGCTGTGGCTGCCCCTGGATCCCTGGCAGTGCCCAAGGCCAGGTGGGACACTGGGGCTTGGATCCACCTGAGACAGTGGGAGGTGTCCCTGCCATGGATGGGATGGGATTTAAGGTCCCTCCCAACTCAAACCGTTCCAGGATTCTGGAGCCCCTCTGCTCTGCAGCCAGGCTGGGAGAGCTGGGAATGTGCCCCTGGAGAAGGGAAAAATCCAGGGAATCCTCAGAGTCCCTGGAGGGGCTCCATGAGAGCTGGAGAGGGACTGAGGACAAGGCCTGCAGGGACAGGAGCCAGGGAATGGCTCCCACTGGGAAAGGGCAGATTGGGCTGGGATCTTGGCAAGGAATTGCTGGCTGGGAGGGTGGGCAGGGGCTGGGCTGGAATTCCCAGATTTGCTGTGGCTGCCCCTGGATCCCTGGCAGTGTCCATGGCCAGGTTGGACATTGGGATAGTGGCACCCATAGGTGTCCCTGCCCATGGATGGGGTGGGATAGGATGGGGTGGGATGGGATGGAATAATGGGATGGGTTTTCACGTTTCTTCTCCCCAGCCCAAGCTGGAATTCCATGATCCCAACGTAAAAGCCAGCTGGGAGATAGCCTTGGAGTGCAGCACAGGGAACTGGGCTCCCAGCTGTGCTGCTGGGGGCTGGAGGGGCAGGAGCAGGGCTGGGCTGCAGGAATGCCCATCCCAAAGGCAGGAGAAGGTGGAGCTGCTCTCCTCACCTGGGGCATAGTTGAGCACACGCACTCCGGGTTCCTCCAGGGCCAGCACACAGAACATCATGTCCCTGGCAGCCTTGCCAGAGCAGTACAGGGCCCAGCTGGGGAAGGGCTCCAGGGCACACAGGGATGAGATGTTCACCACGGTCCTGCTGCAGCCAGGCCGGGCCCCAAAGGCCTTCAGGGCCGTGGAGGTCAGGCAGAGGGCTGAGCTGATGTTGAAGGAGAAGTAGGAGTTGATCTCCTCCAGGTCGGTCAGGTCCAGGAAGGATTTGGAGATGTCTCCCAAGGAGCCTGGGAATTGCAAATGTGGAATGGTTTGGGATGGGGGGATCTTAAACAATGTCCTTCCACTGTCCCAGGGTGCTTCCAGTGTCCAGCCTGGCCCAGGACACCTCCAGAAAGGTGGAAAATGAGTTCTTACAGATCAACCCCACAGCCGATCCCTCTGGCTGCCACATTCCACACCCAACACCCCCAGAGCTTTGGGGCCCAGCCCTGCCAGGGCCCACAGCAGCCTGAGGAGCCCAGCCCGGCCCATTTCAGGTCACAGGGACCCAGCAGTGACAGGGGACAGGGACCTGCCCTGCCAGCCTTGTGCCAATGCAAACAGCTCCCAGGCTGGAGCACAATGTCCCCAAGGGCCACCACGGGCCCTGCGCCAGAGCACTCCCGGATCCTGGAACCTCTATGGAACGCAGGGGTGATTTACAGCCATAATGGGTAAAAAGGGCACTGAAGGCATTAAAGGTACGAGAAAGAACCCACAAGGTGGGGCTGGAATTTTGTCTGAAGCTTTGGATTCGGGGAGCAGGGGGATGAGAAGGTGCAGGAGGGCACAGCAAAACCTTGGGAGCAGCAAAGCACTCCAGGAACCCCCCAATTAATTCCTTTAATAAACCCACACGGGGACAGGGGGAAATCCCGCAGCTCCTTCTCTCTTTTGGGGTATTTGCTGGCATCCCAAGCCCGGAGCCGCGCGGGGCTGCCCAGCTGTCCCCGGGGACGGAGGGCAGAGCTCGGGGAGGGGACAGACGGGGACAGAGGGGGACAGGCGGGGACAGCGGTGTCGTACCGGCATTATTGACCAGCAGCAGGCGGCCGAAGGACGCGTCCTGCAGCAGCTCCCGCAGGGCAGCGCTCGCCCTCCGCAGCCCCTCCTCGGAGCCCAGGTCAGCGGGCACGCACTGCACCCGCAGTTCGCTGCTCCCGGTGCCGCACCCGGTGTCATTGCCGGTGGCCCCGGCGCGCAGTTCGGTCGCCAGCTCGGCCAGCGCATCCGCGGATCGCGCCAGCAGCATCAGCACCGAGCCGGGCCCGAGCTGCGGCGCCAGCAGCCGCGCCAGGCTGCGCCCGAAGCCGCGGGAAGCGCCCGTCACCACGCAGGCGGTGGCGGCCCAGCGCCCCGGTACCGATCCCGGTCCCGGTCGCGCTCCCGACCCCGACCCCGATCCCGAACCTGACCCCGACCCTGATCCTGATCCCGATCCTGACCCAGAGCCAGAGCCAGAGCCAGAGCCAGAGCCAGAGCCAGACCCCGATCCCGATCCCGATCCCGATCCCAGCCCTGCTCCCGATCCCGCTCCCGGCGCCCGCTCCATCCCGGAACCCAGCGGAGGGGGCGTGGGAACGCGCCTGCCCACGTGACCCGCCCCATTCATGCCCCCACCGCTTTGTGAATGGCCGCTGGGAGCCCGCGGGCAGCGCCGCCGGCTCTGATTGGTCGGTGCCAGAGGGCTGGGCCCGCTGCGCGCACGCGGGGCGTGGTCTGAGCGGGGCGCCCCCTGGCGGCCGCTGTGAGGCGGGGCGGCTTCCGTGAGGGAGCGGCGGGGCGGGAATGGGACCGGGACCGGGAATAGGAATGTGACCGGGAAAGGAACGGGAACGAGACCGGGAATGAGCCCGGCACCAGGAACAGCCACGGAACCGGGAACAGAACCAGCAAGAGCGTGAACAGGACCGGATCTGGAAATGTGGCTGCATCCCTGGAGCGCCGGGCATCGCCTGCCCACAGCGCGGCTGCCCCTGGCCTTTCCCCCGTTACGTTTATTCAGCGCACTTTTAAACATATTTTTCAAATATGTTTTTATCAAATTTTGAATATTTAAAAAAAAAACTTTAAAAATATTTTTTTAAAAATATTTCTTTTTAAATTTTTTTAAAATACATTTTAATTTTTTTCCCTCCGCAGATATAAATTCCCTTTTATTGTGCCTGCCTAGCCTTGTTTCCACCTCCTCACTCCTGCAGGGCACAAGAGCCTTCCCTCCCCTTTCCCTCTGCAATCCCGACTTTTGGCACCCAGCACTGCTACTTTACTAGGGAATAAAAGCCTGCTCTGATCACAAAAAGCCCTAAAATCCTTTTAAAAAAATAAATATCTCTGTCCATGAAGGTGGAGACGATTTTCAGGGAGGGTTTTTCCAAGGAATACCTGGTCTGTATGGAAGGGGCTGGCAGCAGGGCTTTCATTCCCAGCTGTTCAATGCCAGATGGTTCCAGGCAGGTAATGGAGTGGGATTTCACTCAATTAAGCAGCCACAGACTGGGCTGGAACCCTCCAGCACTCTAATAAAGCATTAAAAATTCATGGCATGGCAAAAACCCAAGAGCGCTATTTGTTTTGCTAAAGCAAATCTTACACATTCGGCGAAATTAAGATCATCAGCAAAAAAAATAAGACAGCAAATGTGTATTTTTTTCACAAGTAGCTTCTTGATGGCAGAACTTGCTTCAGTCACTGCCAGTTCCCCCCTTCCCGCTTTGGCAGCTCCAGTCTCCTGCATCCATCAGGATTGCTGCCCTGCTTCCCAGGCTGGCACCCACAGGGGCTGGAAATGGGCAGCGATTGCTGGAATGCCCTTCCAGCAGCCCAGCCCTGCACCAGGACATTCCTGATCCCTGCAGGTGTTCAGGGACACTTGGAATTGCCTTTGGAAGGTGTTCCTGCCCACGATGGGAGTTTGGAATGGGATGGGGTTTAAGGGTGGATCCCAACCCAAACCATTCTGTGGTTTAGGAAGGATTTTATTTTCAGCTGCTAAAAGTTGCTCCTGCTAAATTAAATTTTTTCAAAAGTAAAAATCAGTGGGAGGGAAGTAGTGACCAAACAAGCCCAGAGCTGTGTGAAAAACGCCAATCACTTGTTTTTAAAATTTTAAAAGTTTAATAGTAATAAAATGGTTATAAAAATAGAAATACAATTAGAGTAATAATAATTTGGACAAATTGAATTAGGACAATATGAGTCAATAAAGACAAAGAGTTATGGATGTCTGGGTACCTTTCTCTGGGCAGCACAAGCCCAAAAAAGACCCACGTTAACAGAGGATTAACCCTTAAAACCAACAGCCTGTTGCATATTCATACATTTCATACATGATGCATAAATTCCATTCAAACACAGGATTCTGTCTGGTCATCCTCAACTTCTTCATCTGAATCTTAACAGCGCCTTCGAGGCGGGAAGAAGTTTGTTTGTTCTGATATGAGAGCAATAAATTCTTTTTCTCTGAAAGATTCAGGTGTCCTGTGGCTGCTATCTCGCTGCAAGTCCTTTCTTTAAAAAAGTATCCTACATAGCATAGTTTCTATTTTAACATTTTTTATAACCTAAAACTATATTTAACACACTACTTAAGAGAATTAATACAGCATTACTTTCTAACACAACACATATAATATTCATTTTAATATTTGAGAAAAGCCAATCATAAAATACATGCATTTTCCACAGCTGGAACTGGAGACCTGAGAAATGATCATGGAATCCCAGAATAGTTTGGGTTGGAAGGGACCTTAAAGATCATCTCATCCCAGGGCAGGGACACTTCCCGCTGTCCCCGGTGGCTCCAAGCCCAGCCTGGGGCATTCTCAGGGATCCAGGGGCGGCCCCAGCTGCTCTGGGAATCCTATTCCAGCCTTTCCAAGGGAAGATCAGTCTCTACAATTCCCGAGGCTGCTCTGGGAATCCTATTCCAGCCTCTCCCAGGGTGGATGAGTCTCTACAATTCCCGAGGCTGCCCTGCATCCCTCGCAGCCGGCGCTGGGGGGACTCATTGCACTCCAAGCCCCGGGAGGTGACAGGGACAGGTCCCAAGGAACCCTCTGGCGCTGGGAATACGGGGCTGGCACCTCTTGGCCTGGATCCGGACAGGGATCAGCAGGAAATCCACAGAATTCTTCCATCCGTGCTCAGGCTCTGGCTCAGGTTCTTCCCTTGGTGCCAGGGAATCACAGAACCCTCAGGGCTGGAAAAGATCTCTGGGATCAGTGAGTCCAACCACCCCAGCACTGCCAGGGCCACCACTGCCCCTGTCCCCAAGGGCCACAGCCACAGGGCTGTGAAATCCCTGCAGGGATGGGGACTCCAGCCCTGCCCTGGGAAACTTGTACAGGTTTGGTTGTGTCAGGGACACCGAAAATCCTGAGGGATGTGAAGGGATTCCCTCAGGGGGAACCCCTTCCACAGGGAAACCCCATCCCAGGGATGTGGGAACGCCGTGGAGCTGGCACTGCCCCGCTGTGGCACCACCCTGTGACATTGTGCTGCTGTGACACTGCCCTGTGACATTGTCCTGTGGCACTGCCCTGGTGTGGCACTGTCCTGCTGTGACACTGCCCTGCTGTGGCACTGCTCTGGTGTGATAATGTCCTGTGGCACTGCCATTTTGTGACACTGTCCTGCTGTGGCACTGCCCTGCTGTGACACTGCCCTGTGACACTGCCCTGCTGTGGCACTGCCAGGGCTCCTTGGAGAGGAGCCTCTCAATTCTTGGGGCACAGGAGTGGCACCGACGGCTTTCAGGAGGAGCCCTGGGGGTTTCTGTCCCTGCAGCAGGGCAGGGCTGGCAGCCACTCCAGGTGACTTTGGCTTCTGTCACCGCTGACGTGGCTCCCGAGGTGGCCCTGCCTGTTGTCCCTATTGTCACTGTGGCTGTGGCTCTGCAGCAGGGTGGGGCTGGCAGTTGTCACCTTGGCTGTTGTCACCGTGGCTGTAGCTTTGAAGGTGTCCCTGGCTGTTGTCACTGTTGCCACGACTCCAAGGTGACCCTGGCAGTTGTCACCATTGCTGTGACTCCCGAGGTGTCCCTGGCTGTTGTCACCATTGTTGTAACTCCCGAGGTGTCCCTGACTGCTGTGACCATAGCCATGGCTCCCGAGGTGGCCCTGTCACTTGTCCCCATGGCCGTGGCTCCCAGCGCTGACTCCTGAGTTGCCCGAAGGCCACCCTGGCTGTGGGACCCCCGGGTGTCTGTCCCCACAGCTCATTGTGTCACCTCCCCAGACAGCCTGAGGACTGACCCCGGGTCCGGCTGCATCCAGCTGGATTCCTGGCAGGAAGGAGGGTGGGATGGGATGATAGGATGGGATAATGGGATGGGATGGGATGGGATAATGAGATGGGATGGGGTGGGATAATGAGATGGGATGGGATGGGATGGGATGGGATGGGATGGGATGGGATGGGATGGGATGGGATGGGATGGGCTGAGAGGCACAGCAGGATCCCCCCTCCTGCAGCTGTGAGGAGGAGCCTGCAGGGAGGGAATCTCTTTCCCCCTCTCGTCCCAGAGATCTCTCATCTCTGGGATGAGAGGGGAGATCTCCCTCCTACTCATAAACTGTGGCCCCTCCTTTGCCATCCTGCAGCCCAAGCACAGAATTCCCACATGGAACAGCCCTCGGGTGGGATTCACCTCTTAGGTCTTCAAATCCTGCCTCGGTGGAGCTAAGCCCTTCCTGGGGGATTTGGGAGCACTTTAGAGACCCCAGCACACCTTGCCAAAAGATCTTCACCCCAAATCTCCACTAGAGATCCCAGAGCTGGATTTAATGAAAGCAGGAACTCAGATTTGAAAAATTCTTCACAAATGTTGGTTTAGTTAAGGTGTCAGGGCATGGGTTGGACTCATTGATCTTGAAGGTCTCTTCCAACCTTGTCATTCGGGGAATTCTGTGATTTCTGCAAATTCTGGGAAGGTTGAAGCCAGAACTCCATGCTGAAATCCATCTCCAGTCTGCCCAGATAATAATTTCCTATAGCCAGATGAAAAAGTGGAATAAAATCCATACGGATACAGAAGTTGTGATTTGGAGCATCCAGGTGTGTCCCAAACAGGGATTTGGGGAACACTACAAAAATATTAGGCTTAAAAATTGATTTCAGACCTTAAATGTAACACTGAGTGCTGTGGCTGCAAAATGGGTTTATCCTGCAAAAATACCTTGTGGAAGAGTGGAATATTTGGAATATTAGGCTTAAAATATTAGGCTGAAAATTTGATTTCAGTCGTTCAATGTAACACAGAGCAGGACTTTAACCACTGAGTGCTGTGGCTGGAAAATGTGGATTAGTCCTGCAGAAATACCTTGTGAAAGAGTGGAATATTTGGAATATTAGGCTTAGAGATTGATTTCAGTCATTAAATGTAACATAGAGCACAATTTTGACCTCTGAGTGCTGTGGCTGCAAAATGTGGATTTATCTTGCAAAAAGACTTTGTGGAGACTGGAATATTTGGAATATTAGGCTTAAAATATTAAGCTTAAAAACTGATTTCAGTCATTAAACATAACACAGAGCAGGACTTTAACCACTGAGTGCTGTGGCTGGAAAATGTAGATTTATCCTGCAGAAATACCTTGTGGAGATTGAAATATTTGGAAGACTGGACTATTTTGTGGTTATGTGGATGAATCCACGTGAGGCCAACAAACCCCTTTACTCACTGGTCAGGAAAGACAAACAAAGTGCTCATTGGAGTAGGAAGTTGCAGGTTTCTCTTATTTATCCTTGTTTCCTTCTTGGTTTCTGTGTCAGTGACCTTGGTAGGAAATTCTTTCAGGGGTAAACGTGGATCCTTTTATCAGACTCCTCTGTGGCTCACAGGAGTGGCTGTAAAACCTCTTCCATATGCTCTGGGGAGGGAAACTGAGCCCTGAGCGTGTCCAGCTGGGAGCTGGGGCTTGCTGAGGGCAGCAGGGAGAGCAGGAGGAGCTGGGGATGGCGAGGAGGAAGCAGCTCCAGGGATTCAGGTCACAGCCCAAAAGGAGTGCCCTGCCCAGGGAGATCCCCTGAGTGTCCTGCAGGAGGGATTTTCCAGGTCTGGCCTTGTTTGATTCCCGGATTTGTGGCTAAACCCGTGATCCCACTGAGAAATGTTTTCCTGAATGGCACCAGAGAGAGCAGGTTGAAGCCTGGCTTGGCCTCCTGCCTGTCACTGCTGGATGGAGGGAGGAGAGCACAGAGCCACTGGAAAATCCAGCAGGGAGAAGGGGAAAAGGAAGGAGAAAAGCCAGGAGAGGTTGCAGGAGCTGACCAAACCACAGCACAAAACAAAACCTCGAAATTAACACAAAAAGTAAGAGGTTGTGAAGTTAAAAACAAAATAAAATTAAATAAATTCTGATAATTGTGTTGCTCCAGGGATTTGGGACAGCTGCTCCTGGCTTTGGGAAGTCATGGACAGAGGTGATTGTTGAACCAGAGAGGAACTTGCACACGAGGCTTCTCTGACCCATCCCATTGATTTTTTAGGAAGTTTTGGCCCACTAGGGAAGTTCTGGAGGCCTGGCAAACACTGCGAGGTCAGCAATGAAAAGGGGGAGATTTTAAAGCATTACCAGGCTGTTGTCAGCTCCATAAAACCCAATTATCTGGAGCTTCATTAGGAGGAAATTAAGGGAACATAAAGGGGTTAATGGCAGCCAGAAGGGTTTAAGGCCAATAGAATCTGTCAGGCAAAGCCAATCCTATTTTTTAGGATTATGAGCCATCTTTGCTACACCCGTGTTGGCCTTGCCCGATGATTTGATTAATAAATTCCAACAATACCCATTCAGCATGGCTATGGCAGTGACTGGGGAGAAGAAATAAATAAATCAACTTCTTGTGGACAAGCTCTGAAACGGGACAAAGTTTGTGTGACAGCAAATAATGAGGACAAATCCCAGGCAGACGCCAGCAATGAATATTCATGTGAAGGTGACAAATGCTACAGGCTGGGGACTAAGAGTGGAGCTTTTCTTACAGAATGGAACATTTTATCCCGGGCAGAGCTGGAGGTGGTGGTGGGGAATCAGCTGGACATGGAGCTGGGGTGATGCTGTGGCCACACAATGTCAGGGAGGAGCTGATGGATGGGGTTCCCTTTGGGTTTTGGTTTTAGGGACCATTTGATTTCTGTTCCTTGCCAATCCCATCCTGAGCTCATCCTGAGCAGCAACAGGGGTTCAGGGAGGGGATTCTGCCCCTCTGCCCTGCCCAGGTGAGACCCCACCTGCAGAGCTGCCCCAGCCCTGGGGAGGACGTGGAGCTGCTGAAACCAGGCCAGAGGAGGAACCCAAAGATGTTTGGAGGGCTAGAACAAAATATGAACATCAGAACAGCTCTGCTCTAGAGCCAGGCTGGGAAAGCTGGGGGTGCTCACTTGGAGAGGCAAAGGGTCCAGGGAAAACTTACTGCAGCCTTCCAGTGCTATAAAAAAAAATAGAGAGAGCAACTTTTTATACAGGACAGCGGAAATGGTTTTAAACTGAAAGAGGAGAGATTTAGATGGGATCATGGCAAGGAATTCCTGGCTGGGAGGGTGGGCAGGGGCTGGGCTGGAATTGCCAGATTTGCTGTGGCTGCCCCTGGATCCCTGGCAGTGCCCAAGGCCAGGTTGGACACTGGGGCTTGGATCCACCTGGGACAGTGGGAGGTGTCCCTGCCATGGCAGGGGTGGAATGGGATGGGCTTTAAGGTCCTGTGGAGGCTCCATAGGAGCTGTGGAGGCTCTGCCTCACTTCCCTGGGAACAGCTTCTGATCCAGCCTCAGATCAGGATCCACGCTGGGATTTTCACCCCCATTCCTCCCACTGCTGATGTGTCTCTTCAATTCCTGGTCCTAGGAAAACTTCTACAGATCCCCATGGTGACACTGGTAGAGGACACATCTCCCTGGTGTCACATCCAAAGTGACACCGTGCTTGGGAAGCGGCAGGGACAGTTGTGAGCTCCATGTGAGCTGAGGGAGCTGGAGCAGGAGTGTGGTGAGAATGGCTGAGGGAGCTGGGAAGGGGCTGGAGAATCCCTGAGGGAGCTGGGCAGGGGCTCAGCCTGGAGCAAAGGAGGCTCAGGGGGCCCTTGTGGCTCTGCACAGCTCCTGCCAGGAGGGCACAGCCGGGGGAGGATTTGGGATCTTATCCCAGGGAACAGGGACAGGAGCAGAGGGAACAGCTCAGGGGAGGGTCCAGGTGGACAGTGGGGAAATTCCTCATGGAAAGGGCAGGGCTGGAGTCCCCATCCCTGGGGGGATTTCAAAGCCTTGTGGATGTGGCACTCGGGGACAGGGTCAGTGGTGGCAGTGCTGCAGGATGGTTGGACTGGATGATCTTAAAGGCCTTTTCCAACCTTAATAACTCAGAGTTTTCACCAGGCTTTCCTCACTCTGCCTGTGTTGTTTCAGTCCTGGAGCCTCATTCTGAGGAGTTCTTTTATCCCCTTCTCATTTCATAAAGTGACAATGGCAGTGTCCCTGCCCTTGGCAGGGAGGTTGGAATGAGATGATCTTTGGTCCCTTTGAACCCCACCCATTCCATAGTTCCACATTATTTACACCAGCAGCGTTCCACCCTCACAAGCAGCGCTGAGGGAGGCCCAGGTGTGCTCACACAGCTGGAGAAATTTATTTCTATCTCAGAAGGTGAAACAACAAAAGCAAAGGCAGAGCCCTCGGTGGTGCCACAATCTGGGATTCCTGCTCTCCATCCCACTGTGGCATTCCCTTGCTAGGACAGCATCTGATAAGGTGTGCTGGGAACGGGACATTCCAGCGCTGTTTTCCCAAGAAACTGATAACAGGAACTCTCTCCGGGGGGAGAGGGTGCCTGGGAACGGCTTCAAGCTGGGGCTTAATGATTCTAGTGACTTTGGGCAGCGTGTTTGTCAAAGAGCAGGGACAGACTCCTGACACAGACCAGTGGGAGCTCCTGAACTTTGGGGTTAATTTCAAGGGTTTGTCACAGAGCCCAGACAGACTCCTGAAACTCCAGAGAAGTGGGAGCTGCTGAAATTTGGGGTTATTTCACCCTGATTCCTGACAAAGACAAGTGGGAACTTCTGAAATTTGGGGTTAATTTCACCCCTACTCCTGACACAGACAAGTGGGAACTCCTGAAATTTGGGGTTAATTTCAAACTGTGGGTTTGTCACAGAGTGTGGTGAGACTCCTGAAACAGATAAATGGGACTTACTGAGCTTTGGGGTTAATTTCACCCTGACTCCTGAAACAGACAAGTGGGAGGGAGCTCCTGAAATTTGGGGTTAATTTCAACCAGCAGGTTTGTCACAAGCATGGGCATCCTGATTCTTGAAACAGACAAGTGGGACTTCCTGAATGAATTAACTTTTGGTTAATTTCAAGCCGCTTTGGAGTTCATTTCAAGGGTTTGTCACAGATCCTGGACACCCTGTGTCGGTTTCTCGGCTGTTTAGGTGGCCTGGAAAGGCTCAGGGATGGCCTTGAAGAGCCGACGCTTCAAAGGACGAGAAGAGACTTCTGATCTTTTCTCGGTCTCGGTGTTTATTAATTGTTTATCTAAAAGATTTTCTTTCGGCCCAACAGAGGTCTGCACAGCAAGCCATGGGCACACTGAGAGCCCCTGGGGCGGTCACTTATCTATATACCTGAAGTTACATATACAATATTTATAATTTTTCCCCAATACCTTCTACCCTTATTAACCGGTGCACTTTTAGTAATAACCAATCCCAAAGTGCCACCATCACCACAGAAGATGGAGGCCAAGAAGAAGAAGAAGAAGAAGAGGACACACCCCAATTCCTCCATCTTACTTCTTTAGACCCCCCTGTACAGAAATCCTAAACCCTGTGTTTTACACTCTAATCAACTTATCCCTTCACCATTCACCCAGTGAATTCCTCCTATCCTCATACAGGTGTCGTCTCCTGTGTAGGATCAAAGTCCAGCCACCAGACACTTCTGGCAACATTCCAGGACTCCCGAGCCCCCCAAGGGTGTTCTCGGCCACTCTCCTGAAACAGATGGGGCTGCACAAGCCGGAGTTCCTGAACTTTGGGGTGAAATGCTGAGTTCAAGGGGGGAGAGGGAGCAAGCAGGTTGGGAAAGCCGCACCTTCCTCGGCAATGGGGAAAGGATGGGGCAAGCAACAGGTGGTCAGAGTTTAGGATAAAAGGGAGGCTGCACCCTCTGAAACTGAGATACAGAGAGAGAAAACCCCTCAGGCTGTGCCTGGTGAACTCCACCTTTATCTGAATAAAGCTGCAGGACTCCTCTGTCTCTTTGAGGGACACCGGTTGTTTCCAGCAGCATTTTCCTCACAATTTGGGACCGCAGTCACCTTTACATCACTTATGGGGCTGAGGGACAGCATGGAGCAGGAGGGGACAGGATGGGGCAGGAGGAGCAGGGGCTGCCTCTGCTCGGGGCAGGGACACAGGTTCTGTCCTGCTGGGATGTCACAACGGTGTCACTGCTGTGGGGCTGTGTCCTTTCCTGGGCACAATACAGGAACTGTGTCATGGGGCTGTGTCCTCTCATGGGTACAACACAAGGCAGTGCCATGGGGCTGTGTCCTCTCATGGGTACAACACAAGGCAGTGCCATGGGGCTGTGTCCTCTCATGGGGAGGACACGGGGACAGTGCTGTGGGGCTGTGTCCTTTCCTGGGTACAGCACCGGGACAGTGCCATGGGACTGTGTCCCCTAAGGAGGTGTCTAAACCATGGGGAATAACACGAGGCAGTGCCATAGGGCTGTGTCTTTTCATGGGGAGGACAAGGGGACACTGCCATGGGGCTGTGTCATTCACAGAGGTGTCCAAGCCATAGGGCTGTGTCCTTTCCTGGGTACAACACGGCGACAGTGCCAAGGGACTCTGTCATTCACGGAGATATCCAAGCCATGGGGCTCTGTCCTCTCACGGAGGAGGACACAGGGACAATGCCATGGGGTTGTGTCCTTTCCTGGGTACAACACAGGGACAGTGCCATGGGGCTGTGTCCCCTTCATGGGCACAACACGGGGACAGTGCCATGGGGCTGTGTCCTCTCCTGGGAACAGCATGGGGACAGCACCATGGTGCTCTGTCATTCACGGAGATGTCCAAGCCATGGCGCTCTGTCCTCACGGGGAAGACACACGGCTGTGTCCCCTTCATGGGTACAACACCCTCCCCACCCAATCTCCCGCCGCTCCCCCAAGTCCCGGGGCCGCGCTGCTCCGTCCGTCCCTCCCTGGGCGGAGCGGCCGCGCAGGCCCGGCCCCCTCCCGCACTACATCTCCCATGTTGCCGCGCGGCCCAGCCCCGCTCCCGGACTACATCTCCCATGGTTCCTGGCGCGGCGCGGGCCCCTCCCGCACTACATGTCCCGTGGTGCCCCGCGCGGGTGGCGGAGCGGGGCCGAACAGCCCCGGCGGTGCCGCTGGCGGCCGGGCCGGGCCGGGCGGGGCCGCGCAGGTGGAGCGGCCCCATGGAGCGGCCGAAGATGGCGGAGCTGGAGAGCCTGGAGACGGCGGCGGAGCACGAGCGGATCCTGCGCGAGATCGAGAGCACCGACACGGCCTGCATCGGCCCCACGCTCAGGTGCGGGAGCGCGGGGGAAGCGGGCGGAGAGCGCGCATCCTGCTCCGCTCGGGGGGATGCGGGGGGCGCTCCCGGCGGGGCTGTGCGGGGTCACCGGGGCAGCGCCGCCCGTGCCCTGTGCCAGCCGGTGTCACCGTGTCACCCCCGGGCTGCTCCTTTGTTCTCCGAGCCCCCCGGGACAGCCCCGCTCCCTGCCGGGGTTCGCCCCTTCCCCGCTCCGTCACGTCCTTTCCGTCCCTCCGGAGCCGCCGTTCCCGGGGTTCGCTTTGGGCAGCGCGGCTCCGGCCCCGGTGCCCGGTGTGGTGTTAGTGGTCCGATGAGGAATCGCCCGATTTCCTAAAAAATGGCATTATTTTAGATCAGTTATCCACATCCGTGCCCTGTTGTGGCTTGCTGGACAAGTCAGCATCGCTACCCTGAGATAATTCCCCCCATCCTTGTCAATTCCCCCCATCCTTGTCAATTCCTCCCATCCTTGTCAATTCCTCCCATCCTTGTCAATTCCTCCCATCCTTGTAAATTCCCCCATCCTTGTAAATTCCCCCATCCTTGTAATTCCCCCGTCGTTCCCCGCCCTGGAAGTGCTGCAGAAGTTCTCCCAAGGACTTGGAGTCCCCCCGAAGCGTTTGCCGAGGCAGGTGTGTATGTGATACCCCAATGGATGGGGGGATTGTTTGTGATACCCGAACGGATGGGGGTAATTCCAGCTCCTCCCGATCACCGGGAGCATCACGGAAACCCTCAGCAATCCCGGGGTTAAACCGCGAGCAGATAACGCCGTTATCTCGGAGCTCAGCTCGGTGCCTCCGGGAGGGGAATTCGGGCTTTGGGCTGCTCCGCATCAGCCCCAGCTGGGCAGGGCTGGCTGCGCTCAGGGCTGGAGCCTCCCCTGGATTTATTTCTGTTCCCAATTTCCCCGTTGGAACCCCTGGAGCAGCCCCTGGGGCCTCTGTGCCCAGCCAGGCTCGGAGCTCTGGGCTTTGCAGCGATGCTGCAGCGCTGGCACCGAGCTGGGCACGGAAACTTTGGGATTTATGGAGCAGCAGAGCCCTGCGTGTGCTCCAGCATCGCCCATCTCCTGGTTTATTGGGAATTCTTGCACTTTGCTTCCTGGAGTTCTCCCGTGAAGCTTCTCAAGGCAAACTGAGCAGTGGGAATGAGATTTATTATTCTGCAAAAACTGGTTTGGATGGGTGGGAGCTGCCAGGGTGAGGAGTGTGGGTGGTTTTTTTCCATTTCAGAGGACAAAAAGTGCAGCTGATCTCGTCTCTTGATATTGAAGTTAGGTAAGGAGCTGGGTTTGATGTGGAGCTTTGCATTTCCACAGAACTCGCTTGACTCTGTTAAATATCCGGGCTGGGAAGGATTTGGGTTTTATTCATTCACTGCTGGATGTGGGGAACGTTTAATTATAATTAATGATCAGCAAGAATGGCAGAGTTAAACTGGCCCAGCTCAGGGTAAACACCCGAGGGAGGAAAAGAGGATGGTGGAAACTTTGTTTTTATTTTTTTTTTAGAAAAGGTGACTCATTTCTTGTGGGCATCATGGAATAATTGTGTGTCCAGGAGCCAGGCTGGCTTCTCTTCCAGGAACTCCCAGGGCTCAGCTCAGGGCCAGGCTGGAGTGCTGGGGCTTGGCTTGGCAGAACTGGGCTGTTATTGATTCCTTGGGTTGGCAGAACTGGGCTTTTATTGATGCCTTGGGTTTGCAGAATTGGGCTTTTATTGGTGCAGAATCGGGCTGTTATTGATGCAGAACTCTGCTTTTATTGATTTCCTTTGGTGTCCAGAATTGGGCTTTTATTGATGCAGAACTCGGATTTTATTGGTGTGGAATTGGGCTTTCATTGGTTGTTTTTGTTTCCAGAACTGGGCTTTTATTTGTTCCTTGGGTTTGCAGAATTGGGTTTTTATTGGTTCCTTTAGTTTGTAGAATTGGGCTTTGGCTGGTGCAGAATTGGGTTTTTACTGGGTTTTTTGGTTTCCAGAGTTGGGTTTTTATCAGTTCCTTTAGGTTTCTAGTATTGGACTTTTATTGATTCCTTTGGTTTGCAGAATTTGGTTTTTATCAGTTCCTGTCCCCCCTTGGTTTGCAGAATTGTGCTTTTTTGGTTCAGAATTGGGTTTTTATTGGTTCCTGATCCCTTTGGTTTGTAGAATTAGACTTTTAGTAGTGCAGAATTGGACTTTTATGGGTTCCTTTGGTTTGCAGAATTTGACTTTTTTTGGTGCAGAATTGGGTTTTTTATTGGCTCCTTTGGTTTGCAGAACTTGGCTTTTATCAGTTCCTGACCCCCTTGGTTTGCAGAATTGCACTTTTCTTGGTTCAGAATTGGGTTTTGTTGGTTCCTGATCCCTTTGGTTTGTAGTGTTTGACTTTTAATGGTGCAGAATTGGGTTTTTATTGGTTCCTTTGATTTGCAGAATTGGGTTTTCATTGGTTCCTTTAGTTTGTAGAATTGGGCTTTGGCTGGTGCAGAATTGGGTTTTTACTGGGTTTTTTGGTTTCCAGAGTTGGGTTTTTATCAGTTCCTTTAGGTTTCTAGTATTGGACTTTTATTGATTCCTTTGGTTTGCAGAATTTGGTTTTTATCAGTTCCTGTCCCCCCTTGGTTTGCAGAATTGTGCTTTTTTGGTTCAGAATTGGGTTTTTATTGGTTCCTGATCCCTTTGGTTTGTAGAATTAGACTTTTAATGGTGCAGAATTGGGCTTTTATGGGTTCCTTTGGTTTGCAGAATTGTACTTTTATTGGTGCAGAATTGGGCTTTTATGGGTTCCTGACCCCCTTGTTGTGTAGAATTGGCATTTTATAGATGCACAATTGGGTTATTATGAGTTTCTGACTCCTTTGGTTTGCAGATTTGGCCTTTTATAGGTACAGAATTGAGCTTTCATCAGTTCCTGACCCTTTTGGTTTGCAGAATTGGGCTTTTATTGATTCCTTTGGTGTCTAGATTGTACTTCTATAGGTGCAGAATTGGGATTTTATGGGTTCCTGGCTCCTTTGGTTTGCAGATTTGGCCTTTTATTGCTGCAGAATTGGGCTTTTCTTGATTCCTTTGGTGTGTAGAATTTTACTTCTACAGGTGCAGATTTGGGCTTTTATGAGTTCCTGACCCCCTTGGTTTCCAGAACTGGGCTTTTATCGACTCCTTTGGTTTGCAGAATTGGCATTTTAAAGATGCAGAATTGGGGCTTTATGGATTCCTGACCCCTTTGCTGTGCACATTTGGCATTTCATAGGTGCAGGATTGTGCTTTTATTGGTTCCTTTGGTGTGCAGGATTGTCATTTTATAGCTGCACAATTGGATTTTGTCACTTCCTGGCTCCTGGGGACATTGCCAGGGCTCAGATGGGGTGGCACATGCCAGGGGCACAAATTCCTGCCAGGAGGGGCCTCCTTGGGGTCCCTCCCAGCTCTGCTCCTGCGGGGGGAGCAGCCCGGCCCTGCTGGGGATGGGAACTGGGGACCCCAGTGGGGGATTTGGGATCCTGGTGGGCACTGGGGACCCCAATGGGGGAATTGAGGACCTCTCTGGGGCAGTGGGGACCTCTGTGAGGGGCACTGGAGATCCCTGATGGGGGAATTGGGATCCCAGTGGAGGAATTGGGGATCCCTGATTGGGCAATTGGGACCCCTCTGGTGGCACTGGGGACCCTGATGGGGGAATGGGGGCCCCAGTGGAGAACTGGGGACCTCACTGGGGGCACTGGGATCCTGATGAGGGACTTGGGATCCTGATGGGGCACTGGGACCCCACTGGGGAAATTGGGGATCCCTGATGAGGGAATTGGGACCCCACTGGGGAAATTGGGGATCCCTGATGGGGCACTGGGAGCCCACTGGGGAAATTGGGGATCCCTGATGAGGGAATTGGGACCCCACTGGGGAAATTGGGGATCCCTGATGAGGGAATTGGGACCCCACTGGGGATCCCTGATGGGGGAATTGGGACCTCACTGGTGGCACTGGGGACCTGCTGGTGGCACTGGGGATCCCTGATGGGGGAATTGGGGATCCCCAATGGGAGGAACTGGGGACCCCACTGGTGACACTGGGGACCCTGATGAGGGGCGCTGGGATCCTGATGAGGGAATTGGGATCCTGACGGGGCACTGGGACCCTGATGGGGGAATTGGGGACCCCACTTGATGGCACTGGCAGCGCAGCCCAGTGCTCTGTGCCCTGCCAGGCTCGGTGGCACTGGAGGACCCCGAGCTCAGCCCGCTGGGATGCTCTGGGATCCAAGCCAGGATGTTCTCCCTGCCCTCCAGCCTCTCCTAATTACACCCTGCTGCTAATTGCATCTCCTGCTCTCATTGCCCTTCTCTCTTACACCTGAATTTCCAGAGGGGTTTGGGGTCCTCTCTTGGTCTGGGCTTGGGAGATTCCTTTCATTCTGCAGGGTCAGAAATCCTATTAGGGGAAGAGAAACTGTAATTCAAAACCAGCTCTTGGCTGACTGGGATACCCCCAGTGCTGCCATTTTTATTGTGTGCAATTGAAGTCTTTGCTTTCTGTCCCCTTGAGCTGGGGTTTGTATTTAGAGATATATTATATATATATATTATATATGGATATATATTTATGTGTTTTTTATATTTATATATTTTTACATATTTATATATAAAATATATTTATATATAAAAGATGGAATTATATTTTTATATAGATGTATTTAAAATATTTTAGTATTATGTATTACAAAATAAAAACGTTTGAAGAACTTTCTCTAACCTAAAACCAGCTCTTGGCTGTGATACCCCAGGGCTCTCATTTTTATTGTGTTTATTGAAGTTTTTTCTTTCTGTATCCTTGAGCTGAGTTTTGTATTTAGAGATATTTTATATTTTTGTTTTGAATATATTTTATATATTTATATATAAATCTCTATATATTTATGTATATATACACAGATATATTTCAAAATATTTTTAATATGGTGTATTACTAAAAATGTTTATAATAAAAATGCTTGAAGAAAATTTTTTAACTTAAAACCAGCTCTTGGCTGTGATACCAGGTGCTCTAATTTTTATTGTGTTTAATTAAAATTTGTTGCTCTTTCTCTCCCCTTGAGCTGGGTTTTGTATTTAGATATATATATTATTTATATATATATATTTATATATGTATTATTTTATATCTTTATATATATAAATATTTTAATTTTTATATATTACAAAAATGTTTGTAATAAAAATGTTTGAAGACTTTTTAGGGGAAGAGAAACTTTCTAACTTAGAGTTAGCTAAGAGCTGGTTTTGATACCCAAGTGCTCTAATGTTTATTGTGTTTAATTCAAGTTTGTTGCTCTTTCTGTCCCTTCGAGCTGGGGTATGTATTTAGAGATATATTTATTTATATATTTATATTTATTTATATATTTATAGAGTTATATTATTTATATATATATATTCATATATAGTTATTATACATATTTATATAGTATATATATTCTATATAATTATATATAAATATATATTTTATATAGATATATATTGATATATTTAAATATTTTTTATAATTAGATATTACAAAAATGTTTGTAATAAAAATGCTTGAAGGCCTTTTAGGGGAAGAGAAACTTTTTAACTTAAAACCAGCTCTTGGCTAAGTGTGATACCCAAGTGCTTTCATTTCTTTTATGTTTAATTAAATTTAATTTAATTAAGTTTAATTGTTGCTCTTTGTGTCCCCTTGAGCTGGGGTTTGTATTTAGAGATTTATATGTGTGTGTGTATATATATATTTTATAAATATATAATTATATGTGTATATATTTCATATAGATATATATTGATATATTTAAATATTTTTAGTATTATATATTACAAAAAATATCTGTAAGAAAAATGTTTGAAAAGCTTTTAAAGAAAGAGAAACCTTCTAACTTAAAACCAGCTCTTGGCTAACTGTGATACCCAAGCGCTCTCATTTTTATTGTGTTTAATTGAAGTTTCTCACTCTTTCTGTCCCTTTGAGCTGGGGTTTGTATTTATTTTTGTGTTATATATTACAAAAACTGTTTGTATTATTTTTAATCAGTGCTGGCCTGTGTCATTCTAGAGATGGGTGACAGTGGGGTTTCCTTATGGCACCCCATAAAATGGGAGCAAAACGTCACCCATTTCCCTGCAATCTGAGGGCTGTCCCAATAATATCTAAATTTAAAAGCAGTTTAAGTCATATAAAAGCAGTTTAAATAATTTAAAATCAGTTTAAATAATTTAAAGCAGTTTTTATTCTCCCCCTGGGGATGTTTTGCTGTCCTTGCTGCTCTGCAGTGTCCTTGCACACCTGGTGTCACCTCCTGGCTCAAGCCCAGCCTGGATTAAGTCACTTTTTAATCCTCTCTGCTTCACCACCCTGAGCTGTGCAAGCCCTGCAGAGCCCTGGGCAGCTCCTGCAGGACCTTTAAGCAGCCTTCGATAAATTCCAAAGGTTTTTAATCAACATTTGAGGAGATAAAGCAGCCCTGGGAGCCACCCAGGTGTGCTCACCGTGGTTTTGTGTCTTCTCTCTGCTTTAAAATCCCATCAGGCTGCAAACCCCTCCTGCTTTCCCTTTTGCAGCAGGAATTGCCCCGGTCCCAGCAGGAATTGCCCCGGTCCCAGCAGGAATTGCCCCTCTCAGTGGTTTCATTGCCCTGCCAGCTCAGCTGTGGCTCCTGTCCCTGCACCTGCACCTCTGACTGCAATTCCCTGCCTGATTTTGTGGCTTTTTTTTCCCTCTTCAAACAATTTCCAGGTGATTCTTTTTATTCCCTGCCTGATTCTGTGGCTTTTTTGTCCTCTTACAATTATTTCCAGGTGATTCTGGTTATTCCTTGCCTGATTCCATGCCTTTTGTGTCCCCTGGCAATGATTTCAGGCGATTCTTATTATTCCTTGCTTGATTCTGTGGTTTTTTTTTTGTAATCTTCAGATGATATCCAGGTGATTCTTGTTATTCCTTGCCTGATTCCCTGGCCTTTTTTTTTTTTTTTTTTTTTGGCCTTTTCAAATTATTTTCAGGTGATTTTGTAATTCCCTGCCTGATTTTGTGACTTTTTTATTCTCTGGCAATGATTTCCAGATGATTCGTGTTATTTCTTGCTTGATTCCATGACTTTTTTATCCTCTGGAAACAATTTCCAGGTGATTCTTGTAATTCCCTACTTTTGTGTCTCCTGGCAATGATTTCCACATGATTCTTGTTATTCCTTGCTTGATTTTGTGACTTTTTTCGTCCTCATGGAATGATTTCGACGTGATTTTTCTTGTTCCCTGCCTTTTGCGTCCTCTGCAAATCGCATCCAGGTGATTCCCTGCCTGATTCCCCAGGTTTTTGTTTTTTTTGTCCTCTTCAGATTATTTTCAGGTGATTTTTGTAATTCCCTGCCCGATTCTCTGGCTTTCTTTTCCTCTTTAAACGATATCCAGGTGATTCTTGTAATTCCCTGCCTTTTGTGTCCCCTGGCAATGATTTCCAGGTGATTCCTGTAATTCCCTGCCTGATTCTGTGGCTTTTTTTTTTCCTCTTCAAACTATTTCCAGGTGATTTTTGTAATTCCCTGCCTGATTTTGTGCCTTTTAGTCCTATTCACGTGATATCCAGGTGATTCTTGTTATTCCTTCCTTGATCCTGTGGCTTTTTTTTTTGTCTTCTTGCAATGATTTCCAGGTGTTTCTTTTTATTCCCTGCCTGATTCTGTGGCCTTTTTTGTCATCTTCAGATGATTTCCAAGTAATTTTTGTAATTCTCTGCCTGATTCCCTGGCTTTTTTTGTCCTCTTCAAATGATTTCCAGGTGTTTCTTGTTATTCCCTGCCTGTGTCTGTGACTTTTGTCCACTTCAAACAATTTCCAGGTGATTCTTTAATTCCCTGCCTGATTCTGTGGCTTTTTTGTCCTCTTCAAATGATATCCAGGTGATTCTTTTTATTCCTTACTTGATTCTGTTACGTTTTTGTCCAAATTATTTTCAGGTGATTCTTGTTATTCCCTGCCTGATTCTGTGACTTTTGTGTCCCTGGCAATGATTTCCAGGTGATTCTTTTAATTTCCTGCCTGATTTTGTGACTTTTTTGTCCTCTGGCAATGATTTTCAGGTGATTCTTGCAATTCCCTGCCGGATTCTGTGGCATTTTGTCTTCTTCAAATGATATCCAGGTGATTCTTGTAATTCCTTCCTTGATTCTGATGCCTTTTTTTGTCCTGTTCAAATGATTTCCAGGTGATTTTTGTTATTCCTTGCCTGATTCCCTGGCTTTTTTTCTTTTTTTTGTGCTTTTCAAATTATTTCCAGGTGATTTTTGTTATTCCCTGCCTTTTGTGTCCTCTTTAAATGACATCCAGGCGATTCTTGGTATTCCCTGTCTGATTCTGTGACTTTTGTGTCCCCTGGCAATGACAGCCAGGTGATTCTTGTAATTTCTTGCTTGATTCTGTGACTTTTTTGTCACCTGGCAATGATTTCCTGGTGATTCTTGTTATTCCCTGCCTTTTGTGTCCGCTTCTAATTATTTCCAGGTGATTCTTGTAATTCCCTGCCTGATTTTGTGACTTTTTTGTCCTCTGGAAACAATTTCCTGGTGATTTTTTGTTATTCCCTACTTTTGTGTCCCCTGGCAATGATTCTTGTAATTCCCTGCCTGATTCTGTGACTTTTTTATCCCCTGGCAATGATTTCCACGTGATTCCTGTACTTCCCTGCCTGATCCTGTGGTTTTTGTGTCCTGCAAGCAGCTCCTGCCTGGGTTTTGTTCCCTCCCAGGTGTGTGTTTGCTTTCCAGGCTGTTCCTTGGTGCTCTTTATCAACCCTGTTTGGTGTTTCCCAGTGCCCTGCAGGAGAATCAGGAATGTTCTACCTGGGCATGGATCAGCCAGGCTGGGATTTCAGCCAGAATCATGGAGATGTGAAACTCTGGAACAGAAAATGGGAATTTTCAGGGATCAGAGCAGTGAAAGGAGGCTCAGTGAGGTCCTGGGCAGCTCCTGAGTGGATTAAGGCAGGGCTGGGATTAAGCTGAGCTCCCTAATTCCTGCCTCAGCTCCTGCCTGGCCTGGGTGTTTTCCATGGCCATTCCCTGCTTGGCACCTCCCTGTGCCCAGCTGGGACACTCCAGCTCCAGCTCCTCTTTTTTGGTTTTTTTTTTTAGGATTATGTGTATATATTTATTTGCATTATTATTTCTAGAATATTATGTTATGTTAGGATTGTGTTAGATATTTTTTTTTTTACGATTATGTGTATTATATTTATTAGGGTTTTATGTCTGGGATGGTTGACACATCAGGGAATCCTGGAGTGGTTTGGGTGGGAAGGGACCTTAAGGATGATCCTGTTCCTCCACTTTCCACTGTCCCTGGAGGATCCAACCTGGATTGGGATCAGGGGCAGCCCCAGCTGCTCTGGGAATTCCATCCCAGCTCCTCCCAGCCTGGAATTTTTGCTCCTGAGTTCAGGCTGGTGCTGTGGACAGGGAATGTTCTCTGGGTTATTTTCTGCTGTATTTTCCAATGGAGCTGGGTTGGAATTCTGACAGTCCTGTGGCATCCAGGATTCTGGAGCTGAACTTGGAAAACTGAGCACAGGAACTTCTGTGGCATCCAGGATTCTGGAGCTGAATTTGGGAAACTGAGCACAGAAACTCCTGTGGCATCCAGGATTCTGGAGCTGAATTTGGAAAACTGAGCACAGAAACTTATATAAACAGTGCTGGCAAACCAGAGAAACTCCAGGTTTGATACAGCAGTGATTTCTCAGTCATGTCAGGTGCTCTGCTTGCCATGCACAGTTTTGGATCTTGCTCGGTTCCTCTCAACTATAAAACAACCAACTTTTCCTACCTCACAGCATTGTGGCTTTCAATTGCTCCTTAAAAGCATTTTGCACTTTAGCAAAGGACTTTAAAATTTTGCAAAAGGAATTTAAGGGAGGAAAAGTACTGAAACAACCCCCTAAAATTGTATTCAGTAGCTGAACACAACTTATTTCCTGTGTGCCACCCAGATATGGCTCAAGCAAGTCCTGGGATTCTTCTTCATCCCCTCTGGGCTCCCAGCATCTCCTAAAATGGAAGTTGTTTTACAACTTTCTAAAAATCTTCTGAGTTTTGCTGTTTCCCACAGCTGTCCCTTGGTACAGGATGGAGAAATTACCCAAAAAGCTGAAGGAGGTTTGGCTGTGGGGTGTCCCAGATTTCCAGCCCAGGCAGGAGCTGGCATACAGGGATTTGTGGGGCCAGAGCCAGGACTGAGTTTTGGTGAATTTGGGGAAGTTCAGGAGCTTTGGGCAGGCACAAACCTGGCTCATTCCTGCTCATGGGGAGGGGTTTTGTCCTCTCCCACCTCCTGGGAGTTGTTTTCCAGCTGGATCTGCTCCTTCCACTCATGCTGGGCTCCTTTGTGGCTTCCCAGTGTCTAGACTGGCCCTGGGGTCTGGGGCTCTGGGTTCCAGCTGTGCTCTCACATCCTGAGCTTGGCTCTGTCCCTTCCCTGCCCTCCCTGAGCCTCTGGAATTCTGGTTCTGAATGAGCAGGGAGAGCACAGGGCAGGAGCATCCCTGGGGCTGGAGCAGGGGTGGCCAGGCTGTCCCAGCTGGGAATTCTGGTTCTGAATGAGCAGGGAGAGTACAGAGCAGGAGCATCCCTGGGTGCCCAGGCTGTCCTAATATGGGAATTCTGGTTCTGGATAAGCAGGGAGAGCAGGAGGATCCCTGGGGATGGAGCAGGGGTGGCCAGGCTGTCCCAATTTGGGAATTTTGCTTCCCCTGGGTGAGCAGAGAGAGCACAGAGCAGGAGCATCTCTGGAGCAGGGGTGGCCAGACTGTCCCAATTTGGGAATTCTGATTCTCAATGAGCAAGGAGAGCAGGAGCATCCTTGGGGCTGGGATGGAGCAGGGGTGGCCAGGCTGTTTCAGTTTGGGAATTCTGGTTCCCCTGGATGAGCAGGGAGAGCAGGAGCATCCCTGGGGATGGAGCAGGCGTGGCCAGGCTGTGCCAGTCTCACAATTTTGGTTCCCTTAGATGAGCATGGAGAGCAGGAGCATCCCTGGAGCAGGGGTGGCCAGGCTGTCCCAGTCTTAGAATTCTGGTTCCCTTGGGTGAGCAGGGAGAGCACAGAGCAGTTACTTCCCTGGAGCAGGGATGGATGGCCAGGCTGTCCTAATTTGGGAATTTTGGTTCCCTTGGATGAACAGGGAGAGCAGGAGCATCTCTGGAGCAGGGGTGGCCTGGCTGTCCCAGTTTGGGAATTCTGGTTCTGAATGAGCAGGGAGAACAGGAGCATCCTTGGGGCTGGGATGGATCAAGGGTGACCAGGCTGTCCCAGTTTGGGAATTCTGCTTCCCCTGGATGAGCAGGAACATCCCTGGAACTCTGGGATGGAGCAGGGTTGGCCAGGCTGTTTCAATTTGGGAATTCTGGTTCCCTTGGGGGTGAGCATGGAAAGGACAGAGCAGGAGCATTCCTGGAGCTGGGATGGAGCAGGGGTGGTCAGGCTGTCCCATCTGGGAAATCTGGTTCCAGGGAATTCTGGTTCCCTTGGGGGTGAGCATGGAGAGCACAGAGCAGGAGCATCCCTGGGGGATGGAGCAGGGGTGGCCGTGATAGTGGAACCCTGGAAAAAGTTAAAGATAGAATCTAAAATGTCAGGCTTTGCGCTTTCCCAGATCAACTGCACCTGCGTAAGCAGTATGATAAATTATATAATTGTTAGATGTGATGATTGTTCAGTAATTAAATGTAATTATTATATAACCATAAGAAGAATAGTGAGAAACTATGTTGGAAATTCAGAGAGGGGCTAAATTTATGTATACAATAGAACAATATAAGTTTAATAATTAACATGAAAGTTATGTAACGATAGAGTATAAAACATGATCATTTCGGATGTATGGTCGGAGTCAGATTTGGGTTGAATATACCCCGATTCCCAGAGCTCTTAATAAAAAGCACCGCATATAATCCCCCGTGATTATGTGTTTTTGAATGCTAACAGCCAGGCTGTCCCAGTCTGGGAGTTCTGGTTCTGGATGAGCAGGGAGAGCACAGAGCAGGAGCATCCCTGGAGCAGGGGTGGCCAGGCTGTCCTAATTTGGGAATTCTGGTTCCCCTGGATGAGCAGGGAGAGCAGGAGCATCCCTGGAGCTGGGATATGGAGCAGGGGTGGCCAGGCTGTCTCAATTTGGGAATTCTGCTTCCCCTGGAGGAGCATGGAGAGCACAGAGCAGGGGTGGCCAGGCTGTCCCAGCTGGGAGTTCTGGTTTCCTTAGAGGAGCAGGGAGAGCAGGGGTGGCCAGGCTGTCCCAGTTTGGGAATTCTGGTTCCCCTGGATGAGCAGGGAGAGCAGGAGCACCCCTGGAGCGGCTGGGATGGATCAGGGGTGGCCAGGCTGTCCCAGCCCGTCCTGGGGTGACACGGGGACAACGTTCTGTGGTGCAGATGTGCAGAGGAGGAAGCCCAGCCCATGGATGAAGGGCTGCCCTGGGTTTATCCCAGGCTGGGGAGGGAATTCTGCTCCTCCTGGGACAGCCCTGCTGGGCTGTGCCCATCAGCCCTGCTGGGAGAGGAAGGAGAGCCTGGAGCAGCTTTGGGATGGAGGGGATTTTCCTTTCCTCGCTCAGAAGTGTCTCCTGAGGGTCCCATCATGAGGGAAATCATTGAAAAATCATCCCCAACATCTGTAAAACCCCTGGGGCTGCACACTGAGCTGGAATCACACTGAGTGCTCCACACTTTGCCTGGGGTCCATGAATCCCATCCCCAGCAATCCCATCATTTTTTCAGGCAGGAATTCAGGAATATCAGCACACTGAGCTGGAATCACACTGAATGCTCCTGACTTTTCCTAGGCTCTATGAATCTCCTTTTCAGCAGCCCCATCCCTTTTCCAGGCAGGAGTTTCTGGAATATCAGCACACTGAGCTGGAATGACACTGAGTGGTCCAGACTTTGCCTGAGCTCTATGAATCCCATCTCTTTTCCAGGCACTAATTCAGGAATATCAGCACACTGAGCTGGAATCACACTGAATGCTCCAGACTTGGCCTGGGTTCTCTGAATCCCCTCCCCAGCAATCCCATCCTTTTTTAGGCAGTAATTCATGGAATATCAGCACAGTGAGCTGGAATGACACTGAGTGCTCCAGACTTTGCCTGGGCTCCATGAATCCCATCCCTTTTCCAGGCAGTAATTCAGGAATATCAGCACAATGAGTTAAAATCACACTGAGTGCTCCAGACTTGGCCTGGGCTCCCCATCCCCAGCAACTCCATCCCTTTTCCAGGCAGTAATTCAGGAATATCAGCGCACTGAGCTAAAATCACACTGACTACTCCAGACTTTGCCTGAGCTCTATGAATCCCATCCCCTTTTTCCAGGCAGGAATTCATGGAATATCAGCACACTGAGTGCTCCAGACTTTGCCTGGGCTCCATGAATCCCATCTGCAGCAGTCCCATCCTTTTTTTCCAGGCAGGAATTCAGGAATATCAACACACTGAGCTAAAATCACACTGAGTGCTCCAGCCTTTTCCTGGGCTCCATGAATCCCAGCAGCTCCATCCCTTTTTTCAGGCAGGAATTCAGGAATATCAGCACAATGAGCTGGAATCACACTGAGTGCTCCAGACTTTGCCTGGGCTCCCTGAATCCCATCCCTTTTCCAGGCAGGAATTCAGGAATATCAGCTCCCAGCAGGGGCTGTCTGGCCACAGGGCTCTCTCAGCAATCTGCCTGCAACAACTGTAAATTTTCAGCTCATAAAAACCTCCCAGGAGCTTTTGAAGGAGCTTTCAGCCCATTTTCCTGCCACCCACATAGGGAATCTGCAAAAAAAAAAAAAAAAAAAATCCCAAATCCTGACTTTCCCTCCTGAAAAGCAGCCTTGGTGTGTCCAGAATTAATTGGGTTTTAAAGGATTTTTATCCTTGCAGTGCTGCTGGAATTGTGTTGTTGTTCCCTTCTCAGGCTGGGGCTGTGCAGATCCCAAGTTTTTTGGTGAAGAGGAAAGAATATCAGGAATTTCTCCTGGGAAATAATCAGTATTTACGGTCTGGTTCAATGTGTGGAGCATTTATCTCTGCCCTTTAAAATCCCAGGTTTTATGGATAATTTCTCCTCACCAGTGCTGAGGTTCTCCAGACAACTCAGAGCTGGTGAATCTCTGTAATTCCCAGATTTCCCTTTTCTCCCAGCCCTGCTGAAATTCCTGAAATAATATAATGGGTTTTTCCTGGGAAATAATTGGCATTTATTATCCAGACAGGTCTGGCTCAATGTGTGATATCTGCCTGAAGGAATATCCTGAAATGATCCCAGATTTTATGGATAATTTCCCTTCACCCGAGGTTCTGTACACAGCTCTGAGATGTGAATCTCTGTAATTCCCAGATTTCCCTGTTCTCCCAGCCCTGCTGTGATTTCTGAAACAAAAAATCGAGAGATTTTCCTGGGAAATAATTGGCATTTATGATCCAGACTGGTCTGGCTCAATACGTGGAGCACTGGCATCCACACCTGAAGAGATAAAGCTGAAATTATCCCAGGTTTGATGGATAATTTTAATGGATAATTTCACCAGTGCTGAGGTTCTGTACAAAGCTCCATAGTGAATCTCTGTAATTCCCAGATTTTCCTTTTCTCCCTGCCCTGCTGCATTTCCTGAAAGAAAATCAGGAATTTCTCCTGGGAAATAATTGGTATTTAGCACCCAGACAAGTTTGGCTCAATGTGTTACCTCTGCCTGAAGGAATGTCCTGAAATTATCCCAGGTTTGATGGATAATTTCCCCTCACCAGTGTTGAGGTTCTTCAGAGCTGGTGAATCCCTGTCATTCCCAGATTTCCCTTTTCTCCCAGCCCTCCTGCCAATCCTGAAAAAAAAAGGAAACTCCAATATGAGGAGTTTTTCCTGGGAAATAATTGTCATTTATGATCTGGACTGGTCTGGCTTAATTTGTTGGCTCTGCCTGAAGGAATATCCTGAAAAATCCCAGATTTTATGGATAATTTCATCTCACTTGAGGTTCTGTACACAGCTCTGAGATGTGAATCTCTGTAATTCCCAGATTTCCCTGTTCTCCCAGCCCTGCTGCCATTCCTGAAAAAATCCAGGAATTCTCCTGATCCAAAGCTCTCCTGGATTATCCTGCCTTGGGGTGGAGGAGTGGAGCTGCTCCAGGGTCATGCAGCAAACCCAGCCAGGGCCTCCAGGCATCTCCAGGGATCTCCAGGGATCTCCAGGCTGAGCTTGGGCTTGGTTTATGCTGGAGATTCCCTGGCCAGGAGCTTCCCAAGGATCCTTCCTGGATCACTGGAGCCCTTTCACTCAGGGGGATGAGTCCTGGGGTGCCTGGAGGGCTGGGATGCGCTGCCTTTGGTTCCTAGGAGCAGCTCTAGGGTTAGGAGAGGACTGGGGGCAGTTTAGGCTGTTCCAGAGGACCGGGGGCAGCTCTAGGCTGTCACAGAGAGTTAGGAGCAGCTCTAGGCTGTCCCAGAGGGTCAGGACCAGCTCTAGGCCGTCCCAGAGCATTAGGAGGAATTTTAACTCACTCATATTTTGGTTTTTGCCTCCCCAGGCTCAGGTTTTTAGTGAATTCCCATTTTTCTGCTGGCAGAGCCCTTGGGTGACTCCTTGTCCTACTCTGCCTCTCCCCACTGAGCTCTCACCTCCCAGGGAAGGTTCTGGAAGGATCAGAGGGCTGGGATGGAGGGGGGACAGGGGCACAGGGACCTTTCCTGCTTTGCTTTCCCTGCTCCTGCAGGCTGAGCTGAGCTGGGAGCCCAGGGCTGCTTCGCCTGGGGCTGGGGGTTTAAAGGGGTTTTAAAAAAAATGGGTTTAAAGGGTTTTTAAAGAGGGGTTTTAAAGGGTTTTTTAAAAGGGATTTTTAAGTGTGTTTAAAGAAGGGTTTTAAAGGGCTTTTAAAGAGGAGGCTAAAGGGTTTTTAAAGAGGGGTTTTAAAGGGTTCTTAGGAGTTTTAAAGGGTTTTTAAAAAGGGGCTTAAAGGGTTTTTAAAAAGAGTTTTTTAAGGGTTTTTTAAAAGGGTTTTAAAAAAGTTTTTAGAAAGGGGTTTAAAAGGGTTTTTAAAAAGGAGTTTTAAAGAGTTTTTAGAAAGGGGTTTTTAAAGAGGGGTTTTAAAGGGTTTTTAGAAGAGGTTTGTCCCCTCTGAGTGTCCCTCTGCCCCTTTTGTCCCTCTGTCACCTGATCCTCCCTCAGTGCTGGCAGCTCCTCTTTGGCTCTGGAGCTGCTCCAGGGTTCTGTGTCCTCTGCAGAGCTTCAGCTCGTGGTCCTGCCCTGTGGAAACCCCTGGGGAGCCTGTGCTGGAGGAGCAAAGATTTATTAGCACATTTGTGCTGTTTTTTTGGGATTCTCACAATGCTTTCAACATTCGAGTGAATTTGGGTGTCCACATCCCCCTGGTGAGCAAGTCTGGCTCCTTCCAAGAGTCCTGGGGAAGGAAATGTGGGAATGCCACCCAGAGAATCTCTTGTCTCCTTTGCTCTATTGTGCTTTTTACATATTTATTAACTAGTCCTTAAAAAAAAGAAAAAAAAAAATCCCTTTTTCTACTTTGCCCAGTCATGTAGAGGAGTTGAAGGAGAACTCCCACTCCCTTGCTCTGCCAGCTTTCCTGCTCCTGATGTTTGAAGGAGCTCCTCATTATTCAGATATTAACTAATTAGCTCTGCTTCTGAATAATTTTAATTTTGCACGTGTGCTTAGCTGCACTCCAGCCTCTTGAATTTTCCAGGGTAGGATTTTTTTGTCTTTTTATTCCTTGAAATTCTCCTCTGTTGCTGTTTAACGCTGGTGAGGGAGGTGAATGCAGAAATTCTCTTTGCAGAGTTACCTCAGAGCAGAGAAATGCCTTGGGAGTAGCTTTGCTGCCACCCACCAGCATTCAATGCTCTGAGCTGCTCCTCCGGAACCCCACAATTCCTGTTGTAATTCCTGCTGGAATTCCATCACACTGCTGCAATTCTGGATATGGGGTTTATCCCAGCAGCTTTGGGAGTTTGCTTCCATCCTTAAAACCTTGCAGGGATGGAGGGGCAGCATTTCCCATGCTGGATTTTCCTCTGTGAGGGAAATGCTGGGGCAAAGCCAAGCCCAGAGCCTGAATCTGAAATCCCTGGGGTGTGATCCCATCATTAACACCTGAATCCCAAATCTGTGGAGTTTGCTCCCATCCTTACACCTCGCAGGGATGGAGGAGCAGCACTTCCCACTGTGGGTTCTCCTCTGGAAGGAAAATCCTGGGACAGACCCAAGCCCAGAGCCTCAATCCCAAATCCGTGGGATTTCTCCCATTCTTAGCACCTTGATAGATGGAGGGGGAGCACTTCCCACTGAGGATTTTCCTTTGGGAGGAAAATCCTGGGACAAAGCCAAGCCCAGAGGCTGAATCCAAACAAAATCCATGGAGTTTGCTCCCATCATTAACACCTCACAGGGATGGAGGAGCGGTACTTCCCACACTGGGTTCTCCTCTGGGAGTGAAGTCCTGGGGCAAACCCAAGCCCAGAGCCTGAATCCTGAATCCTGGCCCAGAGCCTCAATCCCAGGGAAGGGATTCCCAGAATCTCCCCCTCCCCATCCTGCTGCCAGCTCCAATCCCAAACTCTCCCACAGAAGCTGGGCAGGGGCTGCAGAATCCCTGAGGGAGCTGGGAAGGGGCTCAGCCTGGAGCAAAGGAGGCTCAGGGGGCCCTTGTGGCTCTGCACAGCTCCTGCCAGGAGGGCACAGCCGGGGGGATTTGGGATTTTATCCCAGGGAACAGGGACAGGAGCAGAGGGAACGGCCTCAGGGTGGATTATTGGGAATATTCCTCATGGAAAGGGGTGTCAGGCCTTGGAAGTGCCCAGGGAGGTTTGGAGTGCCCATCTCTGAAGGATTTCCCGCCCTGTGGATGTGGCACTTGGGGACAGGGGCAGTGCTGGCCCTGGTGCTGCTGCATTTGGGGTTGCACTGGATGGTGTTAAAAATTTTTCCTGAAGGGTTCTGTGATTCCAGGGAGGAGCTCTCCAAACCTCCTGTCCTGCTCTCTGTGGGGCTGAGCACCACTAGAAGGGCTCCTGTGGGACTGTGCTGCCACCAGAGCTGTCCCTTGTCACCCTGGCAGGGCAGGAGCTGCTCTGGGCTGACCTTTCTGCTGGCACTGTCCTGCTCAAGGTGCTTCCTCCCTGGGGGCCAGAATTCCTTGAAAAATCAGGATCCAGGACCCCTGGCTGCACAGGATTTCCTGTGGCTGTGCTTTCCAAAAGAACCTCCTTTAATAAATCTTCTGATGCAGCTCTAAAAGATTAATTTGGACAAAGCTCTTGGGGACAGGGTGGCAGTGATGGAGTTGTCCTGGATTAAACTTTTATTTTTTTTGACTGAGAGGTTTTAAAAACTTTTATTCTATTTTTAGTTTCATTGGAAGGGTGAGATAATATAGATATATAATAGGTATATAATATAGTTATAGATAGATAAATAGATAACTATAGATATATCTATCTCTATAGAGAAAATATAGATATATAATATATCGTTAGAGATATATAGACATATATAGATAATACAGCTAGATTATCTAGATATAGATAGATTATAATTATATATTGATTTATATTAAAAATATAGATAATATAGATAATATAGATATAATATGGATAGATACATATCTAGATATATCTAGATATATAGATAAATTATAATTATTTCTATCTATATATAAATATGTATATAATGTAGATAATATAGGTAATAGGTATGTAGATAATATAGCTATAATATAGATAAATATATTATATAATTTTATTGTATTTTATTTAATTATATTATTTATTGTATATAATATAGTTTTAATTTGCACTATTACTATTAAAAGCTCACTATTTCTTAATTACACTCCACTAGAAGCATTTCTTGGCTTATCAGCTTTTGCCACACCATACTGCAAAGGCTTTAAAGTTAATCTAAAATTATTTTTCATGAGTCTTAATGTGTTTTTTATAAATTTCTCTAAAGTATCCAGGTTTTTGTGTAAAGTCATCTTTTGAAGCTTGTTTTTATTTCTGTTTCTCTCTGAACCATGTCTGTTTCATTCCATGGCATTTCTACCAGCATTTCTTATCTCAAGGCTTGCATACAGGTGCACTTTGTGTGTGACTCCTGTCAGGCTTTGAGAATTCTCTATAAATCCATTTCCTACAGGTCAGGAGTTGAATTAGTTGGTCCTTGTGGGTTTTTCCATCTCTGAGTGGTTCCTTGATTTGTTGGGAGTGCCCAGGCATTCATTCCCACATTTGTATGGGAATGTGCTGCAGGGTGTGGGGCTGGGCATGGAAAAGCTCCAGGATCTGGTGTGGGATTCAGGATGAACCAAAGAGTGTTCGGGTGTTGGAGCAGGACTGGAGGAGCCTTGGGCTTTTCAGTCCAGGGGAATTTTCCTGTGCTCTTGGCTCAGAAACCAACGTGGGGAGGTTTCCCTGCAGGAGGGAGGAACTGCCTTTGTGAGAAACAGAAACTCTGTGCTCAGCTCCCTCAGTGAGGACAGAAATTCCCACACTGACCCTTGAATATTCCAGATTTCCCTGCTCAGGATTGGCTTGGAGGGACCTTAAAATTCGTTTATTCCACCCCATCCATGGGCAGGGACATCTCCCTCTGTCCCAGGGGGCTCCATCTGGCCTTGGGCACTGCCAGGGATCCAGGGGCAGCCCCAGAAAATCTGGCAATTCCAGCCCAGCCCCTGCCCACCCTCCCAGCCAGCAATTCCTTGCCAAGATCCCAGCCCCATCTCCCCTTTCCCAGTGGGAGCCATTCCCTGGCTCCTGTCCCTGCAGGCCTTGTCCCCAGTCCCTCTGCAGCTCTCCTGGAGCCTCTTTAGGGATTTTAAATATTCCCTGGAATTTTCCCTTCTCCATGGGAACATTCCCAGCTCCCTCAGAGCAGAGGGGCTCCAGAATCCTGGAATGGTTTGGGTTGGAAGGCACCTTGAATCCCATCCCACCCCATCCATGGCAGGGACACCTCCCACTGTCCCAGGCTGCTCCAGCCTGGCCTTGGGCACTGCCAGGGATCCAGGGGCAGCCACAGCAAATCTGGGAATTCCAGCCCAGTGAGGAATTCCCAATTCCCAATCTGCCATCCCTCCTTGCCCTCTGGCACTGGAAGCCATTCCCTGTGTCCTGTCCCTCCACCCCTGTCCCCAGTCCCTCTCCTCTCCTTCCTTGTTCCTGCAGTGAAATTCTCTTCAAGCCAAGATTTGGCGTTGAATTTCCCCCTGACAAACCCAACTCCAAATCCCTGCTCTGTGTTTCTCCATTTGTCTCTCCCTGGGCACAGAGCTCCGAGTGCCCATTCCCAGCTGGTGCCACCCATGGACTGAGCTGTGCAGGGCAAACCAGCCAGGAATTCCAAAATAGGAGCTGGAAGGGAGCTGTGGTAACACATCCCTGCATTCCATGGCTGGGCTTCTTAAAATGCCTTAAATATTACCCTGCAGCTCAGGGGGGGTCAAATTGGCTAAAAATAGTGGTGGTAGGAAAAACCCAGTGGTTATTTAGGTCTGATGGCTGTAAAGTGTTGAGTTTTTACATTTAATCTTCATTTCTTAATTTATGGCAGTGTGAATTAATGACTAAATATTGTCTCATGGGAAGCAAAATCTAATTTCCTTCCTGTTTGAGTCTGTCTAATAATAGAGATCCTTGTAAAATAACCTTGAAATAAAATTGTGTTTTGTGATTTTTCTTAAAATGATCTGTCTGATGGAGATCCAGGGGACGTTATGGGTATTTAACATCTAATTCCAGGTCATTCCCATAGCTGGGATGTGGGATGCAGCTTTGGTTTTTAGGTTTTCCCTTTTGAAAGGATCTTTATGTCTTTCCCAGGACAAAATTTAGGTCCTGCAGGTTAGGAGCAAAATCAGAATTATTCTTTTTTTCTCCTTTTTAGTGCTGTTGCTCAGATTTGAGTTTGCTGCAGAAGTTTGATGTGCAGGATGCTCTGCTAAATCCTGCTCCAAACTGGGCTTGTTAGGCAGGGCTTTAATTTTTATTGGAAACTAAATAAGAATGGGGATAAAAGGACAAAATAGGAGGGGTGTTGGTGCTTCAGAGCCTGTTTTGCTGCCTGCCCATCCTCAGATTTTAGAGGGAATCACAACAAACCCTGATTTAATTCTCCCTGGGGCTGAGCTGTGGAGCAGAGGCTGCAGGCAGTGCCCAGGCAGGAAAATCAATGGAAGCTGGAAATAAAAGCAGGAAGTGCAAGAGGAAATCAGCCTGGCTGGGCTGGGTGAGGCTGCTGAGGAAAATAACTCAGGGTGGTCAGGGCACACAGAAATCAGATCAGGCAGAGAAATGGTCCCAGACAAAGAGTCCTGCTGGGAGCTGAGCACGGGGAGGGTGGTGTTGTTCTTTAATTAGGTGATGATTAAGTAGGGTAATCCCCAAATTTGTTGTGTTCCAGATGTTGTATCTCATATATATAGAAAACATATGTTTAAATAGAGCTGCTGGAGCTCCAGGGATGCTGGGGAGGGATTTTCCCTGCAGGGCCAGGAGCTGCATCCCAGATCCTCTGGGTTCCTTCCCATTGGGCATTCCAGGATTCCTGGGTGGAATTCTTCCCATTGGGGCATTCCTGGGTGGAATATGGAATTCTTCCCATAAGGAAATTCAAGGATTCCTACTTGGAATATGGAATTCTTCCCATTGGGACATTCCAGGATTAATATTTGGACTATGGAATTCTTCCCATTGAGATATTCCAGGACTCCCATGTGGAATATGGAATTCTTTTGATCAGGATATCCCAGGATTCTGGTGTGGGACATGGAATTCTTCCCATCAGGGCATTCCAGGATTCCTGTGTGGAATATGGAATTCTTCCTGTTGGGGCATTCCAGGATTAATATCTGGAATATATGGAATTCTTCCCAGTGGGACATTCCTATGTGGAATATGGAATTCTTCTGATCAGGACATTCCAGTATTCCCTGTGGAATATGGAATTCTTCCCATTGGAGCATTTCAGGATTTATATTTGGAATATGGAATTCTTCCCATTGGGACATTCCAGGATTTCTGGGTAGAATATGGAATTCTTCTCATTGGGACATTCCTGGGTGGAACGTGGAATTCTTCTGATCAGGACATTCCAGGATTCTGGTGTGGGATATGGAATTCTTCCCATCATGACATTCTAGGATTAATATTTAGAATATGGAATTCTTCCTATAAGGAAATTCCAGGATTCCTGTCTGAATATGGAATTCTTCCCATCAGAACATTCCAGGATTCCCTGTAGAATATGGAATTCTTCCCATCAGGGCATTCCAGGATTCCTGGATGCAATATGGAATTCAGTCCCTGGGAGCACAGACAGGTTCAGGGATTCTGGATGAGTTTTTATTTTTAGCAGTGATTTGCAGCCCCTGATCCCAAGGAATTCCAGGCATTTCCCTGCTCCTGGGGTTGTTTCCTTTTCCGGGAGGGGTTTGGACACCACGGGCTGGGCCTGGCTTATTTAAATTTATACATCTGTTTTTTAATTCATACTGCTGATTTTTAATTTATTCAATTGGTTTTTAATGTATTCTACTGATTTTATTAATTTACTCAACTGATTTTTAATTTATGCCACTGAGTTTTTTAATTTATGATCTTGATTTTTTAATTTATGCCACTGAGTTTTTAGTTTATACAAGTGGTTTTAGTCTCTGCTGCAAATCCTTCATGTGGGAACTTTTCCTCCTCTTCTCTCTCCTGTTTTAGTTTTAATTTCTTAATTAGGTGATGATTAATTAGGGTAATCCCCAAATTTGGTGTGTTCCAGCTGTTGTATCAAATATATATAAAAAACATATATTTAAATAGAGATAAACTGTATCTAATCCAGAAAAAATATAAATATACACAATACACATAAAGTATAAAAATATAAATATATAAGAAATGTAAAATAAAAATATTAATATACAACATGTGTAAGAAATATATATTTGTATACACAGAGAATATTAAAAGAAATATATAATAAACATAATATATATGAAAAAATATATAAAGAGATGATCAGATCAATTACGCATAAAATTATAAAAAATAATTTTTATTCCTGGAGCTTCTTTAGGCCCTGGAATGTGCTGGAATTTCCCCCTGGATCCCTCTCCAGAGGTGATAATTGTATCTCTGGGATTAATTCTTCCTTGCCTGGTTTAATGCCTGAGTTAATCACCCCCTGTGCCCTTCCAAAGCTTTGGGTCATTCCCTAAATCCCATTCGCCCTTTTCCCTAAACCCCCTTTTCCTTAAATCCCCTTTTCCTTAAATCCCATTCTTCCTTTTCCTAAATCCCATTCTCCCTTTCCCCAAAACCTCACTCTCCCTGTCCCTAAATCCCTTTTCCCTGTCCCTAAACCCCACTCTCCCTTTTCCTAAATCCCATTCTCCCTTTCCCTAAATCTTTTCTTCCCTTTTTCCCTAAATCCCATTCTCCCTTCTCCTTAAATCCCTTTTTCCTCTTTTCCCTATACCCCATTCTCCCTTTCCCTAATTCCTTTTCCCCCCTTTCCCTAAACCCCTTTCTCTCTTTCCCCTAAATCCCAAAATCCCATTCTACCTTTTCTCTCAAATCCCATTCTCCCTTTTTCCTCAACCCCATTCTCCCTTTCCCCTAAACCCCATTCTTCCTTTTTCCTAATCCCTTTTCCCCCTTTTCCCTAAACTCCTTTTTCTCTTACCCCTAAATCCCAAAATCCCATTCTCCCTTTTCCTTAAATCTCTTTTTTTCTCCTTTTCCCTAAACCCCATTCTTCCTTTTCCCTAAACCTCATTCTCCCTTTTCCCTAAATCCCATTCTCCCTTTTCCCTTAAACCCCATTCTCCTTGTCCCTAGGTCCCTTTTCCCCCTTTTCCCTAAACCCCAAAATCCCATTCTCCCTTTTCCTTAAATCCCTTTATCCCTTTTCCCTCAAATCCTCTTCTCCCTTTTTCTTTAACTCCACTCTCCCTATCTCTAAACCCCATTCTCCCTAAACCCCACTCTCCCTAAGCCCCACTATCCCTGTCCCTAAATCCCTTTTCCCTTTTCCTAAACCCCACTATCCCTGTCCCTAAATCCCTTTTCCCTGCTCCAAGCCATCCCCAGGGGCTGGGGTGTGCAGGGCAGGGCCAAGGTGGGACTGAGGACTCTCTGTGTCCTGATCCTATCAGCAGCCCTAATTATTTTTACACATCCTGTGCAGGGCCGGGGCGTTTTTGGGATTTTCCCAGCTGGAGCAGCATCCCGTGGTGTTTTTCCCTTTGCCCACTTCCCAAACAGGAAAAGTCCTGAGGTTATTTTTGAATCTGGAGGAAAACTCCGGAACTGCCCTGAAGGGCACCGGGTGGGACAGGCCAGGGCTGCACAGGGCTGGGACATGGGATTGGGATGGATTCACAGGGTATGGGATCCCCTACATGTGGGATTGGGGTTTGGGGTGGGTTCACAGATTATGGCATTTCCTACATGTAGGACATGGTTTGGGGGAATGAATTCTGCAGGTTATAGGATTTCCTCCACCTGGGATGGGATTTGGGGAATGAATTCACAGGATTCTGGGATGGGGCTTGGGGGAATCCATTCCACAGGTTTGTGGGATTCCCTCGATGTGGGATGGGGTCTGGGGAATGAATTCACAGGTTATAGGATCCCCTCTATGTGGGATGGGATTTGGGGTATGAATTCACAGGTTTGTAGGATTCCTTCCACGTGGGATGGAGTATGGGGGATGGATCCACAGGTTATGGGATTTCCTACGTGTAGGATGGGGTTTGGGGATGGATTCACAGATTATGGGATCCCCTATATGTGGGATGGGATTTGGGAGGATGAATTCACAGGTTTGTGGGATGAGGCTTTGGGAATGAATTCACAAGGTTATGAGATTCCCTCCACTTGGGATGGGATTTGGGGTATGAATTCATAGGTTTGTAGAATTCCTTCCATGTGGGACGGGGCTTGAAGGTAAGGAATTCACATGTTATGGGATCCCCTCCATGTGGGATGGGGCTTAGGGGAAGGAATTCACGGGTTATGGGATTCCCTACATGCGGGACACAGGGTTTGGGATGGATCCACAGGGTATGGGATCCCCTACACATGGGACATGGGGTTTGAGGGATGGATTCACAGGTTATGGGATGGGCTTTGGGGGATGGATCTGCAGGTTATGGGATCCCCTACATATGGGATCTGGCTTGGGGGAATGAATTCACAGGCTTGTGGGATTCCCTCCACATGGGATGGGATTTGGGGGAATTAATTCAGAGGTTTGTAGGATGGGGCTTAGAGGAATGAATTCCAAAGGTTTGTGGAGTTCCCTCCATGTGGGATGGGATTTGGGGGATGGATTCCTTTGTGGGATTCCCTCAGTGCTGACTCCGGTCTGTGGCTTTGGGAGCTGATTTTGTGGAAAACCCTGGGGTAAGAGGGGTCATTCCTGATGATGTGGTTGTGGCAGAATTCCCTTCTGGATGCTGGGATATCCCAGGGAATTCCCTCTGATCCTAAAGCCTCCATGGGGCAGATCCCAGCTCTCAGCACCCCTGGCTGAATCCAGAATTCCAGAGTGTTCCAATCCGATGGAATGAGCACTGTGCCCTTTGGGGCTGAGCAGGAATTCCTGGATGGGCTCAGGGTGGTGCTGACATTTTCAATCCCATGGAATGAGCACTGTGCCCTTTGGGGCTGAGCAGGAATTCCTGGATGGGCTCAGGGTGATGCTCCTGCTCTGGGAATTGCTCCCTGTTCCCTGTGATCAGGGAGCTCATGGAAACGCCTGGACCTGCTGATAACCTCATTATTCTGGGATTCTGTGATAAGGAGCAGATAAGGAGCAGCTCCAGAGGATTCCAGGACTGGGGAGCAGCTCCAGGAGTTGGGCTGGGGGCTGCAGGACACAAATTCCGTGCAGAATTCCTTTGTTTTCCACATGTTGTTGGGTTTTTTTTGTTTTCTTTTATTCCCCTTCTCCTTAATTTTCCGTGTGGGGACCCCGAGGGCTGTGAAGGGAATTGGCTGCAGGCCTGAGGCAGGAGATGGTGGCTTTTTAAAATTCCTTCTGCACTATCAGCTTCACACAGCATCCTGAGCTTCCTGTGCTTGGGGACAGAGCTGGGAGGGACAACTCTCCAGGAATCCTGGGGATCATGTTTGTTTTTTTTTTTGTTAATATAATATATATATATTATATACTATATATTACATATAATATATAGTATATAATAGATATAATATATATAGTATATAACATATAATATATATTATATATTATATACTCTATAGCATAATTTATACAATATAATTATAGTGTATAGAATTATATTATATATATTTATTATAGTATATAATAATATATTTAATATTATATTTTGTTTATAGTTTATTTTGTTTCATATTTATTACTAATTTTTAAAGTTCTAAACTTCGTAATTATAAATAGTAAATATAATATATTTAATATTTATATTTTGTTTCATATTTATTATTTTTTTAAGTTCTAAACGTCATAATTATAAATAGTAAATATGTTTAATATATAATATATATTTAAATATATATATAATATTATATAATATATATTATATATTATTATGTATATTATATTATTATGTTTAATAAAATATAAACAAAATAGAAATAGTAAATATATTATATCTACAATTTATATTTTGGTTTTGTTTTATTTTGTTTCATTACTATTCATTACTATTATTTTGTTTTATTACTGTTTTTAAAGTTATAAACTTCATAATGTATAAATAGCAAATATATAATATTATATTTACTATTTATATTTTGTTTATATTTTATTTTGTTTCATATTTATTACTATTTTTTAAAGTTCTAAACTTCATAATACAGACATAGTAAATATATTTACAATTTATATTTTATTTATATTTTATTTTGTTTCATATTTATTACTATATTTAAAGTTTGAAACTTCAAATTTTCCACTTTGTGATATTACACACTTTTAACTAATTATGCACTCTTAATTTTTTATGGTAGTAATTAATTTTGCAAGTTTGTTTTATGGTTTTAGGTCAAATGTAGTATTTTCCTGGGAGTTAGAGTTTGTACAGAAAGTTAAAAATTCTTAGCACCTGGAGCTCTAACAAGCTGCTTCCTTTTAGGAATGATGTTCCTGTGCTTGGCGTTGTAGGGTTGGTCCATGGAATGTGCTCTAAAATGGGCTGCTGGGCTTTGGGGTCAGCCAGGGGGGTTTGGGGTCAGCTGGGGGAGTTTGGGATTGGCCTGGAGGGGTTTGGGATGGGCCATGGGGAGCTTGGGATCAGCCAGGACAAGGAATCCCATCCCTCCCCTGGAATTTCCTGCAGTGCATTTTGGAAAACTCCCCTGGCACTGCCAGCCTGGATTTTCCATCCCTCACCTGCTGCTCCACAGGAATTCCTGCTTTTCCTTGGCATCCCTGGCACAGGACAAAAATCCCCCTCCCACCCCTGAGCAGGACACGTCCCTGAGGAGAATCCCTTGAGCCACATCCACGTTCATTCCTGCTTCCCACAAACCACCTCTGAATCCCGAGCCATTAATAGCCTGGACTGGCCCCAAACCAGGGCCAAAATTACATTGGAATAATTAAAAGCCAGGTCTGAGTGTCTTTAAACACAGCCTGTGGCAGGAAATGCTGGGATTTGAGCCAGTTGGGCCAAGTGTCCAAGAAAAAAGGATTTCCTCATTGGTTTGAAGGTCCCACGAGTGCCAAGAGGATTTTAACTCCAATTTATGCCTGCTGTTATCAGCCCAGACAGCCTGGCCACTGGAAATCTTCATTAAAATCTTCATTTTAACTCCAATTTATGCCTGCTGTTGTTAGCCCAGACAGCCTGGCCATGGAAATCTTCATTAAATTCTTCATTTTAACTCTAAAATTATTAGCCCAGACAACCTGGCCACTGGGAATCTTAATTAAATTCTTCATTTTAACTCCAATTTATGCCTGCTGTTGTTAGCCCAGACAGCCTGGCCATGGAAATCTTCATAAAAATGAAAACTCCTAGCACAAATCCAAAGGGAGCTAGTCCTCAGCACAGACTGGGACTGGCCACAGCCTCCATCTCCAGGGAATCCCAAATCCTCTGCAAACAGCAGCAAATCCCAAAAGACAAATGAATTATCCCAGAGGGAGCTTGGGCTGGGGAGTGCTGCTCCATGGATGGAGGCTGAGCTCATCCAGGGGTTGGGAATGCAGGAGCTGTGACTGCTCCGGAAGGATTTAGGGACAAAGAATTACAAATAAATAATATTAGAGGTACTTTAGGGCAGTTTTAGAGCCTGAGATGGGCTCGGTTGGTTGGAGGGTTCAGTCCCAGGCTGAATCATTTGAGAGCAGGAATTGATCTCCGAGGTCCCTTCCAGCTCAGAATATGCCAGGATCTGGAAATAAATAGGAAATAAATAGGAAATATCCCCCAGTGTCCATAGGCAGGGAATGTTGTGTTAAACACTGAATTAAATCATTGATGGAACCCAGGATTGGAATAATGGGGTGGTTTGGGTGGGAAGAGACCTTGAATCCCATCCATGGCATGGACACCTGCCACTGTCCCAGGTGGATCCAGCTTGGCCTTGGGCACTGCCAGGGATCCAGGGGCAGCCACAGCAAATCTGGCAATTCCAGCCCAGCCAGCAATTCCTTGCCAAGATCCCAGCTCAATCTCCCCTTTCCCAGTGGGAGCCATTCCCTGGCTCCTGTCCCTCCATCCCTTGTCCCCAGTCCCTCTGCAGCTCTCCTGGAGCCCCTGCAGGGACTCTGAGGATCCCCTGGAATTTTCCCTTCTCCAGGGGAACATTCCCAGCTCTCCCAAAACAGCTCCAGGACCTCCTCTGGACTCCTTCAAAGAAACTCACATTTTCCTTCCCCAAACCTTCCCGAGGATTCTTCCCTTTCGGGTTTGGGTTTTGCTTTCTGAATCTGGGCTGGAATTTTTAGGATTTCCTCTGGTGCCATCCAGTGGCAAAATCCGGGATTGGGGTTTGGCCATTCCCGGGCTGGGCAGAGGAAATTGGGAATAAAGGACTTTGAAGGATGCTGGAGATCCCCTGGGATGTGCTGGGTGTGGGAGGGAAGGATTTGGGAATATCAGGAATAACTTTGGAAGGTGTGATCTGGTCAATCTCCTCTTCCCGTTTTGTTCCTGTCTGGTTCATCCTTGGTTGCTGATTTATTCCAGAAGTTTTATTGCCAGGGTTTTCAATTAATTGCCATGGTTTACAGTTAATTTCCATGATTTTCAATTAATTGCCATGGTTTACAGTTAATTTCCATGATTTTCAATTAATTGCCATGGTTTACAGCTAATTGCCATGAATTTCAATTAATTGCCATGTTTTAAATTTTTTTTCCATGGTTATAAATGTTTTCCATGGTTTACAGTTAATTGCCATGATTTTCAATTAATTACCATGATTTTTAATTAAATACCATGATTTTCAATTTTTTTCCCCATGGTTTTCAATTGATTGCCATGACTTTCAATTTTTTCCTCATGGCTTTCAATTAATTGCCATGGTTTTCAATAATTTCCATGATTTACAGTTGATTGCCATGATTTAATTTTTTTTATGATTTAAAATTATTCATGGCTTTCAATATTTTTTCATGGCTTTCAATTTTTTTCATGGTTTTCAATTTTTTTTCATGACTTTCAATTAATTGCCATGGTTTTTAATTAATTGCCATGGTTTTCAATTTTTTTCATGGTTTTTAATTAATTGCTATGGTTTACAATTAATTGCCATGGTTTTCAATTAATTGCCATGATTTACAATTGATTGCCATGGTTTTCAATTAATTGCCATGATTTTCAATTCATTGCCATGATGAATTTATTTTTTCATTATCTAAAATTTTTCATGGCTTTCAAGTTTTTTTTCCTCATAGCTTTCAATTAATTGCCATGATTTTTAATTAATTACCATGATTTTCAATTTTTTCATGGTTTTCAATTTTTTTTCATGGTTTTCAAATTTTTTTTTCATGGTCTTAAATTAATTGCCAGGGTTTTCAATTACTTGCCATGACTGAATTTTTTTTTATGATTTAAAATTTTTCATGACTTTCAATTTTTTTTTCATGGTTTTCAATTTTTTTCATGTTTTCAATTAATTGCCATGGTTTTCAATTAATTGCCATAATTTTGAATTTTTTTCATGGTTTTCAATTTTTTTCATGATCTTAAATTAATTACCATGGTTTTCAATTACTTGCCATGATTTTTAATTAATTGCCAGGATTTACAGTTGATTGCCATGGTTTTCAATTAATTGCCATGGTTTTTAATTAATTGCCATGATTTACAGTTGATTGCCATGGTTTTTGATTAATTGCCATGATTTACAATTAATTGCCACAATTTTCAATTTTTTTCATGATTTTCCATTAATTGCCATGGCTTTTAGTTAATTGCTATGGTTTCCAATTAAATGCCATGATTTTCAATTAATTGCCATAGTTTTCAATTAATTGCTATGGTTTTCAATTAATTGCCATGATTTTCAATTTTTCCCATGATTTTCAATTACTTGCCATCATGTTTAATTAATTACCATGATTTTCAATTTTATCCATGGTTTTCAATTTTTTCATGGCTATCAATTTTTCTTTTCGTGGTTTTCAATTAATTGCCCTGGTTTTGGGTTAATTGCCATGGTTTACAATGAATTGCCATGATTTTTAATTAATTACCACGGTTTTCCATTTTTTTTCATGGTTTTCAGTTTTTTTCCCATGGTTTTCAGTTAATTGCCCTGGTTTTGAGTTAATTGCCCTGGTTTTCAGTTAACTCATTCCCTGAGGAAGCTTTGCAGAGGGGTTTAGGAGCAGTGAGTGCAGGTTGATCCTCATGTTCCCCTGGCAGCTCCCCGTTAATTTTGGGGTGCTCAGGAGCTGTTGCTGCACCCCAGGATGGTTTATCCAGCCTGGAATTCCCTGGAATCCCTCCTGGGAGCAGCCCTTGATTCCCTAGAGCCACACAAAGCTCCCAAATCCTCTAAAAATAACATCCCGAGGCTTGAAAATGACACAAAAAAAGTGATGAGGGGAAAAAAAGGCCAAGTTTAATGAGAGTCAAAGCTGGGCTAATGAAGTTCTTTAATTAGATGAAGCAATTAAGAGGGAAATGAGAGAAGAGCAGAGGGGCTGGAATCTGGGCTGGGCTCAGTCTGAAGCCTAAATAAGCCCGACTTTGCTTCTCAGGGGGGTTTTGTAGAACAGATTGGGAATCAGAATTATTTGCAGCACAAACAGCTCCTTTTTGGGGTTTGTGTGTGGGACTGGGAGCTCTGGGCCCTCCTCTCTCATTAATACAACAATATTACATATCAAAATACAATAATATAACAATATAACATATAAAAATACAACAATATAACAGTATAACATATAAAAATACAATAATATAGCAATATAGCATATAAAAATACAACAATATAACGACATAGAATAGAAAAATACAATAATATAACGTAAAAATACAAAAATATAACAATATAACATATAAAATACAACAACATAACGACATAACATAGAAAAATACAATAATATAACATGTAAAAATACAAAAATATAACAATAAAGCATATAAAATACAATAATATAACGACATAACATGGAAAAATACAATAATATAACAATATAACATAGAAAAATATAACAATATAACATAGAAAAATACAACAATACAACAATATGACAAGAAAAATACAACAATATGACATGTGAAAATACAACAATATAACAATATAACATATAAAAATACAATAATATAACATAAAAATACAACAATTCCTCATGGATCTGCAGTGGTTGGACAGGTTTGGTTTGTGCTGAGCTTTGAGAACCCCCAGAATGAGCAGACACCTCCCTCAGGACTATCCATAATGTTTTGCTGATGTGTTTGCACATAAATTTTAATTAATTATTAATAATTTTAATTGTTATATTCAATAATAAATAAATTAATAATATTAGTTATCATCAATTAATTAATAAATAATATTATTTAATAATAATAATAACTACAATACTTATTATATTTAATAATAAATATTTAATTATTTTCCCTGTGCTGTCCCACTGGGTGTGGGTGATTTTTCTGCCCCAAACTCTCAGTTAAAATTATGAATTTTTTTGTCCAGAATTCTTCCCCACTACAGAAAAAAAGGTGACCTTGAGTTCCCTGAGAGGAATGTGGTGATTTATTGGGAATGGAGAAAGGAGGAGGAGGGCTCTCCCAGCATTTTCAGTGCAGCTGGGCCTTGCCAAGGGCATTTTCCCCCTTTCCCTGGGCAGGTGCAGCTGGAAAAGGAAATTTTGTCCTTAGGGAGTGTCCTGGGAAAAGCAGCACTGCTGGAAAATGAGGATCAGGGCAGCCTGTCTGGTTCTTCCTGCTCTGGAGCTGTTTCCTTGTGGTGCTCTTTGATTTGGGGGTGTGGGAGGGGAGTGCATTGTGGGTTCATTGTGGGAATTATAAAGTGGTTTTTGGGATGGAAAAGCCCTTTGGGATGGAGTCCAGCCATATCCAAGGTGCTTTGGTCAGGATGGGATTTTCTGTGAATATTTTGTGACTGGGATTTTCTGTGAGTATTTTCTGGCTGGGATTTGCCTGCCCCGTGCTCTGGGCTTGGAATTCCCTTCCCATCCAAGTTCCCAATGAAGGTGACATCGCTGTGCTCTCACACCCTGGAAAAGTCAGAGTTCCACTGCAGGTCAGGCTGGGGATCCCCCAGCGCAGGGCAGCTGATCCCCCTGTCGCAGACCCCACAGCTGACCCCACTCTGGTCTGTCCTGTCCCAGACCCCACAGCTGACCCCACTCCTGTGTCCTGTCCTGCCCCAAATCCCACAGCTGATCCCCTGACCTCTGTCCCCATCCCAAATCCCACAGCTGACCCTGCTCCTGTGTGTCCTGTCCCTCATTCCAAACCCCACAGCTGACCCCTGAGCTCTGTCCTCTGGCCCAAACCCCACAGCTCTCCCTGCTCCTTTGTATCCTGTTCCAAACCCCACAGTTGTCCCTGCTCCTGTGTGTCCTGTCCCTCATTCCAAACCCAACAACTCATCCCACTCTGCTGTTTCCTGTCCTGTCCCAAACCCCACAGACCCCAAGACCCCACTCTGGTGTCTCCTGTCCCTCATTCCAAACCCCACAGCTGATCCCCTGAGCTCTGTCCCCGTCCCAAACCCCACAGCTGACCCCACTCCTGTGTGTCCTGTCCTGTTCCAAATCTCACAGCTGATCCCCTGAGCTCTGTCCCTGTCCCAAACCCCACAGCTGACCCCACTCTGATGTCCCTGTCCCAAATCCCACAGCTGATCCCACTCCTGTGTGCCCTGTCCTGTTCCAAACCCCACAGCTGCCCCTGCTCCTGTGCGTCTTGTATTGTTTCCAGGGGTCCTTTTGAGGTTTGGGTGTTGTTTACAGGGCTCCTTTTGGGGTTTCCAGGGGTCCTTTTGGGGTTTGGGTGTTGTTTTCAGGAGCCCTTTTGGGATTGGAGTGGTGTTTACAGGGGCTCTTTGGGGTTGGAGTGGTGTTTACAGGGCTCCTTCTGGGGTTTGAGCCTTGTTTCCAGGGATCCTTTTGGGGTCTGAGTGTTGTTTATTGGCGTCCTTTTGGGGTTGGAGTGTTGTTTACAGCGATCCTAATTGTTTACAGGGCTCCTTTTGGGATCGGAGTGTTGTTTCTAGAGCTCCTTTTGGGGTTTGGGTGTTGTTTCCAGGGGTCTTTTTGGGCATTTGAGCCTTGTTTACAGGGGTCTTTTTGGGGTTTCAGTGTTGTTTACTGGTGTCCTTTTGGGGTTTCAGTGTTGTTTGCAGGGATCCTTTTGGGATTCACAGGGGTCCTTTTGGTGTTTGAGTGTTGTTTACAAGGATCCTTTTTGGGTTTGAGTATTGTTTACAAGGATCCTTTTGGGCTTTGAGTGTTGTTTACAGGGGTCCTTTTGGGGTTTGAGTGTTGTTTGCAGGGATCCCAATTGTTTCCAGGGGTCCTTTTGGGGTTGGAGTGTTGTTTCCAGGTTTGGGAAGATGATTCATCCCTGCCTGAATGTTCCCCAGCTTGGACGGGCTGGGGTTTCTCTCACCCGGCTCTGGGAGCATTCCTGTCCCACACATGGCTCAAATCAAGTGTCCTTCCAGCTTTTGTTCCCGGGAATTGTTCCCATTGTCCTCCCGAAAAGGGGAGGCCATTTGGAAGCTGATCTCGTGGCCACCTCTCCCCATCCTCCCTGTGCCCTCTGCTCTCCCTGGATTGGGGTTGTTCCTCCATTCCTGGCTTTTTTAAAAGGTGGATTTGTTCAAGCTTTTCCTCATGGCTTTGGAGCATCACAAATTCCTTCTTTATTTAACAGGGACATGCTGGGTTGTTCCATTTTATTGTTAATTAGGGCAATTATCCCTCATTTCCTCGGAACTCTTGTCTGGCAGGGAAGAGCTGGATCCCATCCCAGGGATGGCTGTGGCTTTATGGCAGCTCTGGTTTCCCACTGATTTATGGTCTGAAGGTGTTTTATGGTCGTCCCTGAGCTCTTCAGGAGACTTTGGAATATTTTTCCAGCTGGGGCTGCTCCGGGATCCCTGGGGATGTCCAAGGCCAGCTTGGACATTGGGACAGTGGGAGATGTCCCTGCCTGTGGAATGAGGTGATCCTCCAGACCCCTTCCAACCCCAGCCATTCCATGATTTTAAGCGCTGATCTTGTGCCAGGGAGGGAAGTGGGGATTTGTGTGGTGCTGTCAGTGAAAGTTGAGTTGGGCCCTCAGAAATCCTTGGAAAACCTGGCAAGGTTTGATGGCCAGAGTCAGAGCCATCCCTTCTTTCAGCTCCTGGTGACGCCAGGGGTGATCTGTGAGGGTCAGGGGGTTTCCACGGAGCTCCAGCTCTTCTGGAGTTGAAACTGTGGGAAATGGGATTTTGGGGACCTCCAGGTCCCTGTCCCTGCCTGAGGAGGAGTTTGATTTCTGGAGCAGCAGATGCACCAAGGCTGCTCCTCCTTGGGGTCTTTCTGACTTATTCCTTGGGATGATCAATTTAAAGGGATTCCAGAACATTCCCTGGTGATCCCTTCTGGATTTCAGCCCTTCTCACAGTCAGGGAACTCCATCCAATGTTTAGCCTAGTTCTCCTGGGCAATTTAGGCCCATTCCTGTTCTTCTCTTCAGCAGACACAAACATTCCCATGGGAATGTGAGTCCTGCCCTCCTCTGGTCCTCACAAATCCCAAATCCATCGCCTTTGAGTCCAACTTTCCTCTCTGAGCATGTGGCTGATAAAACACTCCTCTGATGAAGCTTTTGGGAAGTTTAATTGGAAATTCAGCATCCCCTGGTCCTCTGCATCCCAAATTTGGACTATGCAGCTCCTGGAGGTGTGGGGGAACATCAGCCTGGAGAAGTGAAGTGGTGGAGAGCCCAAGGTTTACCGGGAAGGGATGGAGGGTCTCCCAGTGTTGACCAGGAAGGGACTGAGGATCTCCCAAGGTTTACAGGAACCTTGCTCCCCTCTGCTCTCAGCCTAGGCTGGATGTGGCTCTGGAAGGTGCCCCATGGGGACTGGGCTGGTCTTTAGGGTCCCCTCCAATACCAACCATCCTGGTAGAGGCTGTGAGGGGCTGGCAGGGAGGAATTTCCCCTGGCACAGCTGAGTGCTGTGGATGGATCCATCTGCTGCAGGAAGCAGGAGTTTCCCAGCACAATGGGTTGGCACCAGGAACTGCATGGGGCATTCCCAGCCAAATCCTGCCCTGAGGGAACCCTTGGGCTGACCTCCATCCCCAGGGAAGGAGGGGGAGCTGCTGGGGCAGGGATGTGATGCGAGGCAGGGAGGCTGCTGCCTTCCTCTGCACATCCCTGGGTGAGCAAATGCTTGTGTGAGCAATTCTTTGTTTGAGAAGATCCCTGGGTGAGCGATTCCCTGGATGAACAAATCCTTGAGTGAGCAGATCCCTGGAAGAACAGATCCCTGGGTGGGCACATCCCTGAGTGAGCAGATCCGTGGGTGAACAGATCCCTGGGTGAGCAATTCCTTGGTGGACACATCCCTGGGTGAGCACATCCCTGGGTGAACAGATCCCCGGATGAATAAATCCCTGAATAAACAGATCCCTATGTGGGCAGATCCCTTAGTGAACAAATGCCTGTGTGAGCAAATCTCTGGGTGAAAAAATCCTGGGTGAATAAATCCCTGTGTGGGCATTTCCCTGTGTGAGCTATTCCCTGGATTAACAGATCCCTGGGTGAACAAAACCCTGGATGAACAGATCTCTAGGTGGGCAAATCCCTGTGTGAGCACTTCTCTGGGTAAACAAATCCCTGGGTGAGCAAATGCCTGTGTGAGCAATTCCCTGGATGAACAGATCCCTGGGTGAGCAAGTCCCTGCACAAAAAGATCCCATGGTGAATAAATCCCTGGATGAATAAATCCCTGGACAAACAAATCCCTGGCTGAACAAATCCCTGGACAAACAAATCCCTGGCTGAACAGATCCTTGAGTGAGGACATCCCTGGGTGAGCAAATCCCTGGGTGGGCACATCCCTGGGTGAGTAAATCCCTGGATAAACAGATCCCTGGGTGAGCAGTTCCCTGGATGAACAGATCCCTGGACAAACAGATCCCTGGACAAACAGATCCCTGGGTGCTGCTGGTGCTGTCCCACTGCTGGAAGTGCTCCACCAGCTGCTGTCCCTCAGGAAGGGATTTTTGAGGGGTGTTTAATGTCAGGCACATCCCCAGGGTTTGTTGTGCCTCTGCTGGATGCTGTGACCACATTTCTTCCCAGCAGAGAGAGGAGGGGGCGAGGCCTGGAGCCAAGAATGCTCCGAAAAATCCAAATGCACTCGTGGAGACAATGCATAAGACAACAGAAGGAGCTTTTATTGGGCAATAACGCAGCGAGAATCGACATTAAAATTGTTCTGTGGTAAAATAATCTGTGTGCAGAGCTGGGGAGGGCTGGGATGTTTATGGGATGAGGATTCCTCAGCTCCAGGGCCCAGAGTGGAGCTGCTGGAGAGGGTTCAGAGGAGCTCTGGGAGTCTCCACCTGCAGGGGTCAGGGATTGGGGCTGGAATTGCTTCCCTGGAGGTGACAGAAGGGCCTGGACGTGGCTTTTGGGATGGGGTTTGTTGTCAGCATGGTGGTGCAGGGTTATGGGGTGAGCTGGAGGATCTCTGAGGGCTTTTCCAGCCTTGCTCATTCCATGTTTTATAGCAGAGGACTTTTCCCAAGGCTTTGTGCTCCCCATGTTCTCCCCAGCCTTTTCCCTTCAAACCCAAACCCAATTCCTGTGGTATTTCATGGATCAGCACATGAGGAGCTGTGCCTGGAGGGGACTTTGGGGTCTCTCCTTCCCCCCTTGATCCCTTTGGATTCCTGCTCCATTTCCATGGACCTGTGCTGACTTTCATCTTTCTTGGCCTCTGGAATCCTCTGGAATCGCTCCCAGTTTTCCTTTGGCTGCTGCTTCCCAATCCTTGTGTCTCCTCAGCTTTGGTGACACCACCACCTTCCCCAAGAGCTGTTGGCACCAAATTTCCCTATTTCCTCCCCAGACCACTGAGGGAAGCCAGGCCCAGCCCTGTGAGGAAGCCTCTCGGGAGTCTCTGTGGTGTGGAGATGACCCCGAGGTGTTGGAAAGTCTCTTTTTCCCAGCCCCAAGACTGAAGAAGAACACAAGATTCCTTGGCTCTGGTTCTCAGGGTTGTTTATTTGCTGTTACCTAATTCATTGTTTGTCTGTCATGACGGGGTCTTTCTGGCAGGTTGGATTGTGGCACATTGACAACCTCAGGGCAGTGTTAGCTTTTTATACTAAAAACTGCCTGTACTTTATTCACAATAATTTTCCACTACCTATTACCTATGTTAGACAGTCTGTCTCTACTCTAAACCAATCCAAAAGTGTCACCATCACAGCAGAAGGTGGAGGACAAGGAGAAGGAAAAGGATAGGACATGCCCAGATTCCTACATCTTGCCTCCTGAACCCCCATTCTAAAAACCCCAAAATTCTACTTTTTCCACACCCTCAGGGCAGTGTTATCTTCTTACACTAAAAACTGTCTGTACTTTATTTACTATAATTTTCCAATACCTATCCCTTAGGTTAGACAGTCTGTCTCTACTCTAAACCCATCCAGAAGTTTCACCATCACAGTAGAAGGTGGAGGGCAAGAAGAAAGACAGAACACACCCAGATTCCTCCATCTTGCCTCCTGAACCCCCATTCTAAAAACCCCTAAATTCTACTTTTTCCACACCCTCAGGCGCGTGTTATCTTTTTATACAAAAAACTACCTGTACTTTATTTAATTTGATAATTTCCCAATTATTAAATTAAAAACCCATCCCCTATGTTAGACAGTCTGTCTCTACTCTAAACCAATCCAGCAGTGCCACCATCACAGCAGAAGGTGGAGGCCAAGAAGAAGGACAGGACATGCCCTGATTCTTCCATCTTGCCTCTTGAACCCCCATTCTAAAAACCCCTAAATTCTACTTTTTCACCCTGTGACAAATTAACTATCGTTCTGCTCAAACCCTTGTGTTTGTAACTCCTCACACGAAGTTGGGAATTGTATCCATGGGCTAAAATCCATGGAATTGGATTTTGACTCCGTGCCAAGGTCTCTGAGCCCTCCAGGGCAGCCAGAGGAATCTCCTGGGTTGCTGGAAACTCCTCCTGGGGATCTGGGGTGGATTTTTTGGGATGTGGTTTGTGGGAATTCTCTGTGCTGCTTTCCTCCTGGAGCTGTGGAAAAAAGGAAGAATTCCTGAGGTTGGGAATTCCAGGATTTGGGAATTTTGGAAATATTTGGGATGAGAAATTCTGGAATTTTTTGATTCAAGAATTCTAGGATTTGAGAATTTTGGGAATATTTGGGGTGGGAAATTCTGGAATTTGGGGATTCAGGAATTCTAGGATTTGAGAATTTTGGGAATATTTGGGATGGGAAATTCTGGAATTTTGGAATTCAGGAATTCTGGGATTTGAGAATTTTGGGAATATTTGGGGTGGGAAATTCTGGAATTTGGGGATTCAGGAATTCTAGGATTTGAGAATTTTGGGAATATTTGGGATGGGAAATTCTGGAATTTTGGGATTCAGGAATTCTAGGATTTGAGGATTTTGGAAATATTTGGGATGGGAAATTCTGGAATTTTGGGATTCAGGAATTCTAGGATTTGAGGATTTTGGAAATATTTGGGATGAGAAATTCTGGAATTTCAGGATTCAGGAATTCTGGGATTTGAGAATTTTGGGAATATTTGGGATGGGAAATTCTGGAATTTGGGGATTCAGGAATTCTAGGATTTGAGAATTTTGAAAATATTTGGGATGAGAAATTCTGGAATTTTTGGATTCAGGAATTCTGGGATTTGGGAATTTTGGGAATATTTGAGATGGGAAATTCTGGAATTTCAGGATTCAGGAATTCCGTGATTTGAGAATTTTGGGAATATTTGGGGTGGAAAATTCCGGAATTTCAGGATTCAGGAATTCGTGGATTTGAGAATGTTGGGAATATTTGGGATGGGAAATTCTGGAATTTTGGGAAATTCTGGAATTCCGTGATTTGAGAATTTTGGGAATATTTAGGGTGGGAAATTCTGGAATTTTGGGATTCAGGAATTCCAGGATTTGAGAATTTTGGGAATATTTAGGGTGGGAAATAATGGAATTATGGGATTCAGGAATTCCAGGATTTGCTGTGTCAGATACCACTGAATAAATGATGAAATTTTGTCAAATATTCTCAGAAATCCCCCAATCTTGGAATTCCCTATCCCAAAATTCCCAAATCCTGGAATTCCCCCATCCCAAATATTCCCAAAATTCCCAAATTCCCGATCCCAAATATTCCCAGGAATAAATTGGGAATTCCTGCCATTCCTGCCTAGGACTGAGGTGTTCCAGCTGGAAAACAAGGTGGTGGTGGTTGTTATTATTATTATTATTATTATTATTATTAAAAAATCAACTTAATTATTATTAAAATCAACTTTGGTGGTGTTCTCCTGCTTTGTTTTCCACCTGGCAGTACTGGGCACTGTCCCTGGTGTTCTGTGGAATTTTCCAGACTGAAATGATTTCTGTGGGAAACTGGGAATTGGATGGGAGGGAAATGTCTGAGGAGGAGGAGGGGGACAAATCCACCTGGGAATGATTTTAGCTTTAGGATTGAGGATTTTCTATCTGCCAAAAAGGACAAAAAATCAATTTTTCTGTAATTTTGGTGTAAGTGTGGACCTGTGTGGGTGACAGGACATGACAGAGTGGGCTTAGATTTTGTCTTTACATTTTGAGCTGAAATTTTGGGCTTGAATTTGGGCTTTGGTTCTGGGCTTTAATTCAGTTCTGGGCTTAAATTTGGGATTTAAATGTTGAGCTTAAATTGGAGGCTTGATTTGGGGTTTAAATTTTGGGCTTCAGTTCTGGACTTTAATTCAGTTCTGGGTTTAAATTTTGGGGTTTGGTTCTGGGCTTTAATTCAGTTCTAGGCTTAAATTTGGGGTTTAAATTTTGAGCTTAAATTTTGGGCTTTAGTTCTGAGCTTTAATTTGGGGTTTACATTTTAGGGGTTAAATTTTAGGGTTTAAATTTGGGGTTTGAGTTTTGGGTTTGATTTTGGGCTTCAGTTCTGGACTTTAATTAAATTCTGAGCTTAAATTTGGGGTTTAAATTTTGAGTTTAAATTTTGGGGTTTAGTTCTGGGCTTAAATTTGGGGTTTAAATTCTGGGGTTTAAATTTGGGGTTTAAATTTCAGGCTTGATTTTGAGCTTCAGTTCTGGGCTTTAATTCAGTTCTAGGCTTAAATCTGGGTTTTGGGGTTTAATCAGTTCTAGGCTTAAATCTGGGGTTTTTGGGTTTAAATTTTGGTGTTTAAATTTTGGGCTTGATTTTGGGCTTCAGTTCTGGGCTTTAATTAAGTTCTGGGATTAAATTTGGGGTTTAAATTTTAAGATTTAAATTTGGGGTTTAAATTTTAGAGTTTAAGTTTTGGGCTTGATTTTGGGCTTCGGATCTGGTCCTTAATTAAATTCTGGACTTAAATTTGGGATTTAAATGTTGAGCTTAATTTTTGATTTGGTCTTAGATTTTGGGTTTAAATTTTTGGCTTCAATTCTGGCCTTAAATCAATTCTTGATTGATTGGCAGAATGAAAACAATAAATGAATTCTCCCCTCGCTTTCCCCACCACCTCAATGGGAAATCTTTGGGGTTTTTTTTGGATTTTTGCTGCTGTCCTGATTGGATAAACCTCAGAATCACAAGGTTTAAACTGCTGCCAGTCCCATCCTGGGCAGGCATTCATTTTTAACCTTTTTTGCCCTTTTTTCCAGGGCTGTTGCACCACTCCTGGGGTCACTGTTGTTTTTCTGCCGTGCTCAGTAGTTAATTTGTTTATGACAAAACTTAGGCTGAGATTAAACAAACTGCTAATGCTTTTATGTCACTTAATGAGAAGAAAATGTTTCTGAGGGACTCAAACCACTACAGAAGGTTTAAAAAGGGGGAAAAACAGAGAATTGAAGCCTGCAGCAGCCTGAGGAATTTGTTCCTCTGTTAATTGGGAACAAAAGCCACTGGTGTTGCTCTGTCCCCAGCTCGTCCTCCCTGCGTTGTCCCAGAGTTTTGTCATTCCATCTCCACAGATTTCCCCCCTCTGCACTTCCAGCTGAATTTATTTCAGTTCCTTGCTGGGATGGGTCCTGCCTGAGGCTCTGTGCTCTGGGTTTTGGGGTCAGGGGGGATTTTGGGACCTCAGAGCCCTTCCAGGTCCATCCCCGCTGTCCCAGGTGCTCCAAGCCCTGTCCAGCCTGGTCCTGGACATTCCAGGGATGAGGAATTGGGGCTTGGAGATGTCCCTGTCATGGCAGGGATGCCACATCAAACTTTATTTTTTTTTTTGCACTAAAATTTGGCTAAAAAAGGAATAAAATAGTAGAATTTTCTAATAAGCAAAGGGGTTTAGTCGGCAGATATTTATTTCTTAGCCCCAAAGGGAATTGTTCCCTCCTGGTTTTGGAAAAATGATCCTGGAGGAGCAGGAGAGCTCAGGAGGGAGGGACCAGGAGTGGATTTTCCTGGAAAAGGAATTCTGGAGGAGCAGGAGAGCTCAGAAGGGCTGGATTTTTCTGGAAAAATGATCCTAGAGGAGCAGGAGAGCTCAGGAGGGAAGAGCTTCCCATCGTGTGCTGGTGTTTCCTTCCTGTCTGACACCAAACTTTATTTTTTCCACACTGAAGTTTGGCTGAAAATGAATAAAATAATAGAATTTCTAATAACCAAAGGGGTTTAGTAATCAGATATTTATTCCTTAGCTTTGCCACCTCCAAAGGGAATTTTTCCTGGACATTTTAAGTAATTTTGAGGTGGGTTTTTTCCCCATTTTCAGATGTAAGTCCCAAATTTAGGTCCCTTCCCACGCAAACCACCCTGGCACTGTACCCTCTTGTCTGAAGGATGTTTCCAGCTGAGCTTGGTGGGTTTTTCTGGGCTGTACCCCCCAAATCTCCCCCAGTTTTGGCTGCTGTGGGTGGAGAAGGGGCTGAGGACCCTGGGAAGGGCTCAGGGGCTGGTGGGGCAGGATGGGGGCGAGATGTGGGATGTGGGATGTTCACCTCCCATCCCTCCTGTCCCTTCTCTGGGACAGGACAGGAGCAGGGAGCTGCTCCAGGGCAGGTTTAGGTTGGAGTTTGGGAAAGGTTCCTCACCCAGAGGGTGCTGGCACTGCCCAGGCAGTGAGAACGTTCCCGAGGCTGCCAGAGCTCCAGGAGTGTTGGGACAGCACTGCCAGGGATACCCAGGTGGGATTCTGGGGGGTCTGGGCAGGGACAGGGCTGGATGGATGATCCCTGTGGGTCTCAGGATATTCCATGGCACAGGATGGGATTTTGGGGTGCCTGGCAATGCCAGGGGTTTAATCCCTGATCCCTGTGGATATTCCATGACTTTCTAACCCCTGGCACAGGATGGGATTTTGGATTTGGCAATTCCAGGGGTTTGATCCATGATCCCTGTGGGTCTCAGGACATTCCATGACTTTCTGACCCCTGGAACAGGGTGGATTTTGGAATTTCAGGGGTTGGATGGATGATCCCTGTGTATCTTGGGTTATTCCATGACTTCCTGACCCCTGGCAGGGGTGGATTTTGAGGTGCCCGGCAATGCCAGGGGTGTGATCCCTGTGGATCTGAGGATATTCCACAGAGTCTTTCTGACTCTGGCACATGGTGGATTTTGGGATGCCTGGCAGTGCCAGGGGTGCGATCTCTGATCCCTGTGGATATTCCATGGCTTCCTGACCCCTGGCACAGGGTGGATTTTGGATTTGGCAATGCCAGGGGTGTGATCCCTGACCCCTGTGGGTATTCCATGACTTCCTGACTCCTGGCAAGGGTGGCTTGTGGGGTGCCAGGGGTTGGATGGATGATCCCTGTGGAATTTCCATGACTTTGTGCCTCCTGGCATGAGTGGGATTTTGGGGTGCCTGGCAGTGCCACGGGTGTGGTCCCTGTGGATCTGAGGATATTCCATGACTTTCTGACCCCTGGCACAGGGTGGATTTTAGGGTGCTTGGCAATGCCTGGAGGTTGGATGGATGATCCCTGCGGATCTCGGGTTATTCCATGGCACAGGCTGGATTTTGGATTTTGCAATGCCGGGGGTGTGATCCCTGATCCCTGTGGATATCCCATCACTTTCTGTCCCCAGCACAGGCTGGGATTTTGGGGTGTCTGGGCAGGGCCTGGGGCTGGGCTGGACAATCTCTGTGGATCTTGGGTTATTCCATGGCACATGATGGGATTTTTGGGTGCCTGGCAGTGCCAGGGGCTGGCTGGATGATCCCTGTGGATATTCCATGGCTTTCTGACCCGGTCAGGGGTGGATTTTGGGGTGCCTGGCAATGCCAAGGGTTTAATCCCTGACTCCTATGGTTATCTCATGACTTCCTGACCCCTGGCACAGGGTGGGATTCTGGATTTGGCAATGCCAGGGGTTGGATGCGTGATCCCTGTAGATATCCCAAGACTTTCTGACCCTCTCAGGGGTGGATTTTGTGGTGTTTGGCAATGCCAGGGGTTTGATCCCTGACCTCTGTGGGTGTTCCATGGGTTCCTGACCCCTGGCACAGGCTGAGATCGTTGTGGGGTCTATGCAGGGTCTGGGGCTGGGCTGGGTGATCCCTGTGGATCTCAGGATATCCCATGACTTTCTGACCCTGGCACAGGGTGGATTTTGGGGTGCCTGGCAATGCCAGGAGTTTAATCCCTGATCCCTGTGGATATTCCATGCCTTCCTGACCCTGGCACAGGCAGATCTTTGTCTGGCACTTCCCTTCTCAGTCTCCTGGCAGCTCCCTTTGCTCCAAGCTTTGTTTTGTCCCTATTTTGGGGGATAAACTTTGCAGGAACTCCTGGCTGCACATGGCAGCTCCCCATCCACTTGTGGCTTTCCTGGAAAGAGGTTTTTTTCCAGTTTGACCTTTAAAAAAAAACCCAAAAAAATAAAAACCAAACCAAAACTGAAGTGGATTTTTAATGGATACTGAAATGATGAAACCCCACAGCCCAATCCCAGGAATTTCAAGGCCTTTTCCATAGTTTGGAGCTGCAGGGAGGTTCAGCAGATCAAGGCCTGTGGGACGCTCTGGCTGTACCCCTCTGGCTCAGCATTTTTCCACCAAAACCCTTTTTTGGAGCACCTTTTTTTGTGGAGCAGCTTTTCTCACCAGCACTTCTTTATGGCAAAGAAGCAAAATTAAAAAAGCCTCCAGGATGTTTTTCTGTACCTCTGTCCCAGTTTGTTCACAAAACCAGCAGGAGGAGCCTAAACCGAGCTTAATTCTTGTTTTCTGTTGGATTATGCTCTTGTTTGACTTAGAGATGGGGTAACTGAGAGGTGTTTAAAACATTTTATTTTAGTTTTAGTCCCATATGAAGGTTGAGACAATAGAGATGTTACAATTTATGTTATAAATAATAAATATCTATATCTATATATAACATATATATAAACGTTATATATATGTTATGTTAATAATCAGAAGCGGATTTTTTCTTAATTGCATTATAAGCTTTTTTAACTTATCAAATTTTATTGTACTATACCATAAATAGCTAAAATTTAATAATCTAAATTATAAAAAAATAATCTAAAATAATCATAAATCTTATTACAATCTGTCTTTTATAATACTTTCTCTGAAATATTTAATCTTTTTAATAAACTCATATTTAAAATCTTATTTCTAATTTAATTTCTCTCTCAATAGTATCTGTCTTATTCTATAGCATTTCTAAGTCAATATTTCTCACCTCAAAATTTGTATATTAATGCAACCTTCTGTCAAGTTTTAAAAATTTTCTACAAATCTATTTCCTACGGTTTTATTAATAATAATTTAGGCCAGAATAAGAAGGGCTCTACTTTTATATTTCAACTTTTATTTTAATGTATTTTATTTCTTTCTCAAATTCCTGCGTTGTTCTAAATTGTGTTAGTCTGGATTAATTAGCCAGGGGTGGAGAAACCTTTCTGTGGGATTGAGGGATGGGAAAATGAGGAAATCTGTCAAACTTGGTGTGTTCATAAAACTTTTGTGTTTGAAAGAGGTATCAAATATTGTAAATATGGGAAAAAACCCCAAACTCAACAGGTTAAAAATCATTATTTGTCAAACTTGTTGTGTTCATAAAAATTCTGTATTTGAGATGCACCAAAATTGTGAATATGGAAAAAAAACCCTCCCAAACCTAACAGGTTAAAAAATTAATATTTGCCAAATTTAGCATGTTCATAAAACTCCTGTATTTGAGAGAGGCACCAATAATTGTAAATATGGGGAAAAAACCCCCAACAACAGGTTAAAAAATCATTATTTGCCAAACTTGGTGTGTTCCTAAAACTCCTGGTTTTGAGAGAATCACCAAGATTGTGAATATGAATAAAAACGACCCCCAAACTCAGCAGGTTAAAAAATCATTGTTGGCCAAACTTGGTGTGTTCATAAAACTTTTGTATTTGAGAAAGGACCAAAAATTTTAAATATGGAAATTTTATTTTCCAAGGATTTTCCAAGGCTGAGGAAGTTGGAAGGGTGGGAAGCAGTGTGGAGGAAGGTGATGGTGGAATTTGGGATTTTGGGGTGTTTTGGGGTGAAGTTCATTCTTTGCACCCCCAAACCGAGTAATTAATGTTGATTATTTTGAGTTGAGAGGCACCGGGGGGGCTCTGAGCTCTCCTGTGGGAGGAGGCAGCACCATCCCAAAACTCTGGAATGTCCATCCTGCACCTTTGGAGTGCCTGGAGCTGGGGCTGCCCTGGCTCTGGTTCCATCCTGGAACTGGAAAAATAGTCCTGGAGGAGCAGCAGAGCTCAGGAGGGCTGAATTTTCCTGAAAAAGGAATTCTGGAGGGTCAGGAGAGCTCAGAAGGGAAAGGACCAGGGCTGGATTTTCCTGGAAAAGGATCCTGGAGAAACAGAAGAGCTGGATTTTCCTGGAAGATGAATTCTGGAAGGTCAGGACAGCTCAGAAGGGAAGAGCCAGGGCTGGATTTTCTTTGGGAAGAGGATCCTGGGGGAGCAGGAGAGCTCAGGAGGGAAGGTTCAAGACTGGATTTTCCTGGAAAAAGATCCTGGAGAGTCAGAAGAGCTCAGAAGGGCTGGATTTTCCTGGAAAAGGAAAAGGATTTTTCTGGTCAGGAGAGCTCAGAAGGGCTGGATTTTCAGGAGGGAAGGTTCAAGACTGGATTTTCCGAGAAAAATGATCTTAGAGGAGCAGGAGAGCTCAGGAGAGAAGAGCCAGGGCTGGATTTTCCTGGAAAAGGAATTCTGGAGGGTCAGGAGAGCTCAGGAGGGAAGAGCTTCCCATCATGTGCTGGTGTTTCCTTCCTGTCTGACACCAAACTTTATTTTTTCCACACTGAAGTTTGGCTGAAAATGAATAAAATAATAGACTTTCTAATAACCAAAGGGGTTTAGTAATCAGATTCCTTAGCTTTGCCACCTCCAAAGGGAATTTTTTCTGGGCATTTTAAGTAATTTTGAGGTGTTTTTTTCCCCCCACCATTTTCAGATGTAAATCCCAGATTTGCCTTTGAGCACAAGCACATCATTGCTGTGGGGTTTTTATTGTTTCACTTTATCCCTGAGTGCAGACACAACTTATCCACCTTTATTTTTTTTATTGGAATTCTCATTTTTGAGCTGAGATCTTTGGAGTCACTGGGACCCTGCTAGGAGGCCGTGCGGCACTAGATGGCACTCGGGCTCCAAATTTCACATTTCAGCAGCCAAAACTCCACCAAACTTCAATGAAAATCCAGCAGCACCGCTCCAGTGCTGCCTCTCATGTGATCTGAGGAGGTTTTCTCTCTTTTTCGCACTTTTAGACCGAGCAGGAGAAGGCAATGCCCTCTCCATCACCTGCTCTGGGTGTCTGGGTTCTCTCACACTGAATTTAATGAGATTTTACAATTCTGGAATTTTGGTTTTGACACTGAGAATCTTTTACTGAACCCGCAGAAATTAAATGGCCTGAAAGAATAAAAACTAAATAGATTTTTCCCAGCTTTTAGCTCTGTCTTGGGATTTTTCCTGTTTCTTGGGGGCCTGTGTGGATTTTAGGGATGGGATTCTCCAAAGGGAGAGCACAGATCCCAGTGCAGGAGAAAGGATTTCCTGTGTCCACCTGCATTCCTGGGGTTCTCTCTGGAATGTTGCTTCTCACTGCTTAATGATTTTTTAATGATCACTGATTAATGATTTTTAATATTTCATTGTCACATCTTGGTCAACTCTGTTATTCCCATATTTTCTCTCTGGTCATTCCCATATTTTCTCTCTGGTCATTCCCATATTTTCTGTCTGGTTATTCCCATCTTTTATCTTTGGTCATTCCCATCTTTTCTCTCTGCTCATTCCTATCTTTCCTCTGGTCATTCCTATCTTTTCTCTTTTATTCCCATCTTTTCTCTCTGTCATTCCCATCTTTTCTCTGGTCATTCCCATCTTTTCTCTTTGGTCATTCCCATCTTTTCTCTCTGTCATTCCCATCTTTTCTCTTTGGTCATTCCCATCTTTTTTCTCTCATTCCCATATTTTCTCTTTGTCATTCCCATCTTTTCTCTCCAAAGGCTGCCTGGAATCTGCTCTATCCCTAATTTTTCCCTAATATCTGGCCCAAGCTCAAATCCATAAACCTCACTCCAAGCTTAACTCTTGGGCTGGGAGGGAATTCAGATTTAGGAGCCAAAACTTCCCAAAGGCAGGGCCAAGGGTGGGATTGCCACAGTCCATTAAAAGTATCCATATTTGGTGTAAAAAAACAGGAAAACAACCCTGGAATTGCCAGAGTGGGACTTGTTCCTTCTGCTTTCCAGGGAAACATTTGAGGGACAGAAATTTGGGTTTAACTTCTATCCTTACATTTAATTTGAAGCTGAAGGAGGGTGGGGAGAGATGGGATAAGGAAAAAAAAAAGGGTTGGAATGGAAACATTTCAGGTCCTGCTGGGTTGTTCTTGTCTCTCAGGGGACACGAAAATGATGTAAAAATGAAAAGAAAGGTTGGAATAGAAACGTTTTGGGCTTGGTTTGTCTCTTAGGGAACACCAAAATGATGGAAAAAGGAGAAAAAAGGTGGAATGGAAACATTTCAGGCCTGGTTTGGGCTGGTCTGGTTTATCTGGGAACACAAAATGGTGAAAAAGGAAAAGTAAACTTGGAATAGAAACATTTTAAAACCCAATTTAATACCTGGTTTATGACCCGTACCTTTGTCCCAGGAGGGCATTTTTGGGGTCGGGTTTTGGATGTCCCTGGGTGAGGAACATTAATTTTTGTTCCTTTTGGGGTGAGGTTTTGGATATTCCTGGTGGATCCTGGCAGCCAAGCTGGAGATGCTGAACTGGGATGTCCAGAGGCTGTTTTTGGGGTCAGGTTTGGATGTTCTTCATAAAACCTGGCAGCAGAGCTGGGGATGCTGAGCTGGGATGTCCAGAGGATATTTTTGGGGTCTGGTTTTGGATATTCCTGGGTGAGGAACATTCCTTTTTGTACCTTTTGGGGTGAAGTTCTGGATGTTCCTGGTAGATCTTGGCAGCAGAGCTGGGGGTGCTGAGCTGAAGGTGCTGATTTGGTGTGTTCAGAGGACATTTTTGGTGTTAGATTCTGGATGTTCCTGGCAGCAGAGCTGAGGGTGCTGAGCTGGGGGTGCTGAGCTGGCGGTGCTGATTTGGTGTGTCCAGGGGGTGTTTTTGGGTCAGACTTTGGATGTTCCTGGCAGCAGAGCTGGGGGTGCTCATCTGGCGGTGCTGAGCTGGAGATGCTGATCTGGGATGTCCAGAGGACATTTCTGGGGTCAGATTTTCAATGTTCCTGGTGGATCCTGGCAGCAGAGCTGGGGGTGCTGATCTAGGAGTGCTGGGCTGAAGGTGCTGATCTGGGGGAGTGCTGCTCTGGGGTGCTGATCTGGGGGAGTGCTGCTCTGGGGGTGCTGCTCTGGGGGTGCTGCTCTGGGGTGCTGATCTGGGGGAGTGCTGCTCTGGGGGTGCTGCTCTGGGGGTGCTGCTCTGGGGTGCTGATCTGGGGGAGTGCTGCTCTGGGGGTGCTGATCTGGGGGAGTGCTGCTCTGGGGTGCTGATCTGGGGGAGTGCTGCTCTGGGGGTGCTGATCTGGGGGAGTGCTGCTCTGGGGTGCTGATCTGGCTGTCCCTGCAGGTCTGTGTACGATGGGGAGGAGCACGGGCGCTTCATGGAGAAGCTGGAGGCGCGGATCCGCAACCACGACCGCGAGATCGAGAAGATGTGCAACTTCCACTACCAGGGCTTTGTGGACTCCATCACCGAGCTGCTCAAGGTCCGGGGAGAGGCCCAGAAACTCAAGGTGAGATGTTGGGAAGGATGAAAGTTTGACAAGGAAGTCTCACAGATGTTTGGCAGAAAGATTTTTAAATGTAGAGTCTGATGAAGGAATAGAAATTAAAACAGGTTTTGATATAGAAGAAAAGAACTGCTGAGCCAGTCTCACTGGATAACCAAGGAGGCAGAGGGTGTGTTAGTTAGAAGGGGTTTTTATGGCTTAGAGCAAAGGATAAACCCAGCCCAAACAAGAAGATGTTTTTACCAAGCAGAAAGAGAGCACAGGCAAACAAGGCAGCAAATGTGGCAAGTAGAAAAAAGGTCTCAGAATTTTGCACTGCTAGAAAACTGAAAAACAACTTCTAGCTTAAACTGTAATGTACTGACTTTCAGTGATTGGAGAACAATAACATGAATATGGTAAGTATAGCAGTTATGATAGGCTAGAGATAAAAGTTAAGGTATAGATTGGTTCTGCTGTATTGAGATACTCGGCAAAGAAAAGTATATAATGCATTGTAACCAAAGGAAAAGTTTATAATGAAATGTAACAAAAAAAAAAAAGTTTATAATGCATTTGTAACCTAAACTAAGGGTGTCCAGGCATGCCTGCAGCTGGAGCTGACAGCTGTGGGCACAGCTCTGTCACCCACAACCCTGCACTGCTGTAACCTCTTGGATGGAATAAACTGCATTTTGAGAAGCTGCCTGGAGTCCCACATCCCTCATTTAGGCTCTTACAGTGAAAATATAGGCTGGATAGCACGGAAAAGTGTTCTACAGGAAGGGCTGATGCCTTGGGAAGGCTGAGCTGGAACAGAGGCAGAACAGCGTTAAAGAATAAAGCAGGGATTTGTTAAAAGGATCTTCTCAATGGATCCACCTGGGGCAGCACAAGAGCCCAGCCAGGGCTGCACCCAGGATTACCCAAAATGGTCCCAAAATGAACCCAAGATTACCCAAAATGGTCCCAAAATGAACCCAGGATGACCCAAAATGGTCCCAAAATGCACGAGCGCTCCGGGGATCTGTCACTGTGATCAGTTCTGCTCCATTTGCACCTTGCAGTTCATTGTCCCATTGCAGCTTTAGCCCATGCAGTCCCACCCTGCTTGTTTTTCTCTCTCAGCCCACGGTGTTTGTGCTCTTGGGCAGAGATTTGGGTCATTTGTCCTTGGTGCCCAGCTAGAGAAGGAATTGTTTTGTCACCATCCCATAATATGAACCCAGACCCACACATTAAGCAGCACAGAATGTGAAAAATAGAAAAGCTCAATCCTGAGGTGTCAGGGTGATAAAGTTCTGGAATGTTCTGCCCGGAGAGGTGGTGGAGTCCCCATCCCTGGGTGTGTTTAATGCAGCCTGGATGTGGCACTGGGTGCCAGGGTTCAGTTGGGGTTGGATTTGGTATCTTTAAGGTCTCTTCCAACCCTGTGAGTTCTGTGAAAATCCTGCCCTGACACTGCCCTGGGCAGCTCTTTTTAGGTGGCCCCATCCCAGGCACTCTGGGATTCTCAGAACCACATCAATCTTTTCTCCTTTTATCCAGGACATTTCTATTAAAAAAAAAAAAAAAAAAAAAAGAAATATAAATATTTATTTTAATTGTTCCTGGAGCAATGGGTTGGTCATTGAAAGTTTAGCAATTATTTGGCCAAACTGGACCAGTGTGGTGCATTAAAAGCACCGAGAAATTTCAAGCCAAGCCTGTTTTCATTAGGAAAAGTGCTTTTCCTCATGGAACTTATCCCAGTTTCTTGAGCTAAAATAAGTCTTGTGGCCTTTAAAAGTGTGCAGAAAGATGAGGGGAAGGTGGGATTTACCCAGTTCTTGGAAAAGCGCTCAGTAATGTGTGGAAAAAGTCATTTGTAGGATGACAATTTGGAAGAAGGGCAGGAAGGAAACTGGAGAGGCTTCAGGAAAAGGGAGCAGGAGGTTGGAAGTGCTTGGGACTCAAGCTCGGTTCCTGTACTTTAAAATACAAATATTCCAGATTTGGGGGGCACAGGAGTGTCAAAACCTTCCTGTTTCTTCTCCACAAATCCAAGCTTGGCAGGGAGAGTCTGGGCCATCCCTTCCTGCAGGAACAAGCTGGGACCTGGGCTGGAAACCCAAAATCCCTGCCTGAAGAGTCACTTAGGGAATGGGGCTGAGTCGAGTGGCTCCCAAAAAGTTGTGGTTTGTCCCCAGGAAGCAGCGCAGGGAGGTTTTCTGGCTGAGTGGAGCCTGTCCTGGTGAAAAGGACCTTCCTGGGAATTGAGAACAACTTTCCTGGTGTTCAGGAGTGTGGGAGACTGGAAAAGCTGAAGTTCTAAATCACAAAATCTGTCAGAAAAAGCAGATTTTCTGGAGAAAAGGGAAGAACTCAAAGTCAGGGTGCTGAGTGCTGCTTTTAACACATTTATTCATTCATTTAAAACTACCTGTGGCATTTCCCAGCAGGATTCTTACTTGACACATCCAAGTCTCCATCCCAAAATGGGGTTTCCTCTCAGGAACACCTTCCTGAGGGATGTCCTGAGGAGAATTCACACAGCAATTCATTGCAGGATGGATCCATTGGAATAAGTAGTTTTTTTCCCCTTTTTTAAATTTATTTTTTTATTTTTTCAAGGCATTGTTTCCAGCCAAGACTTGCACATTGTTTGTTTGCTCGGAGCTGGTTCCCATTCTGCCACCAGCCCCTTTGTTGGTGGCTCACTGTGAAGTCCATCCCTGTCCCCTCAGGATCTCCCTTGATTTCCAGGCCTATGTGATCCATAAAACAGCACATGGCGAAAACATCCCCAGAAAAGCCTTTCTGAAACCCTGGGCCCTCTTTGTGAGGCTTTCCCTGGGGAATCATCTGAGGATCGAGTGCTGAGAGTGGGTTTGGTTCCAGCCATTCATCCTCCATTTGATCTGGGCCTTTGAACCCGTGAGGAGCCAGCGGGGCCCTCCCTGCTCCCTCCTCCTCCTCTCATGTGCTCTGGGCTGCTCTGGGGTTGGGTTTTTGCACAAATGTCCTTTTTGCTGTTGTTTTAGCTCGCCCTGGATGTGTCACCTTCTGTGGCTGAGTAGCCCCAAATGAACTAAACCTGAGCAGAACCTCAGGGCTGTGTTTTCTGTCCCTATTTGTCCCCAAGCACTGCCCTGGGAAGTTTATCTCCTTGAGCATCAGCTGGCTGGACATGAGCCTGAGATGCCCAGGTGGGCAAGAGACCCCTGGGATGTGCCAGCTCTGGGGTGGCAGTGCCAGGGCAGTGCCCTTGTCCCCTGTGCTGGCACTGCTGGGGCACCTCCAGTGCTGAGGAGAGCCCTGGAGGGGCTGGAGTGTGGCCAGGGCAGGAACAGAGCTGGGAAGGGGCTGCAGAATCCCTGAGGGAGCTGGGAAGGGGCTGCAGAATCCCTGAGGGAGCTGGGAAGGGGCTGCACAATCCCTGAGGGAGCTGGGCAGGGGCTCAGCCTGGAGCAAAGGAGGCTCAGGGGCCCTTGTGGCTCTGCACAGCTCCTGCCAGGAGGGCACAGCAGGGGGGGTCGGGCTCTGCTCCAGGGAACAGGGACAGGAGCAGAGGGAACGGCCTCAGGCTGGGCCTGGGGAAGTTTAGATTGGATATTGGGAGGAATTTCCTCATGGAAAGGGATGTCAGGAATTGAAAGTGCCCAGGGAAGTTTGGAATCTCCATCCCTGAGGGGTTTCACAGCCCTGTGGATGTGACACTTGGGGACATTGGGCAGTGGTGGTCCTGGTTGGACTGGGTGATCTTTTCCAACCATGATGATTTTGGGATTTGTGATTTCCAGCTGCCCTGCTGTGGCTCAGCAAAGAGCTGCCCTCATGTTCATGCCATGGACTGAATGGTGGGATCTTGGCAAGGAATTGCTGGCTGGGAGGGTGGGCAGGGGCTGGGCTGGAATTGCCAGATTTGCTGTGGCTGCCCCTGGATCCCTGGCAGTGCCCAAGGCCAGGTTGGACACTGGGGCTTGGATGCACCTGGGACAGTGGGAGGTGTCCCTGCCCATGGAACTGGATGGGCTTTAAGGTTACCCCCAACCCAACCCATTCCCTGATTCTCTCACTTAGCTGGGCCATTCCTGGTGGATTTTTATCCCACCTCCCCCAGTGTTGTCCCAGCTGGGGCTGTCCTTCCTCCCTTCTCCAGGAATCCCAGCTCACATGGCTGCCAAGCCCTTTTTAATTCTACAGCTTTCTGCCCTGTCATTCAGAAACCAGAGATGATTCCTTTTTAATTTCATGGAATCCCAGAATTGTTCAGATTGGAAAATCCCTTGGAGTCCAACCATTCCCAGCACTGCCCAGGCCATGTCCCCAGGTGCCACATCCATGGATTTAGATCCTTCAGGAATCATCACTCCACCCCTGCCAGGGCAGGACAACACTTTTGGGGAATCAATCTTCCCTCATGTGTAGAGAAGAGAGCTGGGAGCAGTTTTTGGGATTGCAGCATGAAGGATGGCTCTGGTCACTGTCCCTTCCCTTGGGAGTGGATGTCACCAGCAGGAATAGGGACAGATCCAGAGGTGGCTCTGTGGTGGTGTTTGATGGTCCCAGGATGATGGAAGAGATGAGAATCTGACTCCATGTTTCAGAAGGCTGATTTATTACTTTATGATATATATTATATTAAAAGAAAATGACATATTAAAACTATTCTAAAGAATAGAAGAAAGGATTTCATCAGAAAGCTTGAAAGGAAAGGAAAAAATGATAATAAAATCTTGTGTCTGCTCACAGCCTCGACACAGGTGGCTGTCACTGGTCATCAACTAAAAACAATTCACATGCTGGGTAAACAATTCTCCAAATCACATTCCAAAGCAGCAAAACATGGAGAAGCTGAAGCTTCTGAGCTTCTCAGGAGAAAAGATACTAACTAAAGGATTTTTCAGAAAATACATCTGTGACAAGGCTCCATTCCCAGGGTTCCTCTCCAGCTGCCCTTGCTCCTCTCTCGCAGCGTTCTGCCCCTCTGGGATGATCCCAGGGACTTTCTGAGCCCTTTTCTGGGGGTGAGGGAACAGTTCACCCCACAAACCCCTGGAGTGCTCCCACTCCCTGCCGTGCCACCTGCCTGTCCCCCTGTCACAGACATCTTTTTATGAAAATCTTTTTCTTAGGATTTTTCTTCCTGAGAAGCTTAGAGGCCTCAGGAACAAAAATTGATTATCTGCTGCTGTGGAATGCAACAGGTGGATCTGTGATTATTCTCGTGTGGATGTTTAGAATTAGTGACCACTCACAGCAGAGCTGGCTCTCTCTCTCTCTCCGAGCCACAGACCTTTGTTTTCATTCTTTTCTATTCTATTCTTAGCTTAGCCATCCTTCTGAGATGAAGCTTTTCCTTCTGTTCTTTTTAGTATAGTTTTAGTGTAATGTATATCATAAAATAATATATCAGCCTTCTGAACAGTGTCAAGATTTTTGTCTCTTCCCTCCCTGTGACCACTGTCACATCCCCCTCCGCACATCTGGCCTGGCTTAGCAAAGCCCAACTCTGCCAAGCCCAGCTTAGCAGCACGGGGTGTGTGTAAACAACCATCCCTGTGTTCATCCAGGCCTGGAGACTCCAGGAACAATCCCAAACACGACCCCCTGCCCCCCAAAATCCTGGAGCGTGCAGGGCCCCGCTCCAGCCCTGCTTTTCCCTGGGGTTGGGATTGCTGGGGGATTTTAGCAGCAAACCCCTCCAGCCCCAGCCTCAGTTCAGGAGTGGTTTTAAATTACCCGACACGGATTCCTTTTTCCTGGTGGGATTTTCGGGATCTGAGCAAATCAAATAATCTTTGGAGGAGATGCTGGGCTCCTGCTCGTAAAAGCTCCAAACACCATAAAGGAAATGAGCAGGTTTTGGGGAGGGCAGGCAGCCAGCAGGGCTGCAGCTACTGCAGCAGGGCCAGAGATGGGATGCAGATGCTGGAGGGGAAATCATGGAGAACTCCTTTTTTCCATCCTGGGAAGCTTGGAAAGCACCATGGCTGGTGTGGGAATGGAAGGGAGCTCTGAGGTTGGGTGATTCTGCTGCTGGGAGCACCACAAACCTTCCTGGGGGAGGCTGGAACAGGGGGGAAATTGTGGTGGCCTGGGACCTGTTTCAAAAAAACGGATCCTGAATCAATTTGATATGGATAAATCCAAAGCTTTCCTTCTGTCTGACCTGGTGAGCTCAGGAAGGATGGAGACTGTGCGATCATGGAATTGCTGAGGTTGGAAAAGTTGCTCAAGATCTTTAAGTCCAGTCGCCACCAAAGCCCATCCCAAGTGCCACATCCACAGGGTTTTGAACCCTTCCAGGGATGGAGACTCCGCTGCAGCTCCTTCCAGTGCTGGGCAGCCCTTTCTATGAGGAATATTCCCAATAATCCACCCTGAGGCTGTTCCCTCTGCTCCTGTCCCTGTTCCCCTCCTGGCAGGAGCTGTGCAGAGCCACAAGGGCCCCCTGAGCCTCCTTTGCTCCAGGCTGAGCCCCTGCCCAGCTCCCTCAGGGATTCTGCAGCCCCTTCCCAGCTCCCTCAGGGATTGTGCAGCCCCTTCCCAGCTCCCTCAGCTGTTCCTTGCTGGATTTTTGCTCCAGGATTTTTTTTTTATCTTCCCAATCCCCTTTGGAGCTCCTCCTGCTCCTCCATCCCCATCCTGCTGGAGAAAGGGAGAGCCCCATGTGCTGTTCCTTCGCTGGGATGAAATTTGTTAAAAATTCCTCATTTCCATGATTATTCCAAAGGAAGCAAAGCTATGGGGTGGATTTGTGAGATCTCCCACTCCTGGAAGCCCTTTGAGGGCTCTGTCTCCCAGCTCTTGGTGTTTTCCAAGCTCTGGGAAAGGTTCTGCTTCCAGAAGGAGCAGAAGAACTCTGAAAATCAGGCAGGAATTTGTTCCTAAAATGGGGCAGGGATGCAGCAGCAGCTCCCACTGTGGAGAGAACCTGGATCAGAAAAAACCTTTTACAGGAATGAGCTTGGAAATGAACATGTCCAGCTTTAGGAGCTGCAGAAGGAGATTTTGGGTGAAAAAAATGGGTTTTATGGCATGGAAATCTCAGAGTGATGTGAAATCTCAGAACTCTGAGCAACCCTGCTGGAATTCCCTCAGGAATTGGCAGAGATCTGGAGCTGGGAATATTGGCTTGGAAGTTTGGGTTGGTTTTTCCAGCTGTCCCAGCTTGGAGAATTCAGGAGAATTCCCAAAGTTCTCTTCCCACTCCTTGGCTGAATAATGGGAGAACTCCTGATTTTCCATCCTGATGAGCCCCCAAATCCCCTTTGTTCTCCTGTGGGTCCTTCTGGGGCTGGGAAGGGCTGGGCTGGGCTCTTCCCTCTCCAGGGAATCCTCAGCTTTGCCAAGTGGAAATTTTCCAGCTCTGAGCCCCAGCTTGGTGGGATAATCCAGAAAAAATAGGGAGATTTTTTATCCAAGGTATATAAAAATATCTTACACCAGACAGGAGCAAGGATCCATCCAGAGGGAGATGAAGATCCCTAATGAAGTTTTATAAGAAATTCCATAAATATAAATAATTATTTGTAGGGAAAGCTCCTGGTAAAGAATCCTTTCCTGGTGGGATATGAAGGAGTTAAAACCTAAATGGAATTTATTGGTGATGGGGAAGGGAATTAATTCCTCCCTCACTCAGGTGAAAACTGGAGTTTTCCAATGTAGATCCATGAAAACTCCAGCACTTTGAGGTTTCTACGCCTTTGAATGAATTCCTGTTGCCTTTCCCTTTTCTCCAGTGGCAAAGAGGAAAATCCCTGGATTTGTGTTCTTGTTTTTCCCTTTTCCACATCCTCAGGATTTTCTCTGGAGCCTGAGCCCTGAGAAATCCCTGTGAGCTTGAAATGAGAAAAATTCCCTGTCCAACCTGGCCTTGTGTCCTTTTCCAAACTGGATCCATGAAAACTCCAGCATTTTGAGGCTTCCATGCTTCTGAATGAATTCCTGTTGCCTTTCCCTTTTCTCCAGTGGCAAAGAGGGAAATCCCTGGATTTGTCCCCCAGTGGCAGTGGCTGTTAACTCAGCCATAAACAGCTTTTCCATGGGATGGGAGCCGTGGGGAGGGAGAGAGGGAGGGATGGTGTTTATGGACAGTTTGTTTCGGTGGGAAGAACATTGTCCTGATTTATGGCATGTGCTCTGTGCTTTTCCCAATGTCCCCACAGAACCAAGTGACAGACACCAACCGGAAGCTGCAGAATGAAGGGAAAGAAGTAAGTGATGGATCCAGTCCTGGGATTGCAGCCTGGATTGGTGTGGGAGGGAGAATTCCCTGTCCAACCTGGCCTTGTATCTCTGTTTTCCTTTTTCCACATACCAGGATTTTCTCTGGAACCAGAACCCGGAGAAATCCCTGTTACTTTTGGGATGTGAGAATTCCCTCCTTGTATCCTTGGTTTCCCTTTTCCACATCCCCAGGATTTTCTTCTGGAGTCAGAGCCCTGAATAATCCCTTTTAGCTTTTGGATGTACGAATTCCCTGTCCAACCTAGCCTTGTGCACTTGTTTTTCCTTTTTTCACATCTTCAGTATTTTCTCTGGAGCCTGTGTGAAAAATCCCTCTTAGCTAGAAATGAGGAAAATTCCTTGTCCAGCCTGGCCTTGTTATCCCTGTTTTCCTTCTTCCACATCCCAGGATTTTCTCTGGAACCTGAGCCCTGAGAAATCCCTGTTCACTTTGGGATGTGAGAATTCCCTCCTTGTGTCCCTGTTTTCCCCTTTTCCCCATCCCAGGTTTTTTCCTGGAGCCTCCATGAAATCCCCATTAACTCTGGGATGAGGAGAATCCCCCAGGAGCGAGCGGCCACACCCTGCCTTTGAGAACCAAAAATCTTGGAAGAGATGCCTAAAATGGGAAGGGGAAATAACATTTTGGAATGCACAGGATGTGCTCCAAGGCCAGTTTGATGCCTTTGGGTTTGCTGCTCCCTGTTTGAAATCCAGGGAGTTCAGGGAACTTCCCCAGCTGGAGCTGCCCCCATCCCGAGCTCGCCCCTTATCAGAGCAGGGTTTGGGCTCTGCTGCTCCTGGGATGGAGCCCAGGGGTGGCTGCTGATCCTGAGGGAGCTTTTCCCCATTTTCCAGCTGATCCTGGCCATGCAGGAGCTGAGGCAGTGCCGGCTGCAGCAGAGGAACATCTCAGCCACGGTGGATAAACTCACCCTGTGTCTCCCCGGTGAGGAACCTCCTCCTTTTTGGAGCTCTTTGGTGGAATTCCCAATTTTTTGTTTCCTTTTTGGATTCCCAGCTGTGTGCTCCTGTCTCAGAGCTGTGTTTTCCTTCTCTTCCCAGTGCTGGAGATGTACAGCAAGCTGCGGGAGCAGATGAAATCCAAGAGGTAAATCTGGGCTGGGGGTTCAGGGGAAGAGTCCAAGGAATTCTTTGGTGCTGGGTAATTTAAGGAGAATCTCAGCAGTTCAGGTTAAATTTCCTGGTTTTTGGCTGCTTTTCCTCACAGTCCTGCTCATCCTCCTGTGGTACAACTGAGAATGGGGATGGCAGCAGGTTCGGATTTGGGGAATTAAGGTTGATGCTCCTTGTTTTTTATGGCAGCTCAGTATTGGGAATGGCAACAGGTTTGGATTTTGGGAATTAAGGTGGGTGCTCCTTGGTTTTTTAATGGAAGCTCAATATTGGGGATGGCAGCAGGTTCAGATTTTGGGAATTAAGGTGAATTAAGGTTTCCTTGGTTTTTTATGGAAGCACAATATTGGAGATGGCAGCCGGTTCAGATTTGGGGAATTAAGGTGGATGCTGCTTGTTTTTTTATGGAAGCCCAATATTGTACATACAGCCAAGACGTGTTACCAACTAAATTTTATTCCATGAATGCCATAAAACAAATCTTAATCCAATCTGAGAGATCCCAGGGAATGTTTACGTGGAAGAGTCCAAGGAATTCTTTGGTGCTGGGTAATTTAAGGAGAATCTCAGCAGTTAGGTTAAATTTCCTGGATTTTGGCTGCTTTTCCTCACAGTCCTGCTCATCCTCCTGTGGTACAGCTGAGAATGGGCATGGCAGCAGGTTCAGATTTGGGGAATTAAGGTGAATTAAGGTTTCCTTGGTTTTTTGTGGCAGCTCAATATTGGGGATGGCAGCCGGTTCAGATTTTGGGAATGAGGGTGGGTGCTGCGTGGTCTTTATGGCAGCTCAATACTGTACATATAACCAAGATGTTTTACCAACTAAATTTTATTCCATGAACGCCATAAAACAAATCTTAATCCAATCTGAGAGATCCTAGGGGATGTGGGGGGGGAAGACAAAGAGCTGGAAACATCAAGATGGTGGGAATTGGTGAGAAAACTTCTGTGGAAATAATTCCTCAACACTTGGTGCCTCGGGAATGCTGGGCTGTAAATCCAGGAGTTTCCCCACCCTGCTTCTGCTGAGGGATGAAAATCTGGGATTTTGGCAGGAATCCTGGTTAGTTTGAGCAGCAGGGAGCAATTTTGGAGCCCTGAGGGTGGCAGATGTGGGGTGGGAGCTGGAGCTGATCCCTGGGAATTCCTGCAGGGAATCCTTCAGCTGCTCCATGCCCTCCCTCTGGGCAGCATTTCCTGGGGCTGCAGCTGAGAATTTCTTCCCTTTCCCCCCTCCATTATTAGGATTGGTTCATTTGTGACCAAACCCACGCTGAAATCCACATTTCAGGAATATTGGGAGCTGTGGCTGTTTTTTTTTTTTCCTGTTTCTTTTTGTCTGGATTTGATGGCTCCATTGAACAGACACAGCACAAGATATTCCACTTTTTTATCTGCTCCAGGTCTCACTTGGATCATTTCAGGATGTGCAGCCATGGAGGGGTCCTGCCATCAGGGTTTGGGATCAGTTTTGGAGAATAAACTCCACAGACAGAAGGAAATAGGGAAAGTTTCTAAACCAGCTCAAGCTGCTCCCAAATGGAGAATCCATGGCCAGGAGTTGGAGGTGGAGCTGATCCCAGAGGAATGATCAGGATGGAGAGAGGGAATTTTTCTCTGAATTGGCCAGATTTTAAGGAAGGGACAGAAAAGATTTTTTTTTTTTTTTTGCCATGGCTGTGTGGAAAATGGTGGAAAAGTCCAAAATTTCTGGAGGGATCTGGATGCTCTGGAGGGATCAGACCTTTTTATTTACCCCTGGCTCTGTGTGGTCTCCAAGCCGTGAGAAATGGAATCGTAAAATCCTGGAAGGGTTTGGGTTGGAGGAGACCCCAAAGATGACCCAACTGCACAACTTCCACAGGGTGCTCCAACCTGGCCGTGGGCACTGCCATGGATCCAGGGGCAGCCACAGCAAATCTGGGAATTCCAGCCCAGCCAGCAATTCCTTGCCAAGATCCCAGCCCAATCTCCCCTTTCCCAGTGGGAGCCATTCCCTGGCTCCTGTCCCTGCAGGCCTTGTCCCCAGTCCCTCTCCAGCCTCCCTTGTAGACCTGGATGCTCCATGAATTCTCTGGGATTGTTCATCCTGCTGGGAGCTGAGAAATCCCCAGCAGGAACAGGAAAATCACCCCAAAAAGGCCCCCCTGGCCCTGGATTTTATCCAAATTCTGCTTTTCCCCCTCAGCCCTGGGACACAGGCCTGGGACACAGCTCAGCTCCCTTCTGGGAACTCTTCCCAAAAAAGGCTTCCAAAATTAAATAATAGAACTAAAATGAGGGGATTTGGGGAGGCATGGGATCTGAGGATTCCCTGGAATATCAGCCCCCAGTGGGTGTTTTTCCCTCCTGGTCAGTCCCTGCCTCCCTCGGCATTCCCAAGGTTCTCTCCTGAATTCTGTTAGCACAGAAAGTCTGAAGTTCTCAGTGACCAGGTGTCATGGTTTTTCACAGGAGACATTTAGAGAAGTGATGCACAGATGATAATAAAATAAGTGATAATAATTTTTTATACCCTTTTAAGGTTTTGATCCTGCTTTGCCTTTCTCCTAATCCTGTCTCAGGGCAGGAATTGAGCGCCCTGGGGATTGGCCAGCACTGAACCCACCTCTCTTTGGTGCATTGGGCTGGGAAATCTCAAAATCAGTGAAATCAAAAATCGGTGAACCAAAACTGTGACAATTCCCACTGAGGGGGAGACTTAAAGAAGTTCTAGAATTGAGAGTTGAGAGATGAATGGAACTTATGGTTTTTTTGGTTTTCAGGTTGTTTTTTTTTTCTCTTACAACAGTTCAGCTCACCATCTACATTCTAGACTTGGTGTACAAAGAGAAAGGTACTAAAAAAGTTACAAGACACACAGGTTTAAGGTTTTTTAAAACTATTTTGTCCAATTAACTAATAGAATATATTTTATTTCTACCTTTCTACCAATAACTAATTATTTGTGTGTTCACACAACATCTGCATTGTGGCTCTTTGTGACCAATCTCCATGTGCCACCAACACAGCAGAGAATGGTTGGAAAAGACCTCTGAGATCATTGAGTCCAACCTAGGACTAAAGACTACCATGCCAACTAGACCATGGCATGTCCAGTCTTTGCTTGAGCACCTCCAGGGATGATCTCCCACCTCCCTGGGCAGCCCATTTCAGGATCTCATCACCCTTTTTCTGAATAAATTCCTCCTAATGACCAGCCTGAACCTCCCCTGGTACACCTTGAGGCTGTGTCCTCTTGTCTTCTCCGTGATTGCTTGGGAGAAGAGACCAACCCCAAGGAGATGAAGAACAAGAAGGAGATCAGACAATGCCCCAAGTCCTCCATCTTTTATCCACCTCTGTGATCGTGTTCACAGGGGTCCCAGGTTGAGGGAAGAGATGAGGATCTGACTCCATGTTTCAGAAGGCTTGATTTATTATTTTATCATATATATTACATTAAAACTATACTAAAAGAATAGAAGAAAAGGCTTCATCAGAAGGCTGGCTAAGAATAGAATAGCCAAGAATGATAACAAAGGCAGCTGCCTTAGACTCTCTCTCCAAGCCAGTTGACTGTGATTGGCCATTAATTAGAAACATCCAACATGGGCCAATCACAGATGCACCTGTTGCATTCCACAGCAGCAGATAACCATTGTTTACATTTTGTTCCTGAGGCCTCTCAGCTTCTCAGGAGGAAAAATCCTAAGGAAAGGATTTTTCATAAAAGATGTCTGCGACACACCTCCATACTAAAAACCCCAAAATTTAGTTTTTCAGCCTATGATAAACTATATTACTGTATTTCACACACTCGTAGATTCCAGTTCATCGCAAAATCTTGGAAGCTTTCTCCATGGAAGGTTAAAGCAGTGTTCTCCTGAAGGTGAGGACATCTCAGGACAGGCAGAGGAACATTCCCTGAGCCCTGGACTCCACCAGAGCAGGGTTCCAGCAGGGTTCCTGTGTCGCTGTAGGACACGAAAGAACACAAGCTCACACCGCTGTTCTCAAGGCAAAGAAAAAAGGGAAGTTTATTTTCTGACTCCAACATTTATAGTTTTCCAAGAGAGACAGTGGATTGGAGGGTGACAGTGCCACCTCTCCAATGCCACTGGACAAACCAACAGTCCATCAACTTTCTCCTCCTCCATACAGGAATGCAAAACATTGAGTTATTTACAGAAAGTGTGCGAGAAAGTTCACTAGAAGAAGTCAACATCAGAAGGCTTAGAAAATCTTAAAAAACCAGGTTGACATTGCTGACCTTTCCGTGCTCCCCCAGGCACTACCCGGCCCTGAAGACCCTGGAGCACCTGGAGCACACGTTCCTGCCCCAGGTGAGCCACTACCGCTTCTGCAAGGTGATGGTGGACAACATCCCGCGGCTGCGCGAGGAGATCAAGGAGCTCTCCATGTCCGACCTCAAGGACTTCCTGGAGAGCATCCGCAAGCACTCGGACAAGATCGGAGAGACCGCCATGAAACAGGTGGGATTTGGGGGAATTTGGGATCAGAGTGCCATGGAACAGGTGGGATTTGGGATCAGACTGCCGTGAAACAGGTGGGATTTGGGGGAATTTGGGGGGATTTGGGATCAGTGAGACTGCTATGAAACAGGTGGGATTTGGTGGAATTTGGTGGGAATTGAGATCAGAGTGCCATGGAACAGGTGGGATTTGGGGGGAATTGGGATCAGAGTGCCATGGAAGAGGTGGGATATTTGGGGGTGTTTGTGAGGAATCAGGATCAGTGAGACTGCCATGAAACAGGTGGGATTTGGGGGAATTGAGATCAGACTGCCATGAAACAGGTGGGATTTGGGGGGAAACAAGATTGGTGAGACTGCTATGAAGCAGGTGGGATTTGGGAACGTCTGGGGGGATTTGGGATCAGAGTGCCATGGAACAGGTGGGATTTGGGGGAATTTAGGGGGAAACAAGATTGGTGAGACTGCTATGAAACGTGGGATTTGGGGGCATTTGGTGGGAATTGAGAACAATGAGACTGCCATGAAACAGGTGGGATTTGGGGGAATTTAGGGGAGTTTGAGATCAGACTGCCATGGAACAGGTGGGATTTGGGGGTGTTTGGGATCAGAGTGCCATGGAACAGGTGGCATCTGGGGGCATTTGGTGGAAATGAAAGAAGGTGAGGCTGCCATGGAACAGGTGGGATTTGGTGGAAAACAAGGTCTGCAAGACCAGCACAAAACAGATGGGATTTAGGGGCCTTTGGTGGTAATTGAGATCAGTGAGACCACCATGAAACAGGTGGGATTTGTGGGCTTTTGGTGGGAGTCCCCAATTTTTTGGGAAGAGGTTGGAGGTTCATTCGTTGTGTGGAAGTTCTGCTTCTCCAAGCCAAGGCTCTGGGATGAGTTTGGTGTTTTGTTGCTGGTTGAGGAGTGGTTGTTCCTTCCCTGGTTGCTCCTGGAGTTTTATCTTGGATTTCATTCTGGAGTTTATCCTGGGTTTTAGGCTGTTGAGAAGTGAGGATCCATTGTGTCCTTGGCTTCTCCCAGAGTTTTCCATGATTTTGTGGCACTCTGGGAGCTGTGATTGGGGGTGAAACTGATGCCTTGTGAAGGCTGCCCTAGAGCTGAGGCTGGACAGAGTTACAGAATAAAGCTGGGATTTATAAAAGGATCTCCTCCATGGATCCACCCTGGGCAGCACAAGAGCCCAGCCAGGGCTGCACCCAAGATGAACCAAAATGGTCACAAAACGAACCCAAGATAGACAAAATGGTCCCAAAGTGAACCCAAGATTACCCAAAATGGTCCCAAAATGAACCCAAGATGAACTAAAATGGTCCCAAAATGCACGAGCGCTCCTGGGGTCTCTCACTGTGATCAGTTTTGCTCCATTTGCACCTTGCAGTTCATTGTCCCATTGCAGCTTTAGCCCATGCAGTCCCACCCTGCTTGTTTTTCTCTCTCAGCCCACGGTGTTTGTGCTCCTGGGCTGAGATTTGGGTCATTTGTCCTTGGTGCCCAGCTGGAGCAGGAATTGTTTTGTCTCCCTGCTCTGTGCACAGAGCTCGGCATCCCCTCATATGGAGCTCAGACCCACACACTAAAACAGCACAGAACCTGAAAATAGAAAAGCTCAAACCTGAGGCATCACAACTCCCCATAACTCCATTTTTCACTTGTATTTTCCACTTCTCTGCCCAGGGAATTGGTGCTACTGGCTGACCTGGAGACATTGTGTTGATTCCCCACTTTTTGGGCTAAAAAAGCAAGAGTTTGTGCACTGCAATTCCATGAATTTTGCGTCCTAAACTGATTTTAAATCCAACCCAAACTTGGCTGGTGCCTCCCTCACCTTTTCCAGTGGTTGTGTCTGTGAAGGATGAGCTGATGAACTGAACCTCCCTGGCTGTGCCTTAAATCAGGGATTGCCTTTCCCACTCCCACTGAATATTTGGATTTCATCTCATCCCAGCAGAGCTGGGAGAGGCTCTGGAGTTGCCCTCCAGGAGGGTTTTGCAGCTTTGCTGGAATTCAGGGGCAGGGGCAGGGAGCTTGGCAAAAGTGTCAGCAGAACATTTTGCCCCATTTCTTCTCTTCTCATCCTCAGAACATCCTGCTTCACATCCCTTTTCCTGGGGTACATCTTGGCAAACTTCTTTACATCCAAGGCAGCGTGTCCCTGCTATTATGAGGCACGCATGCAGTGCTGTGCAGCTTGATTTATCCAGTGTCTGCTCCAAATGCTCTCCACAAGGGTGTCCCTCCCAGTATCCCCAGGATGGATGGATGGATGGATGGATGGATGTTTTCCCTCCCTGGATGTGCTCAGAGCTCTGGAAAGGAGCAGAGCTGGCGGGAGGCCCATGGAGCCGCGATTGGCAGCTCCGTCCATTCGGTTTAAATTAGGATCATATAAATTCCTTTAAAATTGTTTGATTTCACCAGCGGGAACGGAGGAGGCCTGGCTACAACGGGAGAGGAAATGGGGTTTTTGTAACATCACAAACGTGGGGCTGCCGCTGACAAGGGCTGAACATTTCATTTTGTGATAATCACGAGGATCTGGCGGCAGCGCTCGCAGCCACGGCCGTGCTCCCGGGATCGGGGGAGCTCCCAGCCCCTCCTGGGATGGACCCAGGGAGGCATTCCCGGGGTCTCACACGAGGAGCTCTCCCTGCTCTCCTTCCCTCCTGGGTTTTAGCCCAATCTGAATTTTATTACCTGAATTCCGGGGGAATTCGCCGCCATCCAGATCCTGTTGTTAACGGCGGGGCCTGGAGCGGATGAAAGGAGCTGCACACACTTGAACTCCACTTGGACTTTGGCCCTGTGAACCTGCGTGTGTGTTTGGGTTTTGGTGGGGTTTCTTTTACAGGGCTCTGAGCTTCAGGCCTGAATTACATCCCATTAACACGTGCTGATATCCGGGCCGGCCTTTATTGTCCCACTCCAGGCTGGAATGTGCCAGGCATGTGGAGGAGGCCACTGGGGATGGAGCTGCTGCGAGTAAGGGGCCAAAAACAACCCAGCCTAAAGGCAGCCATGGATCAGGGCTGGGGACAGCCAGAAGTGTCAGTGCTGCCTTTCCAGAGGGCAGGAAAAGCAGCAGTTTATTTGTGGGAATCACCGGGATGCAGCAGCAGAGCTGGGCTTGAGTAGGCAGGGATCTGGGTTTGGACAGGGGGAGTTTGGACAGGTTGATCCAGGATTAACTGGGACAGGTTGATCCAGAAGGAATTGGGACAGGTTGATCCAGAAACAATTGGAAAGGTTGATCCAGGATGAATTTGGACAGGCTGATCCATGGGGAGTTGGGACAGGTTATCTAGGATTAGTTGTGAGAGGCTGATCCAGGATTAACAGGGACAGGCTGGATCCAGGGGGAGTTTGGACCATTGATCCAGGATGAATTGGGACAGGTTGATCCAGGATTAATTGGGACAGGTTGATCCAGAGGCAATTGGAAAGGTTGATCCAGGATGAATTTGGACAGGCTGATCCATGGGGAGTTGGGACAGGTTATCTAGGATTAATTGAGACAGGCTGATCCAGGATTAATTGGGACAGGCTGGATCCAGGGGGAGTTTGGACCATTGATCCAGGATGAATTGGGACAGGTTGATCCAAGTGACACAGGGACATTTCCCAGTCTCCAGACACAGCCTGGTGGCCTTTTGCTAACCCGGAACAATGTTCCGAAAAGGTACTTTGGGTCATGTTCCAAGTTACCCTGATTACCCAAATTATCCTGATAACCCTAGTTATCTTGATAATCCCAGTTATCCTGATAAACCCTGGCATTTCTGGGCTCTGGCTGACACTGGGCAGCACTGCTGGAATCCTTCTGGGGTCAGCTGGGTCTTGGTGCCTTTTCCAGGCAGGGAATGTCCCCGTGCTGGGTGTCACTGCTCCTGAATGGGTGACATTCCATGTTTTCCAGAGGTCACAGAGCCCTGGCTGGGATCTGTGCTGTGGCCATGCCAAGGCTGGGCTCAGCCAGAGCCTCTGGAAGCTCCTGCTCAGTGAGGGCTGGGGTTTATCCTGCCCCAGGACTTCCAGAGGCACCCCCAGAGCGGAACTTCCTGCTCCCATTCCGGGGGTTTGCCTTAACAAGGCAAAATGAGGCTGGTTATTAAAAATTGGGAGTTTTCCAGGCTTGGATGCAGCAGGAGAGCCTTGGAAAGGTCGCTCTGCTGGCTGGGAGGATTTCCACAGTGGGCTGGGGATAATGGGATGGGGGTTTCTGCTCCTGGGCAGGTTTGGGGAAGCAGGAATTTGATTTTCCAGTCGAATTTAGGAACGAGACCTTTTTAATCTTGGCTCCTGCTGCTCGTCTGCTGGGGATATTAAAGTCTTAGGAGAGGAAATGCATCCTTGGGGCTGGAGAGATGGGAAAGGACATGGGCAGCCACGGGCTGGGCTTGCAGGATTTTGGGAAGAGGCTCCCACAGCGCAGGGGATGCTGTGTCCCACTGGAGGAACAACGGATGGAGAGGAGGCACTGCCTGGGTTTGAATTAAACCCTGCCAGAATTTAGGGGCTGTTCACAGCCATCCCCTTCCTCCTGGCAAGGAGGAGCTGGATGAACAGCGGGAATTCTGCTGGGCTCTGCCCTCAGCATCCTCTGGTTAACGTCTTGCAGAACCTCCTCGAGGAAAACGGGGAGGAGATTTTTGTTGTTTTGTGCTGGATGAAAACCTCAGCCAGCTCTGGAAGCCCCTGCTATTTTTTTTTCATTAAGCCTTGGCCCCGAAATGTGTTATTTTAAGAGTGTTGAGCAGCCCTCTCCGGGCAGGGGATCCATCCCTTGCCACTGATGTTTGATCTGGAAACTTTTTGAGACAAAACCTCCCCGAGTGTCTGCCGTGAGCCGGAGCCTCCGCTCCCGTCACCATCCCGGATCCATCCAGGCCGACAAAGGCTCCAAGATCATCAAGCCCAACCTTTGATGTTTGGGACTTCTGGGTTTTCTGCACTCTCTGGGCTCTGGAGATGCGGTGTGAGAAACCCCAGAGGCAGGAGGTGGCATCTTGTGGGCTCTGTCACCGTGTGCCACCCCCTGGTCACACTCCGGGACATCCAGGGGTGGGGTGGGGTGGGGTGGGATGGGATGGGATGGGATGGGAGCTGCAGGAAAAAGGAGCAGGAGGAGATGGGAATGATGTGAGAAATGAGCAGGATTTTTGAAGTGGCTCCTGGAGGGAAGTGTCAGGCCAGGAGCTTGAGGTTGAGTGTGATCCCTCGGCGCCATGGATGGGAAACACGAGCGGGAGCGTCTGGAAGTGCAGGACACATCTGGGGAGGTGCTGAGGGCTTTGTGCGGATCTCAGCAGGTTCTGCCCTTCCTCGTGCTCCCCCTCTGCTCCCTCCCACATCACAGAGCTGCAGTGCAAATGTGCTTATTGTCATAAAAGGGCTTTTTATTCCCCGTTTCCTGGCATTCTGGGAAGGTTTCACTGTTTATTTAACAGGAATTCTGTGCCTTTAAGTCTGCCTTGAAAATTTATACTCCATAGGAAGTTTATTAATAAATGGGCATCCCTCTCAATTCCTTTTATGACCTCAGAAATGAAACTGCTAAATCATGGCCTTTTTTATTTCAGCATCTGGGTGAGGAAGGGCTGTGGGGTCTGGGGGATCCCAGCAGTGGATCCACATTCCCTGGGCATGACTGGAAAATTCCCTGGCACCAGAAAATCCAAGTTTAACTACAGGGAAAGCATGTGCTGGCCCAGCTGTTTGTGTGCTTGCCTTTTAGACTTCTTAAAAGTCCTGAAATCCAGAGATGTTAGAAATAAATCCTTAATCTTCCAATCATGGAATGGTTTGAGTTGGGAGGAGCCTTAAAGATCATCCAGTTCCAAACTTTTTCTGTGAGCAGAGACAACTTCCACAACCCAGCATCCTTCAGAGCAAATCCAGCCTGGCCTTGGACCTCTTCGAGCCCCTGAGACAGAATTAATAATTAATTATTAATAATTAGGCAAAGTGCCGGTGGAGGCAGGAGCACTCCTTGCTCCTTCCTTAGAGCCATCAGGACTGGCTGTTGTGTTTTTGGGATTTCAGCTGGGAAGGAGGAGCCCTGAACCTCCTTTCACTCAGCCTGGACTGTGATTTCTGTGTTGGGCACTGTGATTTTTCCTGCTCTGGTTTTTATTTCCAGACTGGGAAGTTGCTCCAGGAGCACCAGGATCCCGTGAGGTGAGGCAGCTCAGAGTGACCCCACAATAAACTCAATTTGTGCCTGGTTTTGTGTGGAGGAGCTCAGGGCTCTGGGCAGCATGGCCCTGCCAGGAGAGGTGATGGAATCACCTCAGAAATCTCTGGGAATGGCTCCCACCAGGATGCTGCTGCCCAGGGTGATTAATTCAATAAAAAGAATAAAAATATGGCTGCTCATAAACCTTTTAAATGGAGTGGGGTTTCCCAGATTTCTCCTCTTAAAAATTCCAGGGGTGGTTTTGGTGATGGGGAGGGGTTTGATGTCTCTGTGCTCTCCAGCTGGGCACTGCTCCTGCCCTGGGACTCTGGACATGGGGAGGAATCTCAGGAGGTTTTGGGAGCATTCCTGGTGTCCCACAGACGTGGAGATGGAATGGTTTGGGTGGGAATGGACCTTAAACCCCACCCCATTCCCATGCCAAGGGCTGTGCCAGGGTGCTCAGAGTCTCCAGGTCCTCACCTGGAGCTGCCAAACATTTGGTGAATGTGGCAAAATCCCAATGCTGTGCCAAGGTCACAGCTGGACACCCGAACTCTGAGTGCCGCACCCACCCCAAACTGCCCCTGACCCCACATTTTGGCTTTTGGTCCAGGTGAGCAAAACCAGGTCCTTCCTGCAAATGAGGGACCTGAAACCTCGTGCACAGGGTGCCATCTGGACCAAAATCCCCTTTTAGGAATGTCACTGCCATGGAATTCCTGGGAGCTTTGTCCAGTCCTTCCTGCCCTGGGCTGGGAGTGACCCCAGGAAGGGAAGGGCTCTGATCCTCAGGGAATTCACCCTGGGGCTGGAGTGAGATGGAAATGGGTCCATGCTGAGGGCTGGGCTTGTGCCAGCTGAGGTGCAGTGGTTCCATTGTCAGGGAATGGTGGCTCTGTTCTCATGGAATGGTGGCTCCATTTTCAGGGAATGGTGGTTCTGTTTTGTGGGAATGGTGAGTCAGTTCTCAGGGAATGATGCTTTGCTTTTCAGGGAATGGTGATTTGGTTTTCAGGGAGCAGTGGTTTGGTTTTCAGGTAATGGTGGGTCAGTTTTCAGGGAATGGTGGTTCTGTTTTCAAGGAATGGTGGCTCTATTTTCAGGGAATGGTGGTTTGGTTGTCAAAAAATGGTGGCTGAGTTCTCAGGGAATGCTGGTTCTGTTTTCAGGGAATGGTGACTCAGTTTTCAGGGAATGGCAGTTCTGTTTTCAGGCAATGGAGGCTCCATTTTCAGGGAATGGTGGCTCTGTTTCCAGGGAATACTGGTTCTGTTTTTGGGGAATGGTGGTTCAGTTCTCAAGGAGTGGTGGTTTGCTTTTCAGGGGAAAGTGGTTTGGTTTTCAGGGAATGTCGACTCAGTTTTCAGGTAATGGCAGTTCTGTTTTCCACGTGTTTTCCAATGCTGTTTTCCATGTTTTCCATACCAGAAAATGGTGGCTCAGTTTTTAGGGAATGGTGGTTCCATTTTCAGGGAATGCTAATTCACTTGTCAGGGAATGATGGCTCCATTGTCAGGGAATGGTGGCTTGGTTCTCAGGGAATGGTGGTTCTGGTTTTGGGGAATGGTGAGTCAGTTCTCAGGGAATGATGCTTTGCTTTTCTGGGAGCAGTGATTCAGTTTTCAGGAAGCAGTGGTTTGGTTTTCAGGTGATGGTGGTTCCATTGTCAAGGAATGGTGGTTCTTTTCTCAGGGAATGGTGATTTAATGTTCAGGGAATGCTGGTTTGGTTTTCAGGGAATGATGGCTGAGTTCTCAGGGAATGCTGGTTTGGTTTTCAGGGAATGGTAGCTCAGTTGTCAGGTAATGGTGGTTCAGTTTTCAGGGAATGCTGGCTCAGTTCTCATGGAATGGGGCCTCCATTGTCAGGGTATGGTGGTTCCATTGTCAGGAAACGGTGGTTTGCAGGCACACAGTTTATGGTGGTGGACAGTGGGGCTGTGGCCCCCAATCATCCCTAATTGGGCACAGCTGTGGGAAGCAGGTGAGCAGCACTGACAGCCATGAGCCATGGAGGGCCCAGGTGTGCTGGGCAACCACACAGGGCACACAGGTGTGATGTGTCAGCATGGGGGGATAAAGGCTGGGCTGGAGGACAAGAAGGGCAGATACCTGAAGCCTTCTGAAGCAAAATGATATTACTGTGTGCGGGCAGACCCCTGAAGCCTTCTGGTGAGGTGAGTGTTACTGTGTGTGGGTTGAAGCCTTCTGAAATTATGTGGTGATACTCTGTGTGTTGTGGCCATCTCAGCTGGGGCATGTGCTGTGATGGTGGCTCCATTTTCAGGGGCTGGTGGTTTGGTTTTCAGGGAATAGTAGCTTCATTTTCAGGGAATGGTAGTTTATCTCTTAGGGAGTGGTAGCTCCATTTTCAAGGAATAGTGACGCCTTTTTCAGGGAGTGGTAGTTCATTTTTCAGGGATTACTCGTTCATTTTTCAGGGATTGGTGGCTCCATTTTTTTGAGGAATAGTGGTTCCATTTTCAGGGAATGGTGGCTCCATTTTCAGGGAATACTCATTCATTTTTCAGGAATGGTGCCAAGCTGCCTGCCCTTCCCATGACACTCTGGGCCAAATTGCAGCCAGGTGCTGCAGCACCACTGAGGGGATCCTGCAGCAGCCCAAGGCTTCCCTTCCCTCCAAGGCTTTTTGCAAAACCCCCAAGTTCTGCCGTCAGGCTCAGGTCATTCAAACCTCTCCACATATTCTTCCAATTCCCATCTATGGCAAATTTAGAACAGCTTTAGTTTCAGGGAAAATGTCCTTCAGTTCCTCCAGGCCAGGAGGAACTGCTTTGTTCCCTTTTGCTGGTTTTTGGGAATGGGCCAGGGAGGAGATGGCTGGGACACCCTGGTGGCTTCGATTTGGGGTTTCCATCTGCTGTTCCTCACTTTTGGTTCCTCAGGAAGCTGGGAAAGGCTGGGATGCAGAAGGGTAGAAGGAGCTCCAGCACCACCAGGGACATTCCCTGGTCCTGTATTTTCAGCGAGGTGGGATTTGAGGTTTTCCTTTAAAATCTCTGCTTTTTGGTGGTGGGTGTTGACCTGGGCCAAGCTCACCTGTGCCTTGGGATGGTGGGGTTGTTTAGGTTGGAAAACCCTGTGTGATCTGAGCCCAGCACTGCCCCATGTCCCCAAGTGCCACATCCACAGGGATGTTGAATCCCCTGGGGATGGGGATTGCCCCATTTCCTTTGCAGGTTTGGGAGGGAAATGTGGGTCCTGCTGTGTTCCCATTCCTGCTGTTCCAAACACCCCTCACAGAAACATCCTCTGGGCATCTCAGGTCTTACCAAACTCAGGAATTAGGGAAAAAAAAAAACATTCAGAAAAAGGATAGGGATGATGGGAACAGCCTGTTGGAGATGATCCTGCTGGACTGGAGGGATTTTCCCTGGCATTCCAGGTGTGCTGCAGCAGGAGCAGAGGGCACGGAGCCTTCCCATGCCTCAAGCAGACTTGGGAAGAGTTTAGGAAGTGTTTGTAGGGAAAAACTAAAGCCAGATCATGGGAAAAGGAAGAGGAAAAGCTGTGGCATGCAGCTGTCTGGGGGTATTGACTGTGTCTGATGCTGGGATGGGTGAGGGGGAAGGTTTGGGGCAGAAACTACTCCTGTGTGTAGAGAGGGAAGAGCAGGAGGTGCCTGCAGGTGTTGGTGCTTCACCTCCTCCCTGAATGCAGAGGCTTAGGGAGTTGTGCTGCTTCCCTGGGCAGGTAAAATCCCATTTGTGCTGCTTCCCCGGTGATCTCCATCCCCTCTGTGCCAGCTTTCCCTTGGTGTGCCTGTTAAAAACAAGCAGAGCTCTCCTCTTTGAGCAGCTCCTGCTCCAGGGTTGGGATTTTCCATGTTTTAAGGTTCCCAGAGGAGTTGGGAAGCCCTTGGGAAGCTGTTCCTGCCTGGCACTGGGGATCAGAGTTCCCAGTGCTGAGTGTTTGGGGTTTCCTGGGATTGTCACATCCCCAGCACCTTGTCCTTGGGATCCTGCTGGGGACACAGCTCTGGGTGTCTCAGTTGTGGCTTCTCCTTCAGCGGAACATCCCCAAAGGCTGTGGAAAGCCCTGGATTAAGCAAAGGACAATTCTGGAGAGGAGAGGTTCTTGGCTCTGAGCTGCTTTGGGGTTCTGTGAGCTGGGCTGTGGGAATTGGAACCTTCCATGGGGTGTTGGGGAGGAATTGCTGGCTGGGAGGGTGGGCAGGGGCTGGGCTGGAATTCCCAGATTTGCTGTGGCTGCCCCTGGATCCCTGGCAGTGTCCAAGGCCAGGTTGGACATTGGGTTTGGATCCACCCAGCACAGTGGAAGGTGTTCCCATGGCAAGGATGACACTGGATCATCTTGAATATCCTTTCCCATCCAAACCATTCCATGATTCCATGATCATTATTGCTCTGATGATTTGTCCCTCCTGTTGATTTGCCCTCTGGGCCAGCACCCCCTTTCCCACTGGCTGATGCATCCATGGAGGTTCACATCTCCTGGATTCTTCCTTTTACCAGTACTTTTCCCTCTATTTCCAACTTAATCCGGACTAGATTTTTTTCTCTCCTTTTGTTCTGCTTTGCCTCTTTGCTGCCTCTGTTGTTCCTTTCTATCCTCATTTCATTAAAACTTGGAAAATCCATCTCTGCCTTGTCACCCTCACTGGGAGCTGGTGCTGGGGGGGTGTGACAGCATGGGGAAAAGCTGGATCAACTTCCCACCTCTGTGGCTTGGTTCCTTGGGTCCTGAGTAGAGAACCCTGCCCAGACATGGATGTGGCGGATGTGTTCCTGTCCTGCAGCCAGGGCTGGTTCCTCTCCTGGGATTTGGGGCTGAATCCCAGCAGAAGGTGGCCCGGTCACCTCTCTGTGCACCCAGTGCTGGCTGAGTTCTTTGGTGCTGTGTCTTCATCCCTCCCTTTCCACCTCAGTGCAGAGAAGGAGAAAAACAACAGAATTATTCTGGAATTTAGGCCTAGCCTAGACTGGGATCAGCTGGGCTCTCCTGGTGTCTCCTCCCTGGGCTCTCCATGATTCCAGAGATGCCCCAGGAATGTTGGGGGTGGGCTGGGGAGGGGTTTGAGTGTGTTGGGGTTTGCAGAGACCCCAGGGCTGGCTCAGGGCTGCTCCTGGGGATGCCTGGTTGGGATCCCTGGGGCTGAGTTCCTGCAGGATTGTGATGGTGTTCATAGCGGTTTTCAGGTGAGGGAAGAGATGAGAACGTTGACTCCATGTTCAGAAGGCTGATTTATTATTTTACGATATACATTACATTAAAACTATACTAAAAGGAATAGAAGGAAAGGTTTCATCTCAGAAGGCTGGCTAAGCTAAGAATAGAAAAGAATGATAACAAAGGCAGCTGCCTCAGACTCTCTGTCCGAGCTAGCTCTGCTGTGGTTGGCCATTAATTAGAAACAGCCACATGAGACCAATCACAGATGCACCTGTTGCATTCCACAGCAGCAGATAATCATTGCTTACATTTTGTTCCTGAAGCCTCTCAGTTTCTCAGGAAGAAAAAATCTTAAGGAAAGGATTTTTAATGAAAAGATGTCTGCGATACAGGACAACCCTGGCCCTGCAGTGCCTCGTGATGCCAAGGGCACATCCCAATCTCCAGATGCTCCAGGGAGCTGTGAGGACACTGCCTTTGGTCTGTGTCTGAAATGTCGGGTGGCTGGGACTTGGAGAATGTTGAATATTTCACATGAATACCTGTGAGCACCCTGCTGAGAGGAATCCCAGAATACTGATGTGCTTTGGGTGCAAGGGGCCTTCAAGGCCATCCCATTCCATGGGCAAGGTCACCTTCCACTGTCCCAGAGTGCTTCAGCCTGGCCTGGGACGCCTCCAGGAATGGAGCAGCCACAGCTGCTCTGGGAATCCTTCCCAGGGTCTCACCTGCCTCTGAGTGAGGAATTGCCTCAGTGTCCTCTTCCTCCTGCTGCTCATCAGCCTCTCCTGGGGCTTCCCAGAAATCCCTTGGCATAGGAGACCCTGGGGATTTTTGTGCCCAGAAATCCACTGGCAGAGTCGAACCTGGAGATCTCTTTGTGACCAGAGATTCCTTGGCACAGGAGGAGCTGGAGATGTCTCCATGACCAGAAATGCACTGGCACAGGAGGAGCTGGAGATCTCTTTATGACCAGAAATTCCTTGGCAGAGAGGAACCTGGAGATCTCTCCATGACCGGAAATCCACTGATGGAAGAGAACCCAGAGATCTCTTTGTGACTCATTTTTGTGACCAAAAATCCACTGGCACTGGAGATCCTGGAGATGTTTTTGAGACGAGAAATGCACTGGCACAGTAAAAATTGGAGATCTCTTTGTGGCCAGAAATCCACAGGCAGAGGAGGATCTGGCAATCTCTTTGTGACCAGAAATGCACTGGCAAAGGAGAGCCTGGAGATGTTTTTGTGACCAGAAATGCACTGGCACTGGAAAACCTGGAGATCTCTTTGTGACTCATTTTTGTGATCAGAAATTTCTTGGCACAGGAGAACTGGAGATCTCTTTGTGACCAGAAATACACTGACAGAGGAAGACCTGGAGATCTCTCCATCACTAGAAGTCTACTGGCACTGGAGAACCTGGAGATCTCTTTGTGACTCATTTTTGTGACCAGAAATCCCTTGGCACAGGAGGGCCTGGAGGTCTCTCCATGACCAGAAATCCCTTGGCAGAGGAAAAACTGTAGATCTGTGGCTAGAAATGCACTGGCACAGGAGAACCTGGAGATCTCTTTGTGACTCATTTTTGTGCCCAGAAATGCAGTGGCACAGGAGAACCCAGAGATTTCTTTGTGACTCATTTTTGTGCCCAGAAATCCCTTGGCAGAGGAGAAGCTGGAGATCTCTCTAACTTGAAGCATTTTCCTTCGGGCTCGCTGGCGGGTGACACAAGTGGAACATGGAGCTATTAATGAGCAACTCTGCAGGGAAAGGGAATTCGTGTCCTGTGGATCAAAGGAATTTGCTGGGGATTAATTCCATTTATTTACAAGTTCAGCTGCTTTGTAAACGTCTCCTTGTCGGGCCGTTCCTGTTAACAGTGGCCGGGGCTGTTTTTAATAACGTTTTTTATTTGGAACAAAGCTGGCAGGAACCTTCTCTGCTTTCCTTCAGGGTTGGTGGCATTGCCTTCAAGCCTCCCTGGCCTCAGAGGCTGAGGTTTAACCCCTTGGTAGCCAGGGAAGCTGCTCCAGACATGGAATATCTGGAAGCACTTGGCACAGGCTGCAGGAATCTGGTTTGGGTCTCAGAGCCCAGAGTTTGACATGCAATTAAAAGGCCGCGAGCTTTGCTCGCTCTTAAAAATTTCTTTTGCAAGTGTGGCTGTTAAAGTGCACTTTTATCAGCCACCTGTGCCTGCCTGGCTGTTTTACAGAGGGGCACTGGCCCCGTAAATTGGGGTTTTTGTCCCCTTTCAGGGGTTATTGGGGAGTGGGGCTGTTGGTGCAGCTGCAGGAGTTGGTGTTTGCAGCTACTGCAGCTCTGCTCTGGGAAGGGAGCTCGTGTGGGGCCAGGGATGCACACCTGGGCTGCTCCCAGGGGAGAACTGGCTGGGAAAAGGGAAAGGAGGGAACAGGGAAAGGTGCTGTTCCTTGGGATTCAGGAGTTGGACACACACCTGGAAAGTTGGAGCAGCCTTGAACCCTCCATGGGACTGTTGGGAGGCATCTCATGGCCTGGAATGAAAAATGCAAAGTGGAGCTGCTGCAGCGAGCCCAGAGGTGATGGAAATGCTTCCAGAGCTGGAGCCAGGCTGGGAGAGCTGGGAATGTTCCGCTGGAGAAGGGAAAATTCCAGGGAATCCTCAGAGTCCCTGAAGGGCTCCAGGAGAGCTGGAGAGGGACTGGGGACAGGAGCCAGGGAATGGCTCCCACTGGGAAAGGGCAGATTGGGCTGGGATCTTGGCAAGGAATTGCTGGCTGGGCTGGAATTGCCAGATTTGCTGTGGCTGCCCCTGGATCCCTGGCAGTGCCCAAGGCCAGGTTGGACACTGGGGCTTGGATCCACCTGGGATAGTGGGAAGTGTCCCTGTCCATGGATGGTGGCACTGGGTGGGATTTAGGGTCCCTTTAACCCAAACCATTCCATGACTGCGCAGAACCCACCCTCCGTGGGGCTGCTCAGCCCCATTTGTTGTGCTGGAACTTCAGCCTGGAGGATCCTCAGGGAACATAGGGTTTGGTTTGTAGGGCACAGCCAGGGGAGGTCTCATTTAAGCTCCTGTTCACACTTTTAGGCCAGGCGTTTCTCAGGGTTTTACCTTGGAAACCTCCATGGATGAGGCTGCAGAACCTCTGGGGTCTTTCAGTAAGAACCAGTTGTGTATTGTTCCTGCATCTTCCTGGTGACCCCCTGTGGGGACTGAGGGATCTTTTGGGAGCCTTTTCCTCTGGGGTGATCCAGCCCCTCATCGCAGGTGTCCTCCTGCCCTGCCTGGGCAGTGCCATCCTTGTCCCACAGATCCCAGCCCTGTTCCATGGGCTCCTTGGGATGTGGTGGTTTCACAGAAGCCTGGAATGCTTTGGGTGGAAGGGACCCTAAATCCCACCCATTCCCACCCCTGATGGTTTTTTGTGGGGTGATTTGGTGGGAATTTGTGAGTCCCAGCTCAGCCTTGGAACATCCAGAGCAGGGATGGGACAGGTTAGACTTGATGACCTTGGAGAGTTTTCCCAACCTCTGTGATTCTGGGATTGTGGGATTTTCCTCATCCTGACCAGACCCTGTGAAGTGCTGAGCTCCTTTTCCATCCTGACACCAGCCTGAACCTGCAGGAAACCCCTTGGAACTGCAGGAATCCCTTGGTGATTTTTTAATTTTTTTTTTTTTCTATTGGGGTTGGGATTGAAAGTGTTTGAGATGGCATTTTTTGTTTGGATTTGAATATTTAATATTTTTTATTTCTATGATAGTCTTGTAGGTTGTGAGTTTTACAGTATTTTACTAATAAGTGATAAAATGACCCTGTATTTATTTTGATAACATCTTTTAAGGAAAAACGATCTAATTAAGAAATCATGCATACATTATTCTTATTTTTAACTTAATAACTAATTATTTATGTGTCATAATGTGGACTTTTTAGTGTAATTATCCAGTGCCACCCCATCCATGGGCAGGGACACCTCCCACTGTCCCAGGTGCTCCAAACCCCAATGTCCAACCTGGTCTGGGACATTCCTGGGGATCCAGGGGCAGCCACAGCTGATCTGGGAATTCCATCCCGGCAGGAGTGAAGGACTCATGGCAGGAATGAAGATTGAAGATGCTGAGGTCTCCTGTCCATGCCCTGAGCTTTGTGTGCAGGGCCTCGGTAGGGGAGGTCCCTCTGTGGGATCATGGTCCTGGAATGTGGGTAAATCCCAGCCAGGGAGACTTGGATTAGCTCTTCCACCAGCAGGGACAATGAAATTCCATCCCCCAGGGAGGGATGATGGGACTTATGGAGGCTGCACGTGGCTCTTCCCTGGTTTATGGAAACCTCTGGGCTCTGGGAGTGCTCCCAGGTGTCCCCAGGCTCTGGGGCTGAGTCCTGCAGTTCCTGTGGGATTGTGGCCAAGGGCTGGACACCCCTGCAGGCACCTTCTGTCTTTATTCCATGAATCCCAACTTCCTCTTCTCCTCTTGCTCTCCAGGGATTTTCTCTGCACAGCTCTGCCCACCTTGGAGCCTTTAAGGCTTAATTTTACCCTGTGCTTTTATTTTATATAGAAATAAAGACAGGATGAGTTGGCTCATTGAATTATTTCTCTCATTTTATCGCTTCTTGCCTTATGAAGCCTTAATATCCGTGCTGGGACTCCCCAGTTTGTTTCCTATACCTCCAAGAGCTTTCTGGGGGGCATTTTCCCCTCAGAACTCCACACTTTGGGTGCCACCTCCTCTCCCCTTCCCCTCCCCTGTACCAAACCTCACTCTCTGTGTGATGTGGTTTTTTAAATCCCAACGACTTGCTTTGAGTCAGAGCCTCCCCATCCTGAGCAGCCATGAGGAGAAGGAGCTTTTTGTGCCTCATAAAAAGCCCTGGGAGCAGTTGCTGCTGATAAAATGTTGACAGACCCCCTTGCTCGCCGCTCCCCATGGTGCCACTGCAGGGAAATGTCCCCATGAGGGACAGCTTGTGTACAGCTGAGCTTTATCACAGACAAACAAGGCTTTGGAAGCCTTCAGTGATTCCTATTTTTCCCCCCCTCCCCATTCCCTCCAAGCTTTTATTTGCTTTTCTCCCTTTTAAGCTGAATTTACGGCTTCCTGGCCCGGCTGATTTCTGATTGACTTAAAAAATCATCATAAAAAAAAAGGCCCCCGTGTAGATGGAGCTGCTGAAATGCCTCCAAGGCATTGTTTATAGGTCCATGTTCCCTCTCTGCTCAGGGAAAGTGAGCCTTTAATGCCTTCCACATTTCCTGGGCTCCAGTACAGAGCACTGTGGCCTTTGGAGATGCTTTTTGCTGCTTTTTGTGATTCTGAGGGAAATGTCGGCAGCCAGGGCCGGGATTCTGCCTCTCAAGGTGAGGCTGATGTGTCTGGCTCTGGTGGGAGCTGGAGGGCTTCCAGAAGGTGCTGTTGGATGAGTTTCGCTCCAGAGGGGATGGAGGGTGAGAAAGGCCAGGTTTTTCCAGGCTGGACAGGCTCCAGGAGCAGAGAAACCTCAGAAACATCCCCTGGTCCCACCTGGGCTTGCAAAGCCCCGTGGAGCTCCAACCCTGTCTCACCATCCCTACAGCCAGGGAACTTGTGGTGGGATGGAGATGGAGCAGGGACATCTTGGACACCTCATCCCTGGGCACCTCCAGGTTGTGTCCATGGCTGAAGTTTGGGATGTAATTCCCATTCCTGGACACTTCTGTTAAATTTCCAAAGGAATGGGGGTTGAAGCAGGCAGGGAACACATGGTGGGATGGAGCAGGGACACCTCGGTCACCTAATCCCTGGATACCTGTGGCTGAAGTTTGGGATGGAATCCTCACTCCTGGATACTTCTGTTGAATTCCCGAGGGAATGGAGGTTGAGGCAAGCAGGGAACTCGTGGTGGGATGAAGATGGAGCAGGGATACCTTGGTCACCTCATCTCTGGACACACCTCCAGGCTGTGTTCATGGCTGAGGTTTGGGATGGAATTCCCACTCCTGGGCACTTCTGTGTAACTCCCAAGGGAATGGGTGTTGAGGCAGGCAGGGAACTCGTGGTGGGATGGAAATGAAGCAGGGGCACCTCAGTCACCTCATCCCTGGACAGACGCCTCCAGGTTGAAGTTTGGGATGGATTTCCCACTCCTGGACACTTCTGTTGAATTCCCAAGGGAATGGGTGTTGAGAACACGTGGTGGGATTGAAATGGAGCAGGGACACCTCAGTCATCTCATCCCTGGACACCCGTGGATGAAGTTTGGGATGGAATTCCCACTCCTGAACCCTTCCGTTGCATTCCCAAGGGAATGGGGATTGAAGGAGGGTTCAACCATCTCCCCAGAGTTCACCTCATTCACCTCCTCCTAAACCATCCCTCCATTATGTATTTAATTATCCTCCTGCAACAACCTGGAGTGGATTTGGGGAGCACAGCTGGTGTCCCTTTGTCCTTTCTCCTGCATTAATCCCAGGTTTATGAGGAGACACTGCAGGTTTTTTCCTTCCTGAGAGGTTTTTCCATCTTCTTCCCCTTGCTGGGGCTATGGGGTGAGCACAGGCTGCTCCTGCAGGGGACACAGGATGGACATTCCAGGACATGGATTTGGGACAAAGTGGAAGCAGCTGCTCACTTTGGCTCTAGAATTGTTCAGTGTCTGATTTTTGATGTAGAAAATGGAGTTTTCCTGTCCTGTCTCACCTGGTGGTTCTTTGTGGGGTGATTTGGTGGAAATTTGTCAGTTGTGTGTCCCAGCTCAGCCTTGGAACATCGAGAGTAGGGATGGGACAGGTGAGGAGTCCCACAGCTCCTTTTCCATCCTGACATCAACCTGAACCTGCAGGAAACCCCTTGGAACTGCAGGCATCCCTTGGTGATTTTTTAAAAATTTTTTTTCTCTTAAGGTTGGGATTGAAAGTGTTAGAGATGGTATTTTGTGTCTGGATTTGAATATTTAATATTTTTATTTTTATTATAGTTCTTGTAAGTTGTGAGTTTTATAGTATTTTACTAATAAGTTATAAACTGGCTCTGTATTCATTTTGATAAGGTCTTTTAAGGAAAAAACTATCTAATTAAGAAATGATACTTATATTTTTTATTTTTAACTTAACTAATTATTTATGTGTCATAATGTGGACTTTTTGGTCTAATTATAAAATATTACTTTTAAAGAATAAGATGAAGAAGGGCAAGCTTCTGCTCTAAAACTTTCATCTTGTCTTATATATTTGACTATATTTTAAAATTTTAAGTTTTTTACTAGGTGATATTACACACTTCTATTCAAATTATACACTCCTAATTCCAGTGCTATCAATTAATTTTGGAAGTTTTCTTTATGCTCTCAGGTCAAATGCGGGGTTCTCTAGAGGGTCTGTGCCTTTCAACACACAAAGTCCAAAATTCTCACCATCTGGGGTTCCAACAATCCCTTTTTGCCTGATTTTCCTGGAGTGTGAGGGAGCTGCTGGGGCTGTGAGGGGTCAGCTTGGATCACTGTGTTCCTGGTCAAGAAATTTGGGATTTTCTTTGGTCCTCATACCCCAATAACTCCTTGTTTGCATTCTAGAGGAAGTGGCAGGTGATAAATTCTGGGTTTAGGGCATAGCTTGGGTGCTGACTCTCTGGTTTTACTGTCCCAGGTTTGCTTTAGGAAAGCTGAAGGAGGATTCTTTGTAGGCTGAGTGAGTCTTTGGTGTGGAAACGTTCATAAAATCCATTTGTAGGGTGAGCAGCCCTTTAGCAGGCTGGGCTTTGTAGGGGAATCTCCTTCCCAGGGGGATCCAGGCTCTGCTGCTGCTGGCTCTGGTTTCCCTCCAGCCCTTCCCAAGTCATCAGGAGCAGAAGATTAAAAACAAAAAATAGCAACTTCAGTCCAGTCCCTAAAGTGCAACAATTTCTTCAGTTAATCAGAGAACCATGGAGTGGTTTGGGTTGGAAGGGACCTCAGAGTTCATCCAGGGCAGGGATGGCTCCCATGGACCAGGCTGCTCCAAGCCCCAATGTCCAGCCTGGCCTTGGATTTTTGTTTAGGATTCTAATTGTTTTGGATTCCACAGACACAGAAATGGAAGGAGGAAAAGAAAGAGGCAGATGTAAAAGGAGGAAAAAAAGGAGAGACAGAAGTGAAAGGAGGAAGGAAAGGAAAGCAAGGAGAGACAGAAATGAAAGGAGGAAAGCAAGGAGAGACAGAAAGGAAAGGAGGAAAGCCACAGAGATGCCCTCCTTGACGAGAGCTCCTCTCCCACCTCTGGGCTCTCCTGCCATGGCCTAGGAGGTGACATCCAGCAGATCACAGGGCTGGCCTAGCCTGATTTGCAGCTGATTGCCATAGCAGAGGCTTTATAAGGATTGAAGTTGGGATTTGTTGACTTTTCTTATCTGTCAGGCTCCAGTCGCTGTGATGTCACTCCAAACCAGCACGAGCAGATCGTAAATCTGAATTATCCCTCACTGCTCTGGGGTGAGGACACTTTTATCTATTTATTTTATCTATTTATTTTATCTATTTATTTTATCTATTTATTTTATCTATTTATTTTATCTATTTATTTTATCAATTTTATCTATTTATTTTATGTTTTATTTATTTTCATTTTTAATTTTATTTTTATTAATTTTATTTATTTGTAATTTATTTTTCTTTATGAATTCTATTTATTTATTTTATTTATATAAAAAATGTGTTTATTTTAATTACTTTTATTTATTTTAGGTTCTATTTATTTTTATTTTAAATTTTGCTTTTATTTATTTTATTTATTTTAAATTTATTTTTTATCTGTATATTCTATTTATTTATTTATCTATTTGTTTTTAAAATTTATTTATTTTAATTATTTTTATTTTTATTTATTTTACACCATCCCATGGCCATTCTTGAGGTGGTTTCTCCTTCCCTCCTGATGTCTGTGGGAATCCAGCTCATTTTCCCGTTGTTTTTCCAGTCTCATCCAGGAGTTTTGCTCTTCCCTTCGCTCCTGTCACTCTGGATATGGCAGAATGAGGGAGCAGCCATGAGAGGAAAGGGAAAGGAAGGGAACTGGTGATGTTGGTGCTGGAGAGGCTCTCAGGCAGATATTCCATAGGAGTGCATCCAGGGATTCCTGTGTGGATCCCACCTCCTTCTCCATAGTGAGTTTCTTAATGTGGCAGAGATTTTTTAATATATCTATATAAAAATAAATATGTGTATGTGTATATACAAGGGCATGGAGGGACAGGACACAGAGAATGGTTTAAACTGAGGGAAAATAGGATTAGAAGAGGTTTAATGGAGGAATTCCTGTCTGGGAGGGTGGGGAGGCTCTGGAATGGAATTCCCAGATTTGCTATGGCTGCCCCTGGATCCCTGGCAGTGCCCAAGGCCAGGTTGGACATTGAGGGTGGGATGCACCTGGGACAGTGGGAGGTGTCCCTGTCCATAGCAAGGGAATGAACAGGATGATCCTTAAAGTCCCTTCCCACTCAAACCATTCCATGATTTTTGTCAAGTTTCAAGAAATGTCCATTTTGCTAAAAAAAAAAAAATAAACTGGTGGCCACTTTGTGGTGTACAAGAACAAAAATCCGGTGTAGGGGTAAATCTGAGACTGAGGTGTAGGAAATGTAACAGCAGCTTTGGGGAGGAATTTGAGATAATTCCCTGTGGAGTGTCAGGTTTGGGGTGATTTGGTGGAAATCTGTGAGTTGTGTGTCCCAGCTGAGCCTTGGAACATCCAGAGCAGGGATGGGACAGGTGAGGAGTCCCACAGCTCCTTTTCCATCCTGGCATAAAACTGAACCTGCAGAAAACCCCCTGGATCTGCAGGAATCCCTTTTTGCCTGATTTTCCTGGAGCAGGAGCATGAGGGATCTGCTGTGGCCGTGAGGGGTTAGCTTGGATCATTGTGCTCCTGGTTAAAAAATTTGGGATTTTCTTTGGTCCTCATACCCCAAATACTCTTCCTTGTTTGAATTTAAATCCCTCCTTTAGGAATTCCAGCTGGACAGGTCAGGTTTGTGCACAGGAACAGAAAAATTCCCAAAGCTGAGCTGGAAGAGCTTGGCCGAGCTTGAGGCTTTGGCATCAGGGATGGGATTTGGGATCATTCCCATGGGAGGTGCTTTGACCCCATTGCTGTGCTGAAAAAGAGTGATTTGGTCATCACAACCAAACAACTCTGATCCTAAGTGCACTTAGAGTGTGAAAAATCAGATTTCACCCAGTGTTTTCCTTTCTTTTGGGGTTTAATTGCAGGGAAGGGGCTGTGGGGAAGTTGGGGCCTTTGGGAAGGGGTTGGAAAAAGCAGCTTGGGGTTGCCACTGTGCATTATTAATTTGGTGTGTGCCCACTCTGGGGTTTCAGGGGCAGGCTCCCACTTCCAGCATGCTCACTGTGGCTTTCCCAGAGTTTTCCCAGGGTCTGACAGGCTGATCCAAGGCTTTAGCTCTTGGAAACCACTTCAGTGGGGCCTGGGAGCCACAGAGATTATCCAAGCTGGAGCAATCAATCCCTTATGTCCTGAACCGCTGGAGATCCAGGGCTGAACTTCCCCTCGCTGACTCCTAACACTGAATCAACTCCTTTTTTTGTAAAAACCAATTTTTAAATCATTCCTCCTTTTGAGTTACGGGCAGAGCGAAGGGTGCTGGGATTGGGAGACCTCGAGCTGGAGGCAAACCTGGGCTTTGTGTTGGAGCCAGGATTTATTTTATTTTACACCATCCCATGGCTGTTCCTGAGGTGGTTTCTCCTTCCCTCCTGATGTCTGTGGGAATCCAGCTCCTTTTCTGTGGTTTTTCCAGTCTCATCCAGGAGCTTTGCTCTTCCCTTGGCTCCTGTCATTCTGGATGTTGCCAAATGAGGGAGCAGCCATGGAAGGGAAAGGAAAAATGGAAAGGAGAACGGGAAAGGGAAGGGAAAAATGGAAAGGAAAAGGGAAAGAAAAAATGGAAAAGAAAAATGGAAAGGGAAAAGGAAAGAAAAAAGGGAGAAAGGGAAAAGAAAAATGGAAAGGAAAAAGGAGAAAGGGAAAAGAAAAATGGAAAGGAAGGGAACTGATGGTGTTGGTGCTGCAATCTCACAAATTCTCAGCCACGTGGGAGAAAGGGAGGGCAGGTCCTGCTGGGGGCTCAGCACTTCCAGGGAATGAGCGAGGGAAGCAGGAAAGGTAGGAGTGTCCTGGGGAATCCTCCGCTGTGGGGTGCAGGACATAGACGTGGCTCTCAAGGGGCTCTGGTGTCCCTCGTGGGGCCATCCCACAGGATTTGGCCACATTTGGGTTCTTGGGAGGCTGAATTCCAAGGGATCAGTGGGGAGGGGTTGGGTTTGAGCAGGGATTGCTCTGCTGGAAGAGTGGTGAAGCTCTGGGGCAGCTCCTCAGGGCAGGGATGGAGGCACCATCCCCGGAATGGTTCAGGACAAGTGGATGGGGCACTTTTGGGATAGGGTTGAGTGGGGACGGGGTATTTGGACAAAACTTGGACTTGATGGTCTCAGAGGGCTTTCCCAACCTTTCTGGTTCTGTTGGAAGCCCCAGGGGAGCCTTTAGAAAGCTGTGGCTGAAGGAAATGAATGGAATCAGTTTGTTCTTAGCTGTTGAGGAACTGTGGGATCTCCAGGCCTGCAATGCTGGGACTTGTCCTGCCTGGACACCAAAATCCAGGAGTCAGGAGCCTCCAATCCTTCAGAAACTCCCTCAGCAGCTCCAATGGTCCCAAACTCTTCATTTATTTCCTTCCCATCCTCATTAACTGCGTTAGAGCCTGCCTGAAGTGTGAGGTTTCACGTCCCTTCCAGGTTCCTTCTCCTTCCCCATCTCTGTGATCTCCGGAGGTGCAGCTCATCCTTTCCAGCTTTTTTTAGGAACAATGGAGCACGGCCACTTTCTCATTTAGATGAAAAAAAAAAAAAAGCTTTATAGGGTTGTTATTGTATAAAAAGTCTCCAGTTGGGGCTGGTGATCAGTGAGGGGCAGCCTTTTGTAGTGCCTGGGTAAATCTGTTCCAGTGCCACGAGCAGACGGGTGTTTACATTAGCGTGTTAATTCCTTATATTTGGGGACTTCTGATCCATGGAAAAACAAAGTAATGAAAGAGTTTTTTTATTCTTTCCCCCCCCCCCCTTCTTTCTCTCTCTCTCCATAAATTAGAAACATTCACTTGTAGAGGGGAAAAAAAAAATTGTGAAGTTAAAGGCAAAATTATGGCATTTATTATCTTGAATTTCCATGACTGGTTAATTTTGCCTGTGTGTGGGTGGCTAAATAATCCTTCTGTTTCCGAAATCTTCCCGAGGAATTCTTTGTTAGTGCAGCGAGACAGACGCCCACTGTGGAGAGTTGAAATGGTCAAATCCCAAATCCCATCCCGGTGCCGAGGATGGCGGATCTGCAGAGGGGCTGAAGGGATTCCTCATTTCCACAGGGTTAATCCCTGTGCTCCTCACTTTTGGGGAGGGACAGGGGTGGGATTGAGACTTCTGCTCAAGCAGAGATGGCTCTGGAGTTTCTTCCCTGGAGTTTTGGTGAGGGAACATCTGTGGGAAGGCAAAGGAGCCTCCTGCCAATCCATGGAAAGGGATTTGGGATAAGGTCTGGGTTTCTGCAACCCAAGCTCTCCCATTTTCCATCTTCATGCCTCTCTCCTGGTGTAGATTTTTATTCTGAAGTCTTTCAGAGCCCTCAGAAACAGCTTTGCTCTTTGTCCATCTGTCGTCATGGAATGGGTTGGGTGGGAAAGGACCCTTAATCCCATTCCTATTCCATCCCCATCCATGGCAGGGACATCTTCCACTGTCCCAGGTGGATCCAAGCCCCAATGTCCAGCCTGGCCTTGGGCACTGCCAGGGATGCAGGGGCAGCCACAGCAAATCTGGGAATTCCAGCCCAGCCAGGAATTCCTTGCCAAGATCCCAGCCCAATCTCCCCTTTCCCAGTGGGAGCCATTCCCTGGCTCCTGTCCCTGCAGGCCTTGTGCCCAGTCCCTCTGCAGCTCTCTTGGAGCCCCTGCAGGCCCTGCCAGGGGCTCTGAGCTCTGCCTGGAGCCTTCCCTTCTCCAGGGGAACATTCCCAGCCCTGCCAGCCTGGCTCCAGAGCAGAGGGGCTCCAGCCCTGCAGCAGCTCCGGGGCCTCCTCTGGGCTCTCTGCAGCAGCTCCACGTCCTCCTGCTGTTGGCCCCAGGGCTGGGGCAGCTCTGCAGGTGGGCTCTCACCTGAGGGAGGGGCACAGGGACACAATTCCCACCTTGCCTTTGGCATCAGGGCTGAGCAGGGGGGTCTGAGCTGGACCATTCCCAGCTCATCCCCAAACCCCAAACCCCTCTCCCAAGGCTCCTGGTCCCTTTGGAGCAGACCAGGAAGGGCCAACATCCACTGGGACACCCAAGCTCCCCCTGCCAGCCCCATCTGGGCCTTGAAGCTCAGCAACCCCATTGAGAGGCACTTTGGAGCCATTTCATTTTTTAATCCTGAAATGAAGGAGCTGTTGGGGGGGCCCGCAAATGACATCCTTGATTTGGGATTTCATCCTGGCTCTCACAGTCCCCCGGGAAGGGCTCGCCCCAGTGCCTCGCGCGCGGCCCTTTTGAAAGCTGAGGCTTTTAGGAGTTGAACGTTGTGAATACCTTGGGCTCAGTGGCATATGCAGAACAAATGTGAATCAAACACAGAAATAATTCCTTCAGGAATGTTATTTATTGATGTGGGAGCGCAATACTACACTGTTTACAATAGAGAGTTAAGTGGGATTTGGGGTTTGCTGGGAAGTTGACAGCTTGCGGTCCCGAGCAAAATTTCTGCCTTTTGTGGGATGAAAGAAGAAAAGCTGTGCTCTTGAAATGGTTATTTAGAAATGATTGGGAAGTTTGTTCCCTTTCCAGGCGGGGGAGAGGCTGCCAGGCCTGCGGTCGCCGCAATGGTGAAATTTTGGATGTGAAAGAGCTCACAGAAGTCTGTTTGCATTAGAGTAACGAGATAAAGAACCTCGCGGGGCTGGCGGGGGAGCCCAGCCCTCCCCTCCCTTTCTCACGGGTACGGCTTGGGATGGCTGAGGCTGGAGCAGGGAATCACCCAGGAATGGAGACCTGGGTGCCTGGGAGATGGGACAGAGCACTGGGAATGACCAGGCTCTGTCACCTCTTGCTGCCTCTGTTGGGTTTTGCTGCCTGTGGGGTTTTTTCGGGGCAGTTTTCTCTCCCTTCCCCTCCTTGGTCCCCCTTGAAGGTTCCTGACCTGCAGCACTGGGAGGCTGGGAAGGAAATCTGGGCCCAAGAGGAGGAAGTGAACTCCTCACAGATTCCATTTTTCTATTCTGTGCCAGAGGCTTTTGCCATAAAAGTGCAAATTTGGTGCTGACACGGCTGCTGGGCTCTGCTGGCTGCTGCTCTGAGGGATGGGGTGCAGGGAATGCTGTGCTCTGTGGGGGATCTGGGATTGCTGTCACATCCAGTGCTTGGGGTGGCTGAGGCTGGAGCAGGGAATCACCCAGGAACAGAGCCTGTGCCTTGGGAAGGGGCTGGGAGATAGAACAGAGCACTGGGAATGACCAGGCTCTGTCACCTCTTGCTGGCTCTGTGGGATTTTTTCGGGGCAGATTTCTGTCTCATCCTCTCCTTGGTCCCCTTTGGAGGTTCCTGACCTGCAGCAGCAGCACTGGGAGGCTGGGAAGGAAATCTGGGCCCAAGAGGAGGAAGTGAACTCCTCATAGATTCCATTTTTCCATTCTGTGCCAGAGGCTTTTGCCATAAAATTGCAAATTTGGTGCTGACGTGCCTGCTGGGCTCTGCTGGCTGCTGCTCCGAGGGATGGGGTGCAGGGAATGCTCTGCTCTGTGGGGAATCTGGGATTGCTGTCACATCCAGAGCAGGTCCCAGTGCTGAGGCGTCTCTGTCCCTGCTCTGGGATCGGTGACATCCACCTCCTTTCCTGCTCATGGAGAAAAGCCTGGGACAGCTGGGAGGAGTTCCCAGGAATGACCTGGGATAACGTGGTTGGAGGTGTTTCCATGGAGGGGAAGCTGAGAAGGGGACTCCAAGGGGTCCTGCAGCAGTTCATGGGCAATGAGTGGATTTGTGGGAATTGGTTTTGTCCAGTGATGAAGGACAATCCAGGTGTCCACCCTGAGAGAGCCCAGCCCGGAGGAGAATTCCTGGTTTGGCACAAACCTGCACTAAACCTTCCTGGTGCTGTGGGCTGTGTTTGGGGTCCTACTGGACCCTGCCATTCCTGCTGGATGGGAACATGGCAGAGATCCCATGGGAACAGCAGGATCCCCTAACCTTCGGCCAGTTCTGGCCAAAACCTGGAGTTTGTGGCCAAGGAGGTTCTCCAAGTGCTTGGACTCAGCAGCAAGGTCGTGGTGTGGAATAACTGCCCTTGGAATTGGTTTTGTTGCACCCTCAGCTGTTAAGGTGTTTGTGCAGGGCCAGGAGTTGGACTGGGGGATGCCTGTGGGTCCTTCCAGCTCGGGATATTCTGTGGTTTTGTGACCTGCTCCTCACTCCTCTGGTGCTCACCAGTCACTGCTGGCCCAGGAGATGACATGGATGGTGGCACTGGTACATGTCACCATGGCTGAGTTTGGGGGATGTGGATGGTGTCACCTCTGCTCAGGGCTCAGAGCTGGGTGTGGTTGTGGTGCTGCCCAGAGTTTCTAGGACACCAAAACCCTCAGAGGAAGGAAGTTTCCATCTCCAGTCCCACCAGGCTCTTCAGCTGCTGTGGCTTTGCTTGCAGTTGTGTTTGTTCAGGCCTTGAGATTTTGTAGGAAAAACTCTGAAATGGGGAAAACCCCACAGGAACAAAGGAGGGAAGGATTTAGGGTTGGGGCCTGGATGTGCCTGCCCAGGGAATGCTCTGGGGTTGGGTTGGGGCCTGGATGTGTCTGTCCAGGGAATGCTCTGGGGTTGGGTTTGGGGTCTGGATGTGCCTGTCCAGGGAATGCTCTGGGGCCGGGTTTGTGTTTGGGGTCTGGATGTGCCTGTGCAGGGAATGCTCTGGTGCTGGGTTTGGGATCTGGATGTGCCTGTGCAGGGAATGCTCTGGGGTTGGGTTTGGGGTTGGGGTCTGGATGTGCCTGCCCAGGGAATGCTGAGCAGTTCGGCAGCACCCTGGCATCACTGGGATCACCCAAATTTTGAGATCTTTGATCAGGAGCCTCTCACTGTGGGGTTCCCTACCTGTGGCCTGGGCCCAGAGGGCTCCTGGGCATGGAGGGGCAGTGCTGGCATCTCCTGCCCTGCTCTGGTGTCCCCTGGAATATGGTGACATCCCCTGGGGTAGAGTGGTGTCCCTTATAGCAGAATGGTGTCTCCTGGAGTATGGTCATACCCCTGGGGCAGGCTGGTGTCCCCTGGAGTATGGTGACATCCCCTGGTGTGGATAGTGTCCCTTGGGGCAGGATGATGTCCCCTTGGGCACAGTGGTGTCCCCTGGAGTATGGTGACATCCCCTGGGACAGTGTGGTGTCCCTTGGAGTATGGTGATAACCCTGGGGCAGGATGGATGTCCCCTGGTGCAAGATGGTGTTCCCTGGAGCAGGCTGGTGTCCCCTGAAGTATGGTGACATCCCCTGGGGCAGTATGATGACATCCCCTGGAGTATGGTAACATCCCCAGGAGCAGGATGTGTGTCGCCTCTAACAGAGTGGTGTCCTCTGGAGTATGGTGACATCCCCTAGAGCAGGCTGGTGTCCCCTGTCCCCTCTGGGCTCCCTGGCCCTGCACTCTGCAGGGGTACAGTGGCCAGGCTGGGCACAGGGTCTGATGGCACCACCAGCCTGGAGGGGTTCAGCAGCTCCTGCTGGTTGGACATCCAGCAGCACCAGGCCTGGCTGTCCCTGTAGGGTCCCCGAGGTGCAGGGTGGTGCCCCCTGGAGCAGAGTGGTGTCCCCTGGAGTATGGTGGCATCCTCTGGAGCAGGCTGGTGTCCCCTGTCCCCTCAGGTCTCCCTGGCCCTGCACTCTGCAGCACCAGAAGCTCCTCCTGGGTGCAGTGGCCGTGCTGATGGCCATCCCAGCAGAGCCAGAGGGTGGCAGTGGCCAGGCTGAGCACAGGGCCTGTTGGTATCACCAGCCTGGGGGGGTTCAAAAGCTCCTGCTGGTGGCACCTGCAGCAGCACCGGGCCTGGCTGTCCCCAGGGTGTCCCCGTGCTGTCCCCGAGGTGTCCCTTGTGCCGTGGGGGCTCCGTGCGCCCGTCCAGCCGGGCAGGAGTTTGGGTGAGGTTGTGCAAGAGCCCTGCTCTCAGATGCCAACTATTTGTTTACTTCTTTCAAGATGCAGCATAATGAGTTTGTTTACGAGGCCTGGGCTGCAGCAGAAGGAACCCATTTGGTGATTTGGGGAAATCAGCTCTGCAGCCATCCCTTACACAACACTGTGACCTGAGCAGCTTTTGCACCCTGGTTCTGCTAATTAAAAACCCCCCAAACCTTTGTCTTCCAATCCCAAAGAATAATTGGATTTTCTCCTCGTTTGTAGTTGATTCCCTGGGAAATTCCTGTGGGTTGTTTTGGGATAATTTGGGGCAGGCTCCGTGTTGTGGTGGTGCTCAAACCGTCCCTGTGTGGTCACTGGGGGGTGACAACCTGCAGGATGGGTCCCAGGAGAGTTTGGGACAGGTTCAGGGGTAAAACCAGCTCTGAACAGAGCTCCTTGTGTTTCCTTTTAAATTCTGCAGTGCACATCTGGGTGAAAAACCCTTTTCTCTGGAATTCTGTGTTGCGTTGGTGGATAATGGGGATAAGGGGTAACCTGAGCTGCTGTTGGCACAGAATATTGAGTGCAGATTTTATTTGGGGAGTGAAGGACACACCCAGGGATGTGCTGCCTGCAGGGCTTGGGTCTGATTGTTCCTGGCTGTGGCTTCAACAGCAGCTGGAAAATCCATCTGAAAGTTTGGTTTGGGATGCTCCAGGGAGCTCTGGAGGTGTTCTGAGCCCTGGTGTTCTCCTGGCTCCTGCATTGGCGGATTCCCCTGTCTGCCACACCTTTCTGGAATCTCTGGGACTTCTTAGGCTTGGTTTTTCCTTGCTGGAATTATCCAACTGGAATATCCGTAATGGGACAGAGGAAGCTGTGGCTGCCTCTGCATCCCTGGAAGTGTCCAAGGCCAGCTTGGAGCACCCTGGGACAGTGGGAGGTGTCCCTGCCCATGGCTGGGGTTGGAATGAGATAATTCTTAAGGTCCTTTCCCACCCAAACCATTCCATGATTCCACAATTGTGTGTCCCAAGGGATTGTGATGGGCCTGGCAGCTGCTTGGTGTCACCTTCAGGTGACGTTTGGGATCTCCCCATGGTGTCCTCTCCTCATCCTGCTGCTCCCTGCAAGCCCTGCAGCCCTGAGCAGCTGACTCCTCATCAAAACCTTCTGCTGACCCTAGAATTTTGGGAAACTCGTGCTCATCCCTGTTTTAAATCCCGAGCTGTGGCACACTGAGATCTCCTGCCATTGTTGTCTCACCCTTGACTCATCCCCTTCCTGTGGCTTTTCCAAACCTCCTCATCCCACTAAATGGCCTTTCTCCCTCGGTCTGTTCCTGTTGCAGTCCTCAAGGGAAGAAGCCACAAAGGCAATCCTGGAGTTTTATCCCATTCCTTCACTGATTTGCATTTATTTCCCTGGTTTTTGGTGTTTGGTAATGTTTGCCTCCTGCAGCTGCCTCTGAAACAGAGATTCCTTTAATCCCTGGAATTCCTGCTTGGTGCAGGGTGCAGCTGCTCCACCCCTTTGTTCCAGGGAGGCTGGGCAGTAGTGAGAGCCTGGAAAAGTGGGAATTACTGAGAGAGAATCCCCTGGGGTTTAGGAAATGAGAGCTCTTCAGTTTTCCCTAGGTTATGGAAGAATGAGGCGGATGAGCTCACTACCAGCTCCTGAGCTGTTCCTGCCCTGAAGCTGAAAGGTTCAAACCTCAGAAATTATTCCCAGAGCCTGGAAAAGTGTTGGAATATTGCAGGAGGGTTTGGGAGGCAAAAAATGGGAATTCTGGGGTGGAGAGGGAGGGAGCAGTGGAAATCATGGCGGGAGAATTCCCTGGTGTTTGAGAAACAAGAGCTCCGGTGGTGGATTGAGTTCACCACCAGCTCCTGAGCTGTTCCTGATCTGAATTTGAAAGATTTAAACCTCAGAAATTATTCCTAGAGCCTGGAAAAGCATTGGAATATTGCAGGAGGGTCTGGGAGGAGCAGAGGTGACTTGGGAAGATCCCTGTTGGAAGAGCACTTTGAAGGTGCTTCCATGAGGAAGCAGGAGAGGCCCTGTCCCAGGGAATTGGGTTTGGTTCCAGACAAATGTTGGGAATTCTGGGATGGAGAGGGAGGGAACAGCAGTGCTGAGCTGTGTGGACACCACTTGGCTGCTCCCAATTCTTTTTTTGGGAGCTGGTGGCTGCCTCTGGTTTCAATCAGGGCTCCGATTGCATAAGTGGGAATGTTTTCCTGTTTTGATGTCTATTAAAATCCCAAATTGCTGCGAGCGACCCCGTGCACGGAGCACGGAGCTCCTGCCAGGGGCACTTACGTAACAGTTCTGCACTTAGAGGTGAAACAACCCCTTCCTTCTGGGCTTCTGGAAGGGAGAAATCCCAGCAGGAATTGCCAGGCAAGGAGAGGGAGTGAGGAGTTGGGATTCAGGAAGGGCAAGGTCGAGGAGAGAGGCCAGAAGAGAAGAAAGCGCGGCGGAGCAGAGTGAAGTGAGGCAGTGGGAAGGCTGCCGGGGTTTTTTAGGGAGCTGGGAGCTGTTCCCAAATCCCAGGCTCTGTGTCTGCCTTGGCTCCCACAAAGGTAAATGGGCTCTAAATGAAAACCATCGCCGCTGCCATTGGGTTTCTCTTGGAAAAGGAAGGAATTCTCTGTCCAAGGAAGGTTGTTCCTGCACCTTGTCTGGCTCCCTGCTGCTTCTGATGACTTCTGGTAGCTCAGACCTCTTAACTGCAGCTTGGAAAGCGTCCCTATCTCCTGCTTGCCTGGGAATTTTACCCGTCCCGTTCCCTTTTTTCCCTGTGTTTGCACCATTTCCTCTGCACATCTCAGACCTTTAAAAGTTCTTATTGCAGTTCTCATTCTCCCAGAGCGAGAATTTAATTTCTTGGCATGGAAATTTTAACTCAGCCTTTTTTTGGAGCGGGCCCAGGCAGCTGGGAAGATTTGCTGCAGCCATCCTAGCAGCAGAAATTTCATGCTACAGGAATACCTGGAGCATCCCCTGGCATCACCTGGGCATGGCTGTGGGAGAGCAGCTACAGAATTGGGGCAGAACCTCCTTAGGGTTGGGACCATGGGCTTGGAAATGGAATTGTGCCAGCAGAGCAGGCTGAAATCCTGGGATAATGGTTGGATTGATGATCTTGGAGGTCTTTTCCAGCTTGGATGATTCTGGGAAGGAGGTGAGGCCACAAAGGATGGGATTTAGGGACCTCCTCCTGCCCTTTGCTTCCCAACCTGCAGCATCCACGGCCTCGTGCTCCTTCCCCGGGGAGATTTGTGGCTGGAGCCTTTTTTGGGAACCTGATGTGCGGGTGATGACAGCTGCAGGGAATTATTCTGGAGGGATGGGGAATTCTACACCAGCCCTGACAAAAACTCTGTGGCCAGAGCAAAGGCCCCGGCGTCCTCCTGCAGCCTCGGCTCAGCCCCTCTTCCTCTGGAGGATTCCAGAAGGGATAAAAAAAGAAGCTGCTCATTTAATTTCCTTCCTTGGAAGAGCCAAAACCAACAGTGTAAAACCAGACACATGGCAGGGGAAAAAAAGCCTTTCCAAGGCCTCTCCCCCCCTGGAGAAGGCCGGGATTGTTGACATTTCCCTCTGGGTTCCTGCTGCTGACCTCGGTGATCCTGAGCAGGAGCCAAATTAGCAGCTGCCCCTGGCCCTGCTGCACATGTGTCCATCCTTGGGAAGCACCAGAGCTTTTTCCAGAGCAGCCTTTGGAGTGACAGAGCCAGGGAAGAGCAGCTCCTGCCTGGGATCAGGGAGGAGTGCATGGAAAATCAGGCCCTGAGTGATCCCAGGGATTGTCCAGCGTTCCTGTTGTTGTCCCAGAATTCTGGAGCCTCTTGGGCCATCCCTCAACTCTTCCATGGAAGTGGGAGTGTCCTGGGTGGGCAGGACGTGGATGTGGAGCCCCTGGGATTGCTTTGGGAATGCTGCTGGAGCTGTTGTGTGGCTGAGGCTGGAAAACCCCTCAGAGATCCTGGTGTCCAGCCACCCCCAGGGCCACCACTGCCTGTGTCCCCAGGTGCCACATCCACAAGGCTTGAAATCTCTTCAGTGATGGGAACTCCAGCCCTGCCCTGTCCAGGAAATTTTCCTTAATGTCCAACCTAACCTCCTGCTGTGTTTTCCTTATGTTGTGCCATTGTGGGAAAACCAAATTAATTTGGCAAAACGGCCTTGGGCATGAGGTGCTGACCTTGCTCAGGTCCTTCAGGTGAAGATGCCAAAAGGAAACAGCCTCAGGCTGGGCCAGGGGAGGCTCAGGTTGGACATCAGCAGGAATTCCCTCATGGAAAGGGTGCTCAGGCCTTGGGAGTGCCCAGGGAGGTTTGGAGTGCCCATCCCTGGAGGTGTCCAAGGAATTCCTGGATGTGCCAAGGTGGGGATTGGGCACAGCTTGGACTGAATGATCCTGGAGGGATTTTCCAACCTCAGGAGTTCTGGGATCTGAGCTGGCCCTCAAGGACAACCCAAAATTGATGGTGAAATCTGGGAATGTCCTCCTGGAAATCTGCTCCTCCTCAAAGGCCTTTCTACCCTCATCTCCTCCTCTGTTGGCACTGCCAGGTGATTTTTGGGGTTAAAACCAAGCCTTGGGGAATTATGAGGTTTTCTGGGAGCAAACACAGGGAATGGGGCAGAAGGTTTGGGAAGGGCAGAAGTCTGCAGAGTTCAAGCAATGTTGGTATCTGAGTTGCTTTTTCCTCTCTTTAGGTGTAAAAATGGCAGGTGAAGGGAAAAAGTCCCATGTGTGGGTGGAATTAGAGATGGGAATAACTGGGCAGGAATAAATTAGGAATTTGTGATGTTGACAAGGCCCAGCTTTGGCTGAGAGCATTTTCTGAGATATTTTAGAGAAAGAAAGTCATGCCAGAAGCCTTCTCCTTGCTCCAGGTGTGTCTGGAGTGTGGGGATGGAGCAGTAGCACCAGTCCTGCAGTGCTCAGGTTCCACTCTTGGTCTCTCAGTGAATTAATTCTGTGTAATCCCAGGGGTTTGAAGGAGGAGTGGAGCTTAAATGAGGATTTCAGGGTGGCTCTTGGGAGAATTCCTACTTTGCAACGTGGTGTGTGACTCACTGTTCGGTGCAGATTCTCTGATGAGGCTGATTTGCCCAGTGCCCCAATAATTCTGTTTAAAACTTCCTAATTTGGAGATTCCTGGTTTCTCCAAGCCCCATCCAGCCTGGAGTTCCAGGGACTGGAAGTCTACAAACTAAAAAAACCTAAGCTTAAAAATTAATTTCAGGTCAATTCAACCTTGGCAAAAATGACTTTTTCAGAAGAAATCTCCATGAATCCCCTCTGATTTCTGACAAGGAGCTGCCATTGTCCAGAAATTCAACGAATGTCTGAATCAGAGGGGATAAAGTGGGAATAATTCAGCTGAGCAAATAATGCCTCTCCATAAAATGGCCTGGAATAACATGCAGAGGACTGGAAAAACACGGTGGTGACCAAGGAAAACACCATCACATCCATATTAATTTTTCATTTTTGGTACAGAGAGAAGCCCTCAGTCACTATTAAAGTGTATTTTCAATTTTTATGTTCTTTTTCGTGCCCCGATGGAGCAAACCAGGCCTTCAGCGTGCCCCAGTCACCTTGAGGGGAAACCAAGCTCATGGCTAAAGCTGAGTTTGCTCCCGAGCTCCTTGCTGATCCCAGCATCCCAAATTCCCGAGCCTTGCTGGGAAACTGAAGCTGGAATTTGGCATTGGCTGGAGATTTTGTCATAGCAAACAGCCAGAACAGAAGAAATATTTCCCCAGCGTTGTTAAAATACGGGGGAATATTGTTTTAGGGAGAGCTTTTATTGCATTGTCTGCAGCCTGAGAAAGTCCAGAGCAGCAAAATCTGCCTGAAAGCCGTTTTGATGGAGCTGGAATTTTCTAATTCCTCGTGTCAGTGTGAGCGGGATATATGGAGTGCACACAGTGGGATTTTCAAAACAAGGTCCCTGGCAGCTTTAAATAATTATTGGGAATCAAGAAGAGATTAAACAGCCCCTTCCTTCCACGTCCCATCCCCATCCCTGCTCCCTTCCCTGGGCGGGAATCGGGGGTGCCTTGGGAAGCTCCTGCTCTGCTCTTGCCCAGGGCTGGAGGATTCCAATTTCCCTCCTGTGTTTTTCTCTCTTGGAAAACCCCCCTGGAATGGCTGCACTGGGGAGGTGTTTACAGGAACGCAGCCGGGGCTGTCAGAGGATGGGAAGCGGCAGCAGCTGCTGGATTTGGGAGCCTGGAGCTTCCCAAATTGAAATGTTACAGAGCTGCCGAGGAGCTGGGAGGGGAAGGGGATTTGGGAATATTTGGGAAGCAGAGTGGATGGCACGGATGGATGGGTTTTATTGTGCTGGCACCATGGGGGGCATCCAGATCCTGAGGATGCTGGCAGCAGGAGGGGCTGCTGGTGCCTGGAATTCCCACTGGGATTCACCAGCCTCATGTCTGCAGGGAATTCTTGCTGAGATTCACCGGCCCTGTGTCTGCAGGGAATTCCTGCTGGGATTCACCGTGTCAGCAGGGAAAGTTCAGCCTCTGGATCGGGAGCAGGGGTGGCATTGCTGACAGGAGCCCTAACAGGATCCAGGGTCACCATTCCTGCCTTTCCAAGGGGCTCATCCAGGGAATTCCATCATGCTGGGAATGGCCCTGTCTGTTCCACTCAGAGGTTTTGGAGCAGTGTCAGGGCTCGGTGTTGCCTCTGCCTTTGACCTGGGGTGCTGAAGGAAAACATTCTGCAGGGAAAAGAGATTAAATCCAGCCTCGAGGGTGGCTCACGGGATCCATCCCAGAGGAGCAGCTGGAGCCGCGGGGAGTCTCTTCATTCCGTGTGCCTTGGGAGCAGAATTCCCTGCAGGATCTCACTTCAAGGAGCATCCCTGGGTGTTTATGGAGCCACACACGGAGCCTTTTCCAGGCTGCACCTGCCTTGAGAAAACAATTCCCTGTCTCTCCATCTTTGTTCTGTGGAAAGGCACGAGCTGAGATGGGGAATTCATCCCTCCAGCCTCAAATTCCAGGGATTTCCTGCCCTTCCCAGTGTCCCCTGCTCTGGCTGTGCAGGGAAAGGGAACCGAGGTGCTCTGCAGGTTTTTGGCTCTCTGTGAATTTCCTGGCTGCCTTTTTTAGCCCAGAGGTTTGTGGGGTTTGTGTTCTCCCTGTTTTTCCCTCTTCCCCAGCTGTCAGTTCATCCCAGGCGTTTCTCTGAGCTCACTTGGATACTGCTCCCGCTGCGATTCCCATCGCTCCAGAATGTGGAGTTTGGGGTGATGGAAACATCTCCTGCTCCTTATCCAGGATGAGCCCCATCCTGGGAGATGGAGAATCTCTGGAATATGCTGGAGTTGCTGATTTTAGGCATCCTTTCTGGCCTCAGGATTCTGTGAATCTCAGCTCACGCAGGTGCAGCAGGGGAGCTCCTCCACTGAAGAATTCCCCTGACCCGGGAGCTCTCTCCCTAAAATGTTTTCCATGTGCAGCAGTGGGAAGCTTGGGCAGGATGTCCTGAGTTGGACCCACAAGGATCATGGAATTATGGAATGGTTTGGGGTGGGAGGAGCCTCAAAGATCATGTCATTCCAACTCTTGCCATGAGGAGAATCCATGAACAGGGTCATCAGTCCAGCTCCTGATCCTGACCCCAAAACCCCACCCTGTCCCTGGGAGCGTTGTCCAAACTCTCCTGGAGCTCTGACTGCCTTGGGAATGTGCCCATTCCCTGGGGAGCCATTCCAGCTCCCGCCAGACTTCCTTCCTGAAGAGTCCAGGAGAGCTTTGCAGATCCTTTACCTCCAGACCTCCTTGGGGAGTCACTTTGGGAAAGCCTGGAGCTGTTTGGATGTGGGAAAAGTTCTGGGATGGAGCAGGACACAGCAGGAAGCACAGGGTGGAGCAGAGGGCTGGAATCTCCTGGAATTCCATCCTGGTTTGCAGCTCAGCTGTTGAATTCCAGCAGAGCTGGGCCAGAGGAGGTCCCTGAGCCTGGGGAGCTGCCGGGGTGGGAGCTCAGTTCATGTTTTACAGAGCTGCTCTCACGTGAAGCCGCTCTGGGGACGCAGAGATAAGAGAGCTGCATCCATCAGATTGCAATCAGCTTTCATTCCTCCTCCCGCTTCTCGCTTCTGAAGTTGGGAACAAACCCAACTTTGTATCAGCGATGTTCCTAAAGGAGCCTTCGCTTCCCGCTCTGCTATTTATAGAGGGCCCTTTCTTGGGCATATGGAGAGCAGCTTGGTTTCCCCATCTCAGCAGCTCCTGTTTGATCTCTTGTTCATCTTCAGGGAAGGGGGATCAATCCAGTTATGAACTGAGAGTTTAAAATGGCTCAGAGCTGGGTTCGATGGGGCTTGGAGCCCCCTGGGGCAATGGGAGGTGTCCCTGCCCATGGCAGGTGTGGCACTGATGGGATTTAAGCTCCTTTCTACCCAAACCATTGTGGGATTCTCTGACTGCCACGAGCACATGCTCAGCCAGTGCTTCTCCTCCTCCTGCTTCTCCTCCACCTCTAGTTCCAGGTTCTTGCCCTCCTTCACATGCCCTGGCCCAGCCTCAGGTGCTTCTCCAGCCACCCCTCATTTTCCTGATGTTCTGCTGCTAATCCCACTCAGTCCAGTTGAACCAGCATGGATTAATATTAAATATAACATCAAGAGCTGATCAAGGGATCTGAGTGTGCAGGAACTCCTGACATTACTGAAGTTTCTGTAGATTCCTAGTGGTTGGGAGAGTCATAATTCCTCAAAAAGCCACCCTACCTGAACTAAAGATCATGAGAAAATTATAATTAGGATTATCCCCTTTGCATTCCCACTTTTATCCATGAACCAAATCCACCACTGCTGCAGCTCCTACTTGGTTTTTCAGCGGCTTCTAACAGGTTTGGACCATGTCCCAAGGCTGGCTTAAAGAATTCCAGGACACCTCAAGTGACGTTTGTTACCCTGTGAGTTGTGCAGCTCCATCTCCACATTGTCCTTTGGAGAGAAAGTGAGGAGCGTGCCAAGATCTTTCAATCTTTCATCAGCCCAAAATCCTTTCCACACTCCCTTGGCTGCATCTCAGCCTGTTCTTCTGCTGCCCTCCACGAGTGACCCAGTTTGGAAGTAACTGAAGGACCCAGAAAGGTTCTGGGGATGAGAGGGAAGGGGTTGTGCTGACCTGGATCCCATTTTTGTGCTGGGATTTCCGTGGAGCTCCATCTTCTTGCGGTCCTTCTGACAGAAAATGAGGAGCGTGCAAGATCTCCCATTGGCCCCAAATTTTTTCCACCCTCCCTTGGCTGCATCTCAGCCTGTTCTTCGGCTTCTTACCACGAGTGACCCAGTTTGGAAGAAACTGAAGGACCCAGAGAGGTTCTGGGGATGAGAGGGAAGGGATTGTGCTGACCTGGATCCCATTTCTGCACCGGGAATTCCACAGAGCCAGGCTTCCACGAGATGACAGCTGTGACCCCGCTGTCACAAGCTCTGATGTCTCTCCAAACCTCCTTTCTGTGCCTGTTGTGTGCTCAGCGCCCTCAGTGATCCCAAGCTGGGGAAGTTTGGGCTGTGTTGGGATCAAAGCCGTGCTCGTGTTCCCCACGAGTTCCAACACTCGCGGCTGCCGGGTGCCACGGCCAAGCCGGAGCTGATCCCTTTCAACACCCGCAGCTCCTGCTCCTTCCAGGGGTGATTAGGCACGCAGCTCGAGCGCAGCCGGCGCTGAGGAACTCGTTTGAAGGCCTTGGGACAGCGTTTTACATAATCATCATCAGGAGGTGCTTTAATTAGGCTTGGCAAAATGTTTCAATTTTCGAGCGAAACGTTCCGTTTTTTACTGCCCTGCTCAGAGTCACAGCTGAGACGTGGAGGAGCTGTGCAGGCTGAAGGAATTCCAGAGGAGAACGAGCCACTCCATGGGGAGTGGCTTCAGGAGGACACATTTCCACCTCTGGATGATCCCCAAATCTCCACGTAAAGCAGCTCCTCAGCCAAGCACAGCTCCCATCTCCCAGAATCCCAGCATGGTTTGGGTGTAAGGAACCTCAAATCCCATCCCAATCCCATCCATGGGCAGGGACACCTCCCACTGTCCCAGGCTGCTCCAAGCCCCAGTATCCAACCTGGCCTTGGACATTCCAGGGATCCAGGGGCAGCCACAGCAAATCTGGGAATTCCATTCCAGCCCCTGCCCACCCTCCCAGCCAGGAATTCCTTGCCAATATCCCATCTCTCCCTGCCCTCTGACAGTGGGAATCCATTCTTCCACTCTGATGTTTTAATTATTTTGAGGGGTTAAAGACTCATGCTGTGACTTGGCATTCACAATTCTGAAATGAATATTCAGGATTTTAGCCTAAAATACGAGTATTTAGATGCAAATTCATCACAGACAGAGTGTTGGATGGGACCCACAAGGATGATGAAATCCAGCTCTGATGGAACTGGGTCTGATGGTCCCATCCATTCCAGGGAATCATCAGTGCAATCAGGTCATGGGGAGTGGCTTCAGGAGGACACATTTCCACCTCTGGAAGATCCCCAAATCTCCACACACAGCAGCTCCTCAGCCAAGCACAGCTCCCATCTCCCAGGATCCCAGCATGCTTTGGGTTGGAAGGGACCTTAAATCCCATCCCATCCCATCCCACCCTATCCCATCCCATCCATGGTGGGGACTTCCCACTGTCCCAGGTGGATCCAAGTCCCAGTGTCCAACCTGGCCTTGGACTCTCCAAGGGATCCAGGGGCAGCCACAGCAAATGTGGGAATTCCAGCCCAGCCCCTGCCCACCCTCCCAGCCAGGAATTCCTTCCCAATCTTCCATCTCTCCCTGCCCTCTGACAGTGGAAAGCCATTCTTCCCCTCTGATGTTTTAATAAAGACTCATGCTGTGACTTGGCATTCACAATTCTGAAATGAATATTCAGGATTTTAGCCTAAAATACGAGTATTTAGATGCAAATTCGTCACAGACAGAGTGTTGGAAGGGGCCCACAAGGATCATCCATCCCCTGATGGAACTGGGTCTGATGGTTCCATCCATTCCAGGGAATCATCAGTGCAATCAGGGAATGATCCCCGTGAACGTTCTGTGCAGCTGCAGGGAGGAACATTTAATTAATTCCGAGGCAATTACCCTGACGAGCCGGTCCAGCTCCGAACAGGGACATTTTCCCAGTTGCTGTGTGGAGGCCAGATGGGAACACAGGCTGCTATTAGGTCTTGGCTTGCCCCTCCTGAGGTTCCTGGCAGGTAATCAGTCCATTTTTCCCATTTGGATTTTGGTGTTCTGGGAATTAGGCCCACAGGGATGTCCAGGAGATGTTTCAGTGTGAATGGAAGGTTTATTTTTTTTTATTTTTATAATATTCCCACTAGGAAATATTCCTTGCCCTTGCCAAATACCAGGATGCAAATAGAAATCTCTGGGCTCTGTTTGGCAGCAGATGGAAAAAACTAAACCAGGCAGGAATTAGTGTGGACTTTTGGGATTTGGTAAAACCTGGTGTGGGTCACCTCAGTGCTGCCTTCCAGCACTGCTTCTCGTAGGGTTATGAAGGTTGGAAAAGACCTCCAGGATCACATGGAGTCATGTAGAAGGCCTCTGAGGTGGTTGAGTCCAGCCTATGACCCCACACCACCGTGTCACCCGCACCATGGCACCATTCCACACCATGAAGTCCAGCCTTTGAGGTGACCCTTTGGTCACTGGGGCTTTGTGCCGCCAACACCTGCACTGACCAGCTGCAAACAATCCGAGGTGCTGTCCTAACACTCCTCATCCTCTGTGCTCTGCAGTTCATGGATTAATTTGGGGTTTTCCTGCTCTTGATGAGGGGTTTTTCATGTGCACCCAATGAGGAATTGGGCATGGAGCTCATGGGAAGTGACCCATGGACTTAGTGAAGGCTCTGGTCATTTGGAAATGTTGATGCTCAAAACACAAATGTTTATTTGTGTTTTTCTAATTTACCACTTGGATATTTGCTGGGAACTGGGATGAGGTGAGGCTGGGACATAAATGGGGGCTGGAAACACCAAAACCTCACAACTGAAGAAGGTGAAGGTTGCTCACACTGTGTTCAGGAATTTATTTTACATCTGGTATCAAAGTTGATGATGATGTAATTGGAGAAATTCCATCTCAGGTGGCCTCCCTGAGATCCTAAAAATCAGGATAAATGGAAATTAATTGATTTTTAGGGAATTGGCTCCCATCTCCTGGTGACCTGTGGTGGCTCAGGTGTCCCCTGGGTTGGACCCTCTGCTGGGGTTACAGGGAGGGCCCTGCTCTGTTCCCATCCCAACCTGTGCAGGTTTCAAAGGTTTGGGCCTCAGTGGGATTATTGGAAAGGTGAAGGAAGCCCTTGCAGAGGTGAAGCCACTCCTCAGTCCTGTGCTTTCTGTAGGATTTCAGTGCTTTCTGTAGGATTTCAGTGCCGTTCCCAAAGGTTTTATTTATTGGCTGTGACGCTGCAGCCCCGGGAGCAGGGAATGAGGATAATTACCAGGAAATTATTCCATGGCCTTCAGCAGGGCTGTGCTCCCTCTTTGGCTGCTGGAGCTGCAGTCTGGGAAGGGGAGCTCATTCCTGACCATTCCCAAGGAGGGCAGGGGCAGGATCAGGGATCTCCTGCATGGAAATCCCAGTGCTCCCAGTGCCCAGGAGCTGCCCGGCATGGATGTGAATCAGAGGCCCTTGGGACCTCCTGGATGTTGGGTTTTTCCTGTAGGAAACCAGGATCTATAACAAACATGGGGCACTGAAGGGTTGATGTTAATCCTGAGACAGCTGCAAAGTACCTGATTCCAAAAAATGCTGTTTGATGGCTTTGGAGTGTCAGGAATGTGGAATATCCCTGGTTTGGGTGTGGCACAGTCTGTCAGCTGCAGACTTCCTGAGATTTGCACAATCCAGGGAATCACAGAGAGGTTTGGGTGGGAAGGGATGTTAAGGATCATCTCATCCCATGGGCAGGGACACCTCCCACTATCCCAGGTGGATCCAACCCCAATGTCCAACCTGGTCTTGGGCACTTCCAGGGATCCAGGGGCAGCCACAGCAAATCTGGGAAACCTCTGCCAGGATCCCTTGGAAACACCTCAGGGTACACAGAGTGTCTGGGTAGGATGGAGTTAAATAAGTGAAATAAATTTGATGTGAAATCAGTTCCAATGGATTTTGGATTTCCTTATGGCCAAAATCCATATGGGAACAGAGGGAGCTGTTTTCCTCTCTCTCCTTTGCTGGGAATGGCATCTTTAAAATAAAATTTTTACTTGGTCTTTTGCCTTTTCCTCCTGAACTGCTGCACCTTTCAGGAGGTGGAATGGAACAGTTCAGGAAAAAGATTCCAGGGGAGCCAGGTCCTGAGCAATCCCTCTGGAATATCCTTGTGGCAGGTGTTGGTTTGGCTCCACCTGCAGAGCTTCACTTCACGCCACAGAATACTTACATTTTTTATATTCTCTGTGTATTTACATTTTTTCCTCACCAACATTCACCTCTGGGCACTGGGGTTTGTGCTGGGGTTGTCCTCACCTCACTGGAGCTGGACAAAGATGGGACAACTGGAATCTTTATCGGTGTTGGAAACAGGATTTGTGGGACTTGAGGGATTTGTTTGATTTATCAAAGAGAAGGGGGTTTTGGTTTGTGTTTAGAGAGCACTGATTGCAGCCACTGTTTAAAATAAGCAGCCCAGGGCTGAGGAGTTAAAGGTCAAAGTTGGGTCAGGGTTTGGGAGTGGAGCAAAGACCTCCAGGGATGATCCATCCAGGCTTGTGATGATCCATCCAGGCTTGTGGTGGCCATTGCATCATCCCTGGAGAACCTCTGCAATCCCAATGAGTCATTTTCTCTAAAACTCCAAGTTCCAACCACAACCCCTGACCTCGAGGTGGGCAGTCATCAGTGGCCAGCTCCTCTGCATTGTTTGGGATCCAGGACTACCTGAGCTCCCTAAAACCTCACGTAGGAACAGTGGGTTCAAACTTGTTTTTCTTCTTGTGGCGAAGACCAAATTTCAGAAGCCGAGAGGAGCTGAAAGGGAAGGGAAGCTGAGCTCCAGCTGGGGCAGCCAAGGGTTTGGGAGCTGTGATTTGGGCTCTGATAACGCTGCCTGTGTGGCCCTGGGTGAGCTGTTAATCCAGGGGTGCCTCCCTTTGCCAAGCTGTCCAGCAGCTCCCGCTGGAGCTGGGCGTTGTTAACAGCCCGTTAATGTAAATAGGGAATAATTCCCGGCTTTTTATGGATGTTTTGTTCATGACCAAGGGTGGCTGCGTTCAGGGGAGATGCCCATTTTCCAGAGCTCCTTAATTTCACTCCTGGGAGATGTTTCTGACTCTTCCACAGAGGATTTTTCTTGACTCGTGGCCACGGCTGCGGCGCTCGGTGCCGCCAAGTTCAATGTTCTCCTGGATGGGATGAATGTGTTTATGGATTTCGATGGAACTGGGAAATTCTTGGAGTGCTGAACTTGCTGCCTTACGGGAAAAGGAATCAAGCTCTGACTCACGGAGAGCCTGACCCTGGGGGAGAGGGTGGCCTTGGACACCAGGGCTTGTCTGAGTCAGAAAGGGTTTGTTGGTTGTCTTGGGCATGGGTTTATTTTGGGAATGGTCCCACTTCTGGTATCAGTTGGGGCTGTGAAGGTTGAGAAGTGGCCTCGGTGCCCCTCTCTGAATTTTCTCTCTTTGTTCCTCTGTATATTTACATTTTTTCCTCACCAAACCATTTCCAGGGTTAAGGGTTCTCTGTCTGTTCTCACTCCAGACCGAGGTGTTTGGGCAGCTTGAAAAGCACAAGATTTTTTACAGTAGAATTCACTTCAAATGAGAAGATTTCAGTATTCACAAAATCTGAGAGTTCAGCATGCTGAGCCCAGCCAGGGCCCAGCGGTGTCAGTTCTGTGCTCTGGGTTTGTTCCAGGTGCAGAAACAGCTCAAGGTGTAACAATGATGATTTTCTCATCTCTAGACTTTGAAACTCCGGCATTTCATGGACTCATGGAATGGGTTGGGATGGAAGGGACCTTAAATCCCACCCCATCCATGGGCAGGGACACTTCCAACTGTCCCAGGTGGATCCAGCCTGGCCTTGGACATTGCCAGGGATCCAGGGGCAGCCACAGCAAATCTGGGAAGTCCTGCCAGGTGTAGCAGTTCTGGATTTAATTTGCCTTTTCTCACTGCCTTCAGTTGTACAAATTCCACAGTCCCATGTTTTTGTCAGCTTTCTGCCCTCTTTGCTTCTTCCCCTTTTCAGGAATTTTCCTTGCCTGTCTGCTTTCTTTCTGCTCTGTTGCTGTTCCCTCTTTTATTAATGTTTATTCCCTTCGTTCCCTAAAGGATTGCAGATTCAATCAGTGGAAAATAATTGCCAGGATATTCTTCAGTCTCCTGCTCTCTCCAAATGTTCAGGTACTTTGCACTGGTCACTAATTCCCTCTCCTGGAGAATAACCTGGACCTAATTCCCAATTTTTTGGCTTTCTTTGGCCTCATGGGGTTGATTTTGTGGCACTAAACTGCAAATCTGAGGACTTACACCTCACTAACCTTTGCTGTGCTTACAAATCAGCTTCCCAATGGAAAAACTCCCAGTTTTCCAGTCTGGGCATCTGCTGGGGTATGAAATGAGAGGTTTTCCAGCAAAATTCTGGAATTTGGATGTCAGAACCGAGTCCAGTCTTTCAGGTGGAGTCACACCAACATTTCTATGGTTGTACCGCTGACCTGGACAATCTGCTCATCCAAAATGTGTTTTACCTGCCCCTGGATTGCAATCCAAAGGGATCTGTGATCTCCATGGCTGTGATTCCATCACCTCTCTCAGCTGTTCACAAAATTTGAGATTTTTTTTTTTTTCAGTTCTTCAGGGGAAAAAGAAATTATAGAATCCCTGAGTGGTTTGGGTTGGAGAGGACCATAAATCCCATCTCATTCCACCCCTTGCCTTGGGAAGGGACACCTCTGCTGTCCCATAGTGCTCCATTCAATCTGGCCTTGAACGCACCCAAAAATTCCCCTTTTAGAGGAAGAATCCATTGGATTGTTTGAATGTTCCCAAAAAAAGAAACCAAGGATAAACTTAACCAGCCCATTATTTCTCTGTGAATCTCTTGCTTCCCATATCAGCCCCTGCACATCCTAACGCCAGATTTCCCTTTGTCAGCCCGAGCTTTTCCCTTCATTCCATTTGTCATGTCCCCTTTTTCTTTTTTCCCCGTTTTTTTATGGCCTCTTTAACTTCCATCTGCGCCAGGTTTGCCTTTTAACCAGCGTGGCCGCCCCGCTCAGTTGTGGGATTGTGGCTTCTGGAGCATCTCGTTAAAATGTTCTTAAACAATTTTCAATTAGGCTTCATATTTTTCTGATTACGTTCTTTCTCCCCACTGATTTGCCTCCTAATTATTTTCAGCTTGATGGAACTGGTCCTCTTTAAGATGCTGTGTTTGTGTGGACTATTGGTGGTGCTGGTTCATTCCTAATTTTTATATATTTATATATTTTTACACAGTTGTGATCAAGTCATGGTTATTTGAGTTTCGGCTGTCAGGAAAGAAATGTGGAGAAAAAAGTGGCTGCTGGTTGTAAAACTGAATTTTTCCAAGTGGGCACTGGCATTTAGGGGATGCTGATTTTGGGCTTTGTGGCATTTAGGGGATGGTGGTTCTGGAATGAAGGGGTGAAGTCTCCAACCCTTTGATGTCTGGACAACCTCAGCTCCTGCTGAACTTGGTGTGGTTTGTTTGATGAGATAATTATGGGATGGTCTGGTGCAAAGGGACCTTAAAGATCATCTGGTTCCATGGGCAGGGACACCTTCCACCATCCCAGGTGGATCCAAGCCCCAATGTCCACCCTAGCCTAGGGATCCAGGGGCAGTCACAGCAAATCTGGGAATCTGTGCCAGAGGGAAGAATTTCCCTTTAATATCCCATCTTAACAGAATCACAAAATCCCAGGATCACTGAGGTTGGAAAATCCCTCCAGGACCATCCAGTCCTGTGCCCAGTCCCCACCTTGGCACTGAGTGCCACATCCAGGAATTCCTTGGGCACCTCCAGGGATGGCAAATCCAAACCTTCCTGGGCACTCCCAAGGCCTGAGCACCCCTTCCATGGAGGAATCTTCATAGGTGTCCTGGTCTCCTGTAAATGATCTGGAGAAGGGGAAGAAAGCCCAAGTTCCTGTGGAAGGTGAGGGCAACACCGCTTGAGGCTGGGCCAAGTCCCACCAGGGCCACTTGGGGACCTCTCCTGTTACCTCAGAGAGCCAGGGAGCCAAACTGGGATGGCTGTTGGGGTGGAACGAGCAGGGAAGGGCCAAATGGGAGCCCTCATGGGAGAAATGGATTTGTAAAATTCTCAAAACCTGACAGAAAGCTCACACAGATTTGCACATCAGTGTGCAGCAGACATGAGGTGTGTTGATTTAGGATGGCCATGGAATAGAGATTATGTTGTTGAGAGAGAGATTGAACTGGAAATAAGTTCTAACAAGTTTCAAAATGTGGCCTTGCAAAAAGATTAGATATTTTAGAGAATTAGGACTGTGAAAGATGCGTTGTAGCAGGACCACGTGGGGTAAAAGTATCCGTGACTGGTGTTAGAAATGTTAGCAGCATTGTGTGATGAAAGCTGATAACCTAAAACACATTTATAAGGTGTTGTAACCAGGAAATTGGCTGGCTTCTGATAGAGTGGTGTTGAGTTTTTCATCTCTTATGTCTCACTCTTCATCAAGGCTGATAATGGAACAAAATCTTTCAAAGCACCTCTCACTCACCCCATCTCTGTAAAATCTGGGAACACCAACACACCCCCAGGAGAGACACCTGGAATTAGAGAAGGACTCCAATGTCTCCTCCACCATCCTGCCCTTGTTCCTGGGACTGTGCTCCCCAACACCTCCAGGCTGAGCTCTCCCAGGCCTCAGGGCTGTTCTGGGACGCTCCAGGGGCAGGATGATCCCAGTTACCCCCGGGATGACCTTTCCCCACAGCGGGATGGATCCCATCAGCGCCGCCGCCGCCGCATCTGCAGCTGCTTAATGACCCCTTCACACAATGCTCTGCTCGGGGTCATCTGGTTCCAGTTTCACCAGAAACAGAAGGAAATGTTGGGAACATTGCTTCCCTACATCCAGTTTCACTTGTTGTGGATGCTTGGAATACTTTGGAACCCACATCTTTGGGGTTTCCAGGGGGGGTTTGGCTGGTGAGCCCCGGCGACCATTTGAGATTTAGGGTTTTTTTTTTTGATTCCAGAAGTGCCCTGGAGGTTGCATTGTAGGGCCTTTTCCTTATGCAAAACATAAAAGTGCTCCTTTTTTTCAAATTATAACCATATTTTTCATTAAAATCAGTTGGAGTCCCAATAAACAATCGACTCTGAAAAATTTTCCAAATGTTCTCTGCAGCACCGTTTCTATTTTTAATTATTTTTCAAAAAACTGGGGTTTTTTTCTTAAAAAAAAAAAAAACAACCAAAAAAACAAAACCCAAAAACACAGCTTGGCTTAGAATTTAAAGAAGCCATCTAGTAAATCATGAAAAATGCACATATATAGCTGCTTATTACAATATAATTAAAACCTACTGCACATGGGGTGTCAGAATCCCTCTGTCGCCGTGTCCGATGGCTTCTCCCGTTTGCCTTATCGTGGGAACTCCTCCTTTCTGCTCACAATGCTTCCCAAAGCCTCTCCCAGCCTGGTTGTACATTTGTTTTATATAAATTGAGTGCTCTGATCCTATGGAGAGGGATGTGAAAAACTCTTCAAAGTGGGAGCCGCAGAAATTCCTTTTTTTTCTGGGCAGAGTTTCCATCCGTATCACTCCTTGGGGTTGTTATTTCTTGATTTTATTGGGAATTTCATTGTTTTATTCTTACCTTAGCAGAAAGTGTGATCTTTATTTGCTGTCCTAAAAACCCAACCCACAACTAAGAACAAAACCTCAAAAGCTGTAATTTTTGGTTTGTACAAAGCAAGTAAAGGTGCCTTGGTTAAATATTTAGGGTTAAAGTTTTTTATTGTGAGCTGGAGGTTGAGGAATATTTTAGGATATTCCTGCAGTGCAGCCAAGTGTCCATGGAAAATCATCCTTTAGGGAAAGAAGCAGGTGCTGGAGCAAATGGTGGTGATGGAGAACCTGCTCCTGGTGCAAAGAAAAGCTGGGTGAGAGGAGAAAACGTGGAGTTTATCCATTTATCCATTTTTGTTCTGCTTTCATGTTTTCCATGGATCATTGCAGTGTCTGCTCAGCTTGGGATGAGTCTGACTGATCTAACCCTGAGCAGGTGGGATGGAAGGTGAGATGTCCACGTTTGGGCTTCAAAGTGGAAAAAAGTAGGTTTAGATGGGATCTTGGCAAGGAATTGCTGGCTGGGAGGGTGGGCAGGGGCTGGGCTGGAATTGCCAGATTTGCTGTGGCTGCCCCTGGATCCCTGGCAGTGCCCAAGGCCAGGTTGGACACTGGGGCTTGGATCCACCTGGGACAGTGGGAGGTGTCCCTGCCATGGATGGGATTTAAGGTCTCTTCCCACCACAACCATTCCATGATTCCCTGTAGATGTTGACTAGGAGGATTTCCTTGCTGGGTCTCTGTCAGAGGCAGATCTGAGCTGGTGGAGTTGTGATTTTGTCCTGCCTGTCCCTTCCCAGAGCCCTTGGCCAGGAGCAGCCGCTGCTGTGGGGGCAGAGCTTTGTCCCATCCTGTCCCACATGGTTCAGGTCATTCCCTCTGCCAGCGGAGCCATTCCAGCTCTCCTGGGGGCTGGCCTGGCCAGGCAGAGCTGCCCAAGCCAAGGAATTCCTGGAGCTGGTAGCCAGCGCTGGAGTCTCAGTGACATCCTCGCCTTGGGAATGGCTGCTGTGCTTCCAAAGGGTGAGGGCAGAAAGGGGAATTGCTGCAGGCAGAGCTTGTTCTGCTCCCAGTGACCCATCCCACTGTGGATGGGATAAATCCATGGAATTATTTGACTTTTCAGCTGCTCCAGGACAGTTCTGGTGTGGGACAGGTGTGAAAACCTTTGGAAAAGTCTGTTTTCCGTGGGTATTTGGGATGGGCGGTTAAGGGTGAGAAGTTCCTGCTGGATTTTAACAAGGATTCATTTTTCCTGAGGGACAGGGATGGCAAAGTGGGAATCTTGGGCTCAGTCCTCAGGAGGACACAACCTATTCCAAAGGAGACCAGAAACTTGTGTTTGGGTCTCCTTGGTTAGAAATTGTGGCTTTAATCAGCTCATTAAGCATCTGTAATTATCAACAAATAATAATTATGACTCGTGAGGGTCCGGCCCAATCCATTCTGGTTCTGCTGATGCCCAAACCTCCTTTGTTCCAGGAGATTTTTTGGGATTGGTGCCAAACACTCTGCAGAACCTCCCATCCCTCTGAATCCCCTGCAGGTCTGATCCAGGAGGGATTTCTCCTCTGTTCCTGGAGTCTCACCCTTTGTTCCAGGAGAGTTTTGGGATTGGACTGAACACCCTGCAGAACCTCCCATCCCTCTGAACCCCCTGCAGGGATTTCTTCTCTGTTCCTGGAGCCTCCCCCTGTCCTCTAGAGGGTGTTTGGGATTGAGGTGCCACCTGCAGCTTCAGGCAGGCTGGGCTGGGAGTGGTGGGTGGGAGGAACTGTGCTGCTCTGTCGGGAGGACAATCCTTCCCCGTGGTGATCCCGTTATCTTCCCTCGGCACTGTAAATCCTGGGAGTGTGACAGGACCTCCCACCAGGATGGCAGCAGTTCCAGAGCCCTTGCTGGTGGCTCCCTCAGAAGATGAATGGTTTTCTGAAGTCTGCCTGAGCAACAGCTCAGTGACTTGTTAGGCTCCGAAGTGCCTTAACTCCGTTCCCTTTTTCCTTTCATTGTTTCCCTGCGGAGTTTCCCCCTTTGCAGCAGGCAGATCTTGCCAAACCCATGGTGGAATCTCTGCTGAAAGCCCCCCAGAAGAGCAAAGTCCCGCTTTGCTGGGCTGGGAGGAACCTGGGATGACTTTTCTGGTGAGATTGGGATCTCTTTCAGCACATCCTCACTCCTTGTGCTGAGCCCTTAATCGTGCCTGGCTGGGGAGCCTGAGGAATTTGGTAGGAACATCGTGGATGCTCCCAACCCTTTCACATTTTTACTGTTGACTTCTGTAGGGAACGAGCATCCATCAAGGGGACAAGGATTTGTCATTGTTCCCCGAAAAAAGGGCAGTGGCATTGTTAAAGCCCAATGGGAACCCTTTGGAACGAGGAGCCTCCAGGGAGAAATGCAAATTTATATTGAGTTTTAGGACAGACATTGCCCAGAAGTCCCTTTTAAATCAGAAGATGGAAAGATTGTTTTATCTTTGGTAACTCTTTCCAGAGGTCCTACAAAGCCGAGGCCATGAGCCACAGCTTTTGGGGTGAGGAGCTGCAGTCACTTGTTTTCCAGGACTTCGTGGTGGGGCTGGGAGTTGATTCCAAGGCGTGGGCACAGGGCCCCTTTGGTCAGTGGGATTGGCCATTTGGAGTGGCAGTTGCCACCTTTTCTGGAGGGGAGAAGGGATGAAAGGGGTTTTATGTGGCTATTGAGGAGGTTTATTGATCCCAGATACGGTGGCTCCAGGATTGTGGGAAAACAAGGCTCCCTTTATGGCAGGAGTAAATTGTGGGGGATTGCTTCACTGGTCAACCCATGAAGGAAGGGCTGGCTTGGGGCATGGGAATGGTTTTGGTCATGGATCAGATCAAATCCCCCCTGCTGGGCCCCTTCTCCTGCTTCCAGATCTGTTCTCAATACAGACCACAGGAGTTGTTTACCAGACTCTGCCGTGGCTTGCGTTAAACTGCCCCGTGGGGTCCCAGTACCCCATCAAACCCCATCCCAGTTTGCCCACAGGCAGGCAAACTCCAGCCATGAGACTTCCCAGCTGGGAAGGAGATCAGGAGCAGGGATTGCTGTATCCTCATAAATGGGGGCAGATTTTATGGCAGGGCCTGTGGTGAGGGACAACGAGGGTTGAGAGCTGGAACAGCAGGAGAGTTGACTTTCATAGGATATAAAGAGAAACTTCCTCAAGATGAGGGTGGTAAAATCCCTGGCACAGCTGCCCAGGGAGGGGTGGATGTCCCATCCCTGGAAACATTCCAGGCCAGGTTTGTATGATGTGATTCAGTGGAAGATGCCCCTGACCACAGCAGGGGTTGGACTAAAGGACCTTTGTAGGTCCCTTCCAGTCCAGCTCAGTTTGGGATTTTAGAAAATAAGGAATTTTTCCAAATTTTCTCAAGGCTGTCTTCTCCAGAGTGTGATATTCCCACATCTAATGGGACATTTTGACCATGTTTTTTAGAACTCCTGCATTCCTGGGATAACCGTGGTGTTGGACTGTTCCTCCTGGAGCTGTTGTGTGTGGGATGTGGATGAATCCCATCTCTCCTTCCTCTGGAATTCACACACCTATTGAGATATTTCTTCTACTCAGCATTTAGCTCTTTCTCAATTTTTATTCACCTTCCAGTCCCAAATTCCCTTGTCTCCAGAGATGACGTCACATACTCAGTGTGGCTTTTCTATCTTACCCTGATCTTTCCTCTCCTTCCAGGGCTTCCCCTGGTGGCCTCTTTGTCCTCCTGATCTCCGGCTCCCATTCCTGGCTGTCCCCACAACCTCCCAGGCCCTGCTGGTGCCTGAGGTGTGGATTCACTTTTGCACCATTCCACATTCCCACTTTTCCTCCTCTCCAGGTCTCTCCATTCCCTTAGGCCAGGCCTAAGCTCTGCTCAGGGAATTGCTCCTTAAGCCAGGCGGTTTTTTTTCAGGAAAGTTCATTGATCCCTTCCCTCAGCAGCCCCTCCTGAGCACCAGGACCCTCAGTTTTCCTTCTCTTCTACATTTGCCACTCTGGAATTTTCTACCCCTGTGAGGAGGGCAGGCAATTTCCCTTCCACTCTTTGTGGTGCTGCATCCCAGGGTTATTTTTAAACCTGGATTTACTCCAGCTCGTGGCTCCAGACTGGGCAGGGCAGGAGCTGCCATGGAGGGGCAGGAATCCTGCCTGGTGTCCCAAGGGTTGCTTGGAAGAAGGTTTAGGAAGAGCCTTCCATGTCCCTTGGGAGTGGTGAGGGGATGGTGTCCTTCCACAGGCTCTTCTTCCTCCTGGGAATCATTTTCTTCCTCCTGGGAATCTTCTTCTTTTTGTTCTTCTGCTTCTCCTGCTGCTTCTGCTTCTTCTTTGGAATCTTGTTCTTGGGAATCTTCTTCTGAATTTGGATTTGAATCTTCTGAATCATCTTCTGGATCTTCTTCTGAATCTTCTGAATCCTCTTCTGAATCTTCTTTGGAATCCTCTTCTTGAGAATCTTCTTCTTGGGAATTATCTTTTTCTTCTTCTTTCTTCTTTTTCTTCTTCTTTCTTTTTTTTCTTCTTTTCCTTCTTTCTTTTTCTTCTTTGTCTTCTTATTTCTTATTTTTCTTCTTTTTCTTCTTTCTTCTATTTCTTCTTCTTTCTTCTTCATCTTTTTCTTCTTCATCTTCTTTTTCTTCTTCATCTTCTTTTTCTTCTTTTTTTCTTCTTTCTTCTTTCTTTCTTCTTTCTTCTTTCTTCTTTCTTCTTTCTTCTTTCTTCTTTCTTCTTTCTTCTTCCTTCTTTCTTCTTCAGAGCCTTCTTCTTCTCCTTTGGAATTGTCTTTTTCTTCTTTGAAAGCTTCTATCTTGGAATCTTCTTCTTTTTCTTCTGCTGCTTCTACTTCTTAGCAATTTTCTTTTTTCTGATCTTGACTTTCCCAGTTGCAAACAAATTCTCCTGTGTTTTCTTTTCCAGGATAGGGAGTTGCAGGAGTTTTTTTGGTGGGATCTGTGTAGGATCCCATCCCTCTCTGGTGTTTCTCCTCTTGTCTCACAAAAATACCATTTTGGGATCCTCCTGCAGTGAGGGTGAGCTGCAGACCTCTCCCTGGAAAGGGAGCTCTCTATGAAATCCTGGGGGTGAAATCCTGATTCCAGGGAGTGGTTGCCTTAAACACCAAAAAGAACCATTGGGAAGAAGAGTATTCTCTCAGATCTTTGGGGTGAAAGTCTCTTTGTAAAGATTTTGAGGAAGCTTTTCCTCCCTCACATGAAACACTTGGGAGTAGACTGAGAAGGGGTTCCTAAAATCAGGGAAGGGATCAATGGGAATGGTAGAAATGTAATGGAGGATTTTACTGTCAGGGCTAAAGATACAAGAGAGTGAGGGAAAACCCTGGGCTGTGGAGTGCTGAGGAGAACGTTTTTAGACTTTGGAAAATTATGGGATTCACTTAGAGGAGCAGGGATCTGTTTCTTATCTCCCTCAGAGGGAACAATTCCTTGCCAAGATCCCAGCCCAATCTCCCCTTTCCCAGTGGGAGCCATTCCCTGATTCCTGTCCCTGCAGGCCTTGTCCCCAGTCCCTCTTCAGCTCTTCTGGAGCCCATTTAGGGCCTCTGAGGATTCCCTGGAATTTTCCCTTCTGCAGGGGAACATTCCCAGCTCTCCCAGAGCAGAGGGGCTCCAGAATCCTGGAATGGTTTGGGTTGGAAGGGATCTTAAATCCCATCCCATTCCACCCCATCCATGTTCAGGGACAATTCCCACTATCCCAGAGTGCTCCAAGGTCTATCCAGGCTTTGATAAATTCCTTGAAATCTCCTTCAGAATTCCATGAGGCCTTTTCCCACTCTCCCAACATTTAACTGGACCCATCCTTGCTCCTGCTTTCTCAGAGGTGTGACAAGAACCAGAGCCTGGTTTCTGAGGTGCACTTGGAAAGTCCATCATCCCCCACATCCCATGGATTTTCCCTAAATCCAGGTATCCAAATGCTCTCCAAACTTTTCTATTTTGACTTCGGGAAGAAAGATCCGGCCGAGAATCCCCTGGATCATTCCAGGCCGGCTCCTGTGGCACGGTGGAGTTTTATAAAGTGTTTTTTAAAGGATGGCTGGAAAAGGGGAGGGTCCCAGACGTTTTCCTGCTGCTCCCTCGGCGTTCCAGGCCGGGCAGGACCTCAATTAGCGGGGCACTAACAAGGCAGTGTCTGCTTGGCCCGAGCCGGAGCCTTGCACTTCATCACTCCTAACTCGTTGCAGTAGCTCCACACAGTCCTCACAAATCTTTGGGGCTGAGAGAGAAATTAGGAGCACATTTTTGGTGTTTGCTCGCATGGCAGCTGCGCTGGGAGCTCCTTTTTTCTCATTAGTGTCAGACTCGGCAGCTCCAGGAGCTCCCAGGCTCCGGGCTTGGGACAGGGGCATCATCCATGGCCTGATTTCCTCTGGGACTGTGGAAAACCAGTGGTTCCACTCACAAAGCAGGGAAAAAGGGATTTATAACCCCTGCAGGACAAAGCTCTTGAGGTTCCCAACCTTTTGAAGCATCCACACGCCCATCACCTTAAAGCAGGAGGGATTTGGGAACAGGGGATGGGGCTGGAATGTGGAGCCAGCCCTGAAATGAGCTCCAAGGCTTTGGGATAAAATCCTGGTTAATATTTCTTCAGTGCTTTCTCTTGAAGCATCTCCAAAGCGTTTGAAGAACATTATTAAGACTTTGGGAGAAGGGAGGATCTCTCTTTCCACTCCACTTGGAAAGGGAAGAAAAAGGCAGCTTGGAATTTATTTGGAGGATGAGGAGGCTCCAGGTCCTTGAAGATTTTTCTGATTATTTGCAGAAGTGAATCTTTGGGGTTGTTCTGGCAGGGGCTCTCCCAGTCACTGTGTTGGAGGGGAATAAAGAACATTTTTAGGTGGCATTCTTCTCTGCATCCATTCCTGGGAGCTCTGGGCAATTCCAGCAGTGCTGCACGTGCATTGGGATGAGGCAGGAAGGTGTTTTTGGGGCTGCCTGCTGTTTTCTTCTGTCATTTTCTTACTCAGCTGTCACCTGATTGCCTTAAATAAACTGAATTCTGTGGTTCTGAGGTAAACAGGGAACAAATATCCTGGTGAAATCCTTAGGAGTTGGGGGAATGCTTCCCTTTCTCAGTAAGGAATGAAATTTAGGATGCTGAATATTGGAATTGTGGAGCTCAGGTTTTTGATTCCCTTTGATCCCAGCTGTGACCAAAGGCTTGGGGGTTGTTCCTGCCCTTGGGAGCTGTGGGTGGAGCTCACACAGGGGCAGGTGAATGTTGGGCTCTCCCTTTTTTCCCAGTTTTTTTCCCATTTCCTGCAATCAGTTCCATCTCTGCCCCTATCCCATCCCATGGAGTTCCTCTGTCCCTGCTGTAGATCAGGTTGTCCTGCAGTGAGGAGCAAATCCCAGGAGGAATTTGAGACCTTCACAGTGTCCAGGTCAGCCAGGATGGAGCTGCTCCAGAGCCTCTGCTCTGGACACATCCCTGTCCTGCAGTGGCTGTGGGGCAGCAAAGGCAGCTGGGATTTCACTGGAAAAAATTCCTCTGAAGCTGGTGGAAAAATGTTAGGGTTGGGTGCAGTGACCTTGTTCTTTATCTCATGTGTTCCTGGGGATCCAAAGATATCCCAGAACCCCAGAATGGATTGGGATGGAAGAGACCTTGAAGCTCTTCCACTCTCCCCCATCCATGACAGGGACACCTCCCATTGTCCCAGGTGGATCCAAGCCCCAGTATCCAACCTGGCCTTGGACACTGCCATGGCTCCAGGGGCAACCACAGCAAATCTGGCAATTCCAGCCCAGCCCTTGCCCACCCTCCCAGCCAGCAATTCCTTGCCAAGATCCCAGCCCAATCTCCCCTTTCCCAGTGGGAGCCATTCCCTGGCTCCTGTCCCTGCAGGCCTTGTCCCCAGTCCCTCTCCAGCTCTCCTGGAGCCCCTTGAGGGACTCTGAGGATTCCCTGGATTTTTCCCTTCTCCAGGGAGACATTCCCAGCTCTCCCAGGGCTGCTCTCCATCCTTTCTCCTCCCAGCCTGGATTTGTGCTGGGATTTCCCTGTCCCAGGTGCAGCTCCAGCCCCCAGCCTGGCTGGACCTCGTGGCCTTTTGCTGTCCCACCCCTGAGGGTTTCATGTTCTGCTCCCAAACCTTTTTCCACCTGGATTTGTCTCTCCTCTGTTCCCTTGGATCAAGGCAGTGCTGGAGCCTCTGAGCTCTTTGGGGGGTCACGTTCACACCTTGTGAAAAGCAGGTGCAACCCCATTAACTCCAGATGGAGGCAGAGCAGTCAAAACCCTCTAGAATTTTGTCCTTCAGCTCCCCTTACCAGCCCCATCCCGCAGGGAGAGGAGAATTCCCTGTAAAAAAGGCATTTTTTTTTTAATCCTGTTCCAGTAGCAGGTGGTGTTGGTCACCTGGAACAAGGGATGGCTCCACAAAGCTGCTCATTCCTGAGGGCAGGGCAGGGATGCCACACGTGTGGCACTCGTGGGGACTCCAGGAGGACCTCCCAGCTCCACTTTTCCCTTTTTTAAAAGGCCCATAAACAAAAATTGGAAAGGGCTGGAGGGGAGGTGTGAGATTTTTTCCGGGGTTTTTTTATTTGCAGAGTTACGTTTTTTTATCCTTAATAGATTTATAATATGCAGCTCCCTTGATTTGTTTCCATAAAATTAACCAGTAAATTTCAAATGGAAAAAAGGCCCCTAATAGGAACCACCTTGGCCAAGGCTGAAACGTGGCTGTGTTAAGAAAGGTGCACCAGGGCATTTTTCCCTCTGCCAGGTTTTCTTCTGGAGTGTCACGTGTTGGAGGGATATAAAACTTTTACTAACGAGAACTTGGAGGAATTCTGACTTTCTAATTGCCTTTTTTTAGATTTTTTTTTTCCTGGTACGAGCTGCTGTTTGTTTTGGGCTCTTAAAAACTGGGGCTGTAATTTGGAAGTCTGGGAGTTTCAAACCTGGGGCAAGGAGGGGTGGGAAGGATCCAGACTGGTGGCCAGGGAAGGGCTGGGGGTGGCTCTGCTGATTCTTCTTGGAATTTGCATCCTGGAATCATGTCCTTGGCAGTGGGGTTGGGATCATGTGGATTTTATTCTTTTTAATATTTTTAAAGGTTTTTTGGGGGCAGGATTTCTTTGTGGTGTCCACAGAATAAGGCCAGGCTGTTCCTGCTGGGAGCATCCCAGGTGTGTTGGGATGAGCGATTTTGGTCACAGGTGGGACTGGAGAGTCCTGGAGGACTTTTCCAACTTTATTGATTGTGGGATTCTGGGATCTGCCTAAATCCCAAATTTTTGCTGGTTGTTCATGGAATGGTTTAGGTGGAAAAGGGGCCTTAAATCCCATCCAGTGCCACCCCCTGCCACTAATCCCAGGTGGATCCAACCTGGCCTTGGGCACTGCCAGGGATCCAGGGGCAGCCACAGCAAATCTGGGAATTCCAGCCCAGCCCCTGCCCACCCTCCCAGCCAGCAATTCCTTGCCAAGATCCCAGCCCAATCTCCCCTTTCCCAATGGGAGCCATTCCCTGGCTCCTGTCCCTGCAGGCCTTGTCCCCAGTCCCTCTCCAGCTCTCCTGGAGCCCCTTCAGGGACTCTGAGGATTCCCTGGAATTTTCCCTTCTCCAGGGGAACAGTTTGTGTTTGAAGGGACCTCAAAGTCCATCCCATTCCAACACCAACACGTTCCCCTATCCCAGGGTGCTCCAAGCCCCATCTAGTTTTTCATTGGACACTCCCAGGGCATCACAAATGGGAATTTTTGGGATCCAGGGGCAGCACAAATGGGAATTGTTGGGATCCGGGACAGCACAAATGGGAATTTCTGGGGATCTAGCCGCAGCACAAATTGGAATTGTTGGGGTTCCAGGGCAGCACTAAAAATGGGAATTGTTGGGGATCCAGGGTAGCACAAACGGGAATTGTTTGGGTCCTGCTGCCACAGCCGTGCCCTTGTCCTGCCTAGGGAACACTGAACTGTGAGATCCATGGAATCAGGCCTGGATGAAACCCTGTTTGTGCATGGTGCTCATCCCTCATAGAGGGAGATCCAGGCTCTGTCCTGTGGAGTTTCCTTGAGTTGAGGCTGTTCCTGGCTGGGCTGAGCTCAGGCTGAGCCTGGTTAAGCTGAGCCTGGGACCCTCCTGTGTGCCTGGGACAGAGGGAGAAGCCAGAGGGGGAAAGAAAAGGAAAATCCAACCCTTCCAGGGCTTTTTTAATGGCTAAAAAAGCTCTTTGTAGTTTCCCCAGACGCCTTTAGAGGGCAGATCAGGACCAGGGAATGAATAACGGGTTTGGGAGGTGCTGGATATTCCCGGTGCTGGATTCCTAAGGCAGAACATAGAGAGATTTTTTTTTAAAGCATAATTTGAATTCTGCAATAACTTGTGGTGCTTTCAAGGGTGACCATGAAGTGAATTTACAGCAGCGAGATGAGATCAGGTTTTGATTTATTGCTGAGGACTTAAAATCTTTTTAGGCTCAGTCCTAAAAATTGTGGTGTGAGTGAAATATTAGTGATGGATGCAGGGAGAAAAATCCTGGGAACATACTGTGGGAGAGGAGAATTATGTAATGTGTTGACTAAGTTCATTTTTATGTTAAAAAAGACCACAAAAAGTGGTTTCAGTTGGGAGAGTTGGTTTTGGAGAGCAGTGCTGAGTGCTGAATGTATAATTTCATTTTTCTCTGCTGTAATCTCTTCTCTGAATCCCCAACCCTCACGCCCCAGTGCTTAGGGAAAAAAAAATGTATTTATCAACAGAATATTTCACATTATCAGAGGGATCTTTGTGAAGTGAAGGCAGGAAAATGAAATTGAAGCTCTTCTGTAAAGTTGAAACTTTTCATATTGGGATTAAATATTCCGTACAGTCACCGTGCTGGGGGAGGCAGGGCCTGGCTAATTCTGTGATTAATTAAAACCAGCACTAACCAAATAATGTTCTGCTTTCTTCTGCTGCTCCCTGAAGCTCAGGGATCCTGGGGAAGATGATTATTCCTGAAAAAAGCCATTTTGTTCTCCCCCAGCCGAGCCGCTCTTTGTGGCTCAGCCCCGTTGGCAGCTGCTTTGTGGGTTTCTCATCAAAAAAACCAGAGGGGTTATTCCCAAACAGAATGAAAAGGGCTTTGTTCCAAAAAGGATTTATCCTTTTTTTTTTTTTTTTTTTTTAATAGTATTTTTAACTCTCCTGAAGGTGGAGGTGTTGCTGCTCCTGGGATGAGCAGGATGGGTTTTAGGGTTCAGCTTTTCACTGTGATCCTTGCTCAGATTCCTCCTGAAATTTTGATGGAAGAGGGGAAAAGGACTGGCAGGATCCATTGGGGCTGTGCATGGCATTTGGCTCTGTCCCACACAGCGTCCCTGGTCAGACTGGACAGACAGGGAGGGACAGATGGACACTGGGATGGGCTGGGGGGTCACTCCCAGAGAGCTGGGACAGAACCTCAGCAGGTTCAGCAGGGCTGGAGCTACACCTGGATTGGGGCAATCCCAGCACAAATCCAGGCTGAGAGGAGAAGGAAGGGATGGAGAGCAGCGCTGGGAGAGGGATTTGGGATGTTGGGATGAGACTGGAATGGCCCAGCTCAGCCCCCCCTGCTCAGTCCTGGGCTGATGGCAAAGGCAAGGTGGGAATTGTGTCCCTGTGCCCCTCCCTCAGGTGAGAGCCCACCTGCAGAGCTGCCCCAGCCCTGGGGCCAACAGCAGGAGGACGTGGAGCTGCTGCAGAGAGCCCAGAGGAGGCCCCGGAGCTGCTGCAGGGCTGGAGCCCCTCTGCTCTGGAGCCAGGCTGGCAGGGCTGGGAATGTTCCCCTGGAGAAGGGAAGGCTCCAGGCAGAGCTCAGAGCCCCTGGCAGGGCCTGCAGGGGCTCCAGGAGAGCTGCAGAGGGACTGGGCACAAGGCCTGCAGGGACAGGAGCCAGGGAATGGCTCCCACTGGGAAAGGGGAGATTGGGCTGGGATCTTGGCAAGGAATTGCTGGCTGGGCTGGAATTCCCAGATTTGCTGTGGCTGCCCCTGCATCCCTGGCAGTGCCCAAGGCCAGGTTGGACATTGGGGCTTGGAGCACACTGGGGCAGTGTGAGGTGGAACAAAGTGGTTTTTAATCCATCTTTAACCATCCATCTCTAACCATTCCATGAGGGTTTCACTTTTGTCCATAGCTCAGAAGCACAGGCACTTTGGGGAAGCAGCCTTGGCCCATCCCTGGAAGAATATTCCTCTGCCATGGAAAACAGGATCTTCGGGATGTCAGGGCAGCCTTAGTTGGGCAGGTTCTTCCCAGACTCAGTGAACATCCCAGATCCCATCTCTGTCCCTCCGTCACTGAACTGAGTTACTCTGTTACTCAGTTCCCAGATCCCAGCATGGAACTGTCTCCTTGGGATCCCCTTATCCCAGATTTCCGTGGGAATAACTGAGGATATTCTGCCTGCAGGTCTGGGATCTGAGTTAGAGACAAAGGATCTCTGCTGCTCTTCCCAGATCTCACTTAAAGACTTTCAGGCTGTCCTGTGGAAAAGCCAAAATCCTGTTTTGTGCAGGATTACCCACACTGGGCATTTCCTGGGATTTACTGAGTCCTGTTGTTCCAGGAGAATCAGAGCCATCCCAGGGAGGTGCTCTGACCCTGGCCAGTGCCTCAGAATCCTTCAAGCACCCAGCCCAGGCTGATAAACAGGAACAAAAGCAGAATCTTGAAAGGAACCTTATCGGCAAGTGCCAGAGCCAGGGAGGGGGTGTGGAGCAGCACTCTGGGAACTCCCACGGACACTGGGACACAAGGATTCCATCCCAGGCCAGGCCAACTCCCTGGGGAACATTGTGAGGTCAAGGAAAAGTGGGGCATCCGTGAGTGATAATTCCTGTCTGCTCCAGGGCTGGGGGAGCAGCTCCTGCCATGGAAAACAGGGATAACAGGCAGGCTGTTCCTCAGGAAAGCAGCAGCTTCCCAGCTGGTGGGAAGGGAAAATGGGAGGAAAACCCTTGGGAAATGTTGGAATCAGGCTGGAGTGAGGGCCCTGTGTGGTGTCAGAGCTCGGGCAGGGGCAGCTCCAAGCTGAGCACACTCAGATGGTTTTTCCAGAATTCCTCCTGGATCAAACCCTGGAAAGTCCAGCCCAACACCTTCCCCCTCCAGTGAGATCTAATCCATGGCTGCTTTTATCCTGAATTTCCAGAGGGGTGAGGGTCCCACCTCCCCTGGGCAAGGACAGAGGGGGGGACAGCACCTGGAGAGGCCCCAGGAGTTTTTAGGAGCTCCTGGAGCTGGGATTATTCCTGTGCTGGGGGCTGGAATTTCACTGGGGGCCTTTGGGTTGAGGAGGAGCTTTCCTGGTGCTCCAGGCTTGCTCCAAGCCCCAGAGCTGCACTGGGGGAGCCCAAGGAAGGGCAGGGAGAGGCTTGGAGCACCCTGGGATAGTGGAAGGTGTCCCTGGCCATAGAAGGACTGGAATGGGATGAGCTTTTCCAACCCAAACCGCTCTGTGATTCCATGAACTGACCAGTTTTGTAATTTTGCAATTCTCTGGTAGAATGTCCTGAAGTTAAAGCCTGAATTTGTCCCTTTGGCTCCTCACTCTCCTCTCTAGCTTAATTCCCATTTCCTCTGGGTGTTTTTTGTTTGTTTGTTTGTTTGTTTGTTTGTTTGTTTTTTTTGGGGGGGGGTTGTTTTTGGGTTAGGTTTTTTTTGTTGTTGCTTGTTTGGTTTTTTTGTGGGGTTATTTTTGTTGTTTTCCAGGTTTTTTGGGAGTTTTAATTATTTTTTTTCCTTTTTTTTTCCCTGAGGAAACAAAGCCTTTTGCCTGGATATTTCTCCTTTTTAACACTTTCAGTGGGGAAAAAAAAAAAGCCAACTCCAAGCCCTGTTGCCTGTGCCATGCCTTGCTTGTCAGGGAGCGTGTTGGAACAAAGCCTGGCTTGGAAAACAATCGCAATTCCCTGGGAGAGCTCCCAAAGCCGGGCCCTGCACGCTTGGGTGCCCCTGAGTCATCCCAGACCCTCTCACCTGTGACCAGTTTTGGTTGTGGTTCCTCTGCTGCTCCCTCTCTTACTCAGGGCTCTGGTTGGGTCCCAGTTACGAGTGAGGAGAGGCTTTGAGTCATGGTCGGGCCTCCTTGGGCAGAGTTGAACCAGCCCAGGGGCACAGCAGCTCCCAGGGTGGGGGATTTCATCCAGGGGTGCTCCCGGCTGGAAAAGGAATTTTGAATGGTTGGTAGAAGGGAATCAAAGAGTCTCAGTTCCATCTCAGCTCAGATGAATTGTAAACCATTTTTGTGCCCAAGAGCTTGGGCTGCTGGAGCAGAGCCCTGAGTTGTGTCAGGCCGAGGACTTTCATGTGTTTGAAATTCCCTGTGGAACACCCATCCTCCTCCTCCTCCTCCTCCTCCTGCTGCTGCTGCCGCTGCCTTGGGTGCCCTTAGCTCATTCTCGGCTCCTCTGCCGCTGTGTAAATGTGATAAATAAACTCTGTAATCGCCCCTCTGAGCTCCCTTTGAAGCTGCCCGCAGATCTGGATCCCACAGAAGTGTAAATCAACACTTGGGCCATAAAGGGCTCCTTAAAAAGTGGTTTTTTTTTTTGCGCAGCTGACCCGGAGGCTGTGGTTGCCCGAGGCTTTTTATCAATCCTGGTGTGATAAATTTCTCCTTGGAAGGGAGAGTCTGGATCATTCTCTTCTCCCAGTGCTGGGCTGAGCAGCCTCCCCCCAACACAGCTGAGATTTAATGGGTTTTGTGTGAAAAGCTGAATTAACCCAGTTATTGAATGAACTCCAAGGAGGTGAATATGGCTGAGCTCATCCCATGGGCTTGATCCCATCCATGGGCAGGGACACCTCCCACTGTCCAAAGTGGATCCAAGCCCCAATGTTTAACCTGGCCTTGGGCACTGCCAGGGATCCAGGGGCAGCCCCAGCAAATCTGGCAATTCCAGCCCAGCCCCTGCCCACCCTGCAAGCCAGGAATTCCTTGCCAAGATCCCAGCCCAATCTCCCCTTTCCCAGTGGGAGCCATTCCCTGGCTCCTGTCCCTGCAGGCCTTGTCCCCAGTCCCTCTGCAGCTCTCCTGGAGCCCCTTCAGGGTCTCTGAGGATTCCCTGGAATTTTCCCTTCTCCAGGTGAACATTGCCAGCTCTCCCAGGGCAGAGGAGCTCCAGAATCCTGTAATGGTTTGTGTTGGAAAGGACCTGGAATCCCATCTCATTCCAACCCCTTCTCCTATGCCAGGGTGCTCCAAGCCTAGTGTCCAGCTTGGCCTTGGGCACTTCCAGGGATCCAGGGCAGCACAAACAGGAATTTTTGAGTATCCAGGGATCCTGCTGCCCCAGCAGTGCCCTTGTTCAGGCCAGGGAATACTGAAATGTAAAATCCATGGAATTAGACCTGGTTTAAATCCAGGTTGGGAAAATGAGCAGGAGCAAGGGATGAGGGTAAATCATGGGGTGAGAGCAAAGCAAAAGGAGAATTGCATTTTCCTCATCACACACTCAATGCGAAAAACTTGTATTTGTGGAAAACTGATGTTTAGGAATATCAGACCCAGGGTGGATTTCAGCTCTGGATGGGCTGAGGTGGAAGAGACTTTTTAGGGAATGAGGAGTGGGGATGGATTGAGGCTGAGTCTGTGCACTGGGGAGAACAAACCCATCCAGTGCTGCATTTCCAAACTCCTTTTATTTAATGACCTGGAATGGAGTTCAAAAAAAAAAAAAAGAAAACCCTCCCATTGTTGGGCCTGGTTTCCTGAGCCCAGGGAGAACTTTGTCAGCCAAACCTCCAACAAATTGTCTGCTCTGATAACAAGTTAGCACTGGGGGCGGGAGAGGCCGAGCCCCTCCTGGTCCCGACAGCGCCGGCTCTGCGGGCAAACTCAAAGCAGGAGCTGCGGCCGTGAGCTGAGTTTACACCTTGCAATAATAATCCCTGCTTTTATCTGATCCCTGGGGGATTTTATAACTTTGGAATGGCTCTCTGGCAGGGCTCCAGCCCTACTGTCATTTTTTATTAACGTTCTTTTTTTCCCTACCCCCGTAGCCAGTCGGCTTTGCTGCTTTTTATTTTTTTTCCCCCTTCTTTTTTTCCTTAAGATTGCTTAAGGAATATGTATCCCATTTCTAGGGATATGGGGAAATGATATTTGAAAATTCAGTGTCTCAGCCCATTAGAGGGGTCTGTAAAAGCATCACAGCAGGAACTAATTAAAACGACCAAAGCCAGCCTTTAAATCATGGCTCCCTTTAAATCACCAGCCCCTTCTTCCCGGGCCTTATCTCGTGTCTCATCAGGAAAAACCTAATTAGATTCTGCTCAAAAGTAAATATTGGTGGGTGGAGGTGAGGGGAGGTGAGACTGGAGTGTTTGCAAAGGGTGCAGAAAACAAGGTGAAGTTACAAAAATAACAATATTGGAGTTTTAGAGGAGCTCCTTCCTCCTGGCGCTGGGGAAACAACTTTTCCTTAGGGTGGCTCTGGAGGCAGAGCCTGGAGGAGTCCCTGGCCTGCTCTGGGAATGATCCTGCAGTGTTGGGAATGAGCCCATGGTGTTGGGAATGATCCCGTGGCACAGAGAATGATCCCATGGCTTTGGGAATGAGCCCATGGTGTTGGGAATGACTGCATGGGAGTGATCCCATGGTGCTGGGAATGAAACCATGGTGTTGGGAATCAACCCTTGGCATTGGAAATGAGCCCATGGCATTGGAAATGATCCTGTGGCATTGAGAATGATTCCATGGAGCTGGGATTGACTCCATGGCACTGGGACTGATCCCAGTCCATGGCACTGGGAGTGACTCCATGATGTTGGGAGTGACTCCATGGTGTTGGGAATGACTCCATGGTGTTGGGAATCAACCCTTGGCGTTGGAAATGAGCCCATGGCATTGGAAATGATCCTGTGGCATTGGGAATGATTCCATGGAGCTGGGATTGACTCCATGGCACTGGGATTGATCCCAGTCCATGGCATTGGGAGTGACTCTATGACAGTGGGAGTGACTCCGTGGCAGTGGGAATGATCCCATAGTGTTGGGAATGTTCCCATGGCAATGGGAATGAACCCTTGGCTTTGGGAATGATTCTGTGGCATTGGGAGTGACTCCATGGAGTTGAGAATTACTCCATGGCACTGGGAATGCCTCCATGGCCCTGGGGTGCAGGTTTGGAGCCAGGGTTACTCGATCTCGAGGAGCTGAGTTGCTTTGAAAAACCCAACTCTGAAAAATTCAGCTACAAAAATTGAGCTCCAGTTTAGTTGGACTGAGTGAGTTTGGTTGTGAGGGGTGGGAAGGTGGAGTTGCTGTTCTCAGGCTTGTGGGAGTTTTTTGGGATGGATCCTGGAATGTTGAGGGAAGTCCTTCCTGCTGAGGGCTTTGAATCTCAGGATGGTTTGGGTTGGAAGGGACCTTAAAAATCATCCCATCCCACCCCTGTCATGAGCAGGGACACCTTCCACCATCCCAGGTTGCTCCAAGCCCTGTTCAGCCTGACCTTGGATACTTCCAGGGATGAGGAGTCCACACCTTTCTGGGAATTTTAGGGTTTGAAGAGAAACCCCCAAAGCTGCATCCTGCAGAGTCGAGCCCTCAGTGAAGGGATGTGCAGAAGACAGGATTTACACCATCAAATAATCCCAAGGTGGTTTGGGTGGGAAAGGACATTAAATCCCATCCCATTCCACCCCCTGCCATGGGCAGGGACACCTCTCACTGTCCCAGCTCATGGCTGCTGTGGATGAGGGAAGTGGCTGTGCTTGGAGGGAGCTTCACCTTCACAATTCCAACACTTTGTGTTTGATCCTAAAAGGAGCATCAGCTGTGACCAGGCCTTGGCTCTCCTGCCTTTTTTATGCTCCTGTGGAGTAAAGCGAGCCAGGATTGATGGTCCTGGATAACAGAGGCAATCCCACAGGATAACCCCAAACTGGCCTCACTTTCATGGAAACCACACCAAAAGGTGGGGGGATTTTGGGTTGTATTTATCATCTCCTGAGGGTTTTAGGCTTTCCTCAGCCCTGCTTCTCTCAGTTTTCCGAGGGCACCCTGAGCGTCACCCGGCCTTTGATGTGGGGAACTCATCCCTTTGTGGGGAACAGAGCCCCCAAACACCCCAGTACTCCTCTGCAGGTCAGGTTTGATCCTTCCTGTACCACAACAAATCCATGGAAGGGTTGTTCTGCTGCACCCCGGCCCGGGGAGGTGCTGGGAATGAGCTGGGGAGTTCCTTTGGATAATCCCGAATTTCTCTGGAGCTGCTTCCTCTGGGCCTCCCCCCAGCCCTGCCTTTCCCTCACAGTGAAACCCAAACCTCGCTGACTTCACGGAGCTGAGGAAAATTCGATATTTCTCACTTGTAGGTCACCTCAGTCCAGATTGTTTCCTGCCGGGAGGGAGCGGGGGGTTGGGAATGCCTTGGTGGGGATGGAGATGGAAAAGCCATTCCCGTTCCTCCTGGGGTGTGCAGGGCCTGGCTCCAGGATCACTCCTTCATTCTGGGCTCAGGGCATTCCTGTTCCTGCTGCAGTGGGAATGTGCCCATCACAGGTCAGGATTGGGCTCCAGTGTTCCCAGAAAGGGAAGGGAACAAAGCTCCGCTGAGTGATGTGAGGTCGTTCAGGCAGAAATCCCTGGAAAATCTCATCCAGTTTAAAACTCCCCCCGCAAAAATCCTGAAAGGTGAAGATTTCTCAAGGTCCCAATTGCTCCTTGTGGGCTGGAAACCTTTTGTGCCTTTGGGAGCATCCTCTGGCTGCTTTTTTGGATGTGTGGGAGTTGGGGCATATGAATTTTTCCTTTTTTTTTTATTCAGAGAGTGGGCAGGCCGTGGCACAGGGTGCCCAGAGCAGCTGTGGCTGCTCCTGTATCCTTGTGAGTGTCTAAGGCCAGGTTGGACACTGGGGCTTGGAGCACCCTGGGATAGGGGAAGGTGTCTCTGGGGGTGGAATGGGATGGGATTTATGGTCACTTCTAACCCAAACTGTTCCTGGATTCTGTGATTTTCCCAGCTGGTGCTTGGATTTCAATCCAGATCAAAAGTCTTCTCTTGATAAATCAGTTTATTTGCATTAAAAGTGCAAAATCAAATCTTGGCGGGTAAATTCCATGTGGGGCTCCTTGTCCTGGAGCAATGCCGGAGGGACAGATCTCCTTGATTTCTAAATAACTGTAATTTATGAGATCTTATCAACATTTGGTTTGGATCTTATCAATATTCAAATTTCCATCCTGACGCAGTCCCTTGTCCAAAGACAAACCATGTCTGACCATATCCTGCTATGCTCCCAACACAGGGAAGATTAATCCCTGTTGGAAAACAGAGGTGGGACCAAGGTTGGTGATCCTTCCATGGATCCTTGGTGGCACCAGCTCCATGTCCAGGCTGAATTCCCGTGTGTTTCATGCTGAGGGCTGGGGCAGGGGAGTCCAGGGCTGGCAGCAGCATCCTCCAGCTCATTATCCCAGATTTCCCTCTCCCATGACCGCCTGTTCTCTCCAGGCCCACTCCACCCTGCTTAACGAGCCGTGTCCAGCTCAGGGCCTCATCCAAAACTGCGCCTTTTCCCACCCTTTGATTCTCCCCTCTCCAGAAGGAGAAGGATTACATAAACTGGAGGGTTTAATGAGTGCACTGGGCTTGCTTTTGGGGGAATTTCCAGTGGATTCAGGGTTATAACTTCATTAAGCCTCATTGGGAAACTCATGGCAGCGCTGGGCGGGCCCGAGCCCCGACCCTTTGTTGTGTTCTCTTCTGAAGGACCGAGCGTTCCCGCCCCTTTTTGAAGTCCTAATTCCCTTTATGGGATGTTGCAAGGCCTTTCTATAGAGTGCTGCCTCTGAAGTCTGAAAATCCCAGTGCCAAAAATGCCCCTTTCCCCATCGGCCTCGCGTCCTGACGTCGGGAGCAAAACTTTGTCCTGGGCAGTGTCCACCCAGACCTTTCCCTCTGGGGCTCTGTTGCAAAAATTCCCATTGTTGGGATTCATCCCTGAAGAGATTTTTTTTTTTTTAAAGGGATGGGGTTGGAAGTCCCCTGGCTCAGCTGGGAGGAGCACTCGGAGTAAATAAACTCCAGGGCTACTCCTGCTTTCCAACCACTAGAGGTCAAGGTTGTGCTGTGGGATAACACATCCTGCAAGGATTCACATCCCCATCCAAGGATTTGCTCCTGTTCCTGCTGCAGCTGCCTCCAGGGGCAGCTTTGTACATGGAATTTTGTTAGGGATTGCCCAGCTCGTTAATTAATTCAGAGCTGATTGTGTGTGCTCAGGGTGAGGAGCACTTTGAGGTGGATTTTCCAAGGAATGGGATGTCCATGCCTGGATCTTCCAAGGAATGGCGTCTTCATGCCATGCTTGGATTTCAGTATTCCTCAGGTGTAGGAATTATCCAGTGCTCAGTCCCTGGTGGGGTTTTGGTTCCCAAGGGGAGATTCCAAAGGGATTTCCAGGCTGGCAAAAATCAAAGCTACTCCTGAATTATTTTTGGTGGGATGTTAAAACTTCCAAGTTTTGAAAAGGAAATAATCTGGGAGGTTTGCACACAGATTAAGCACACTCTGTGTTCTTTGCAGTTCAGGTAGAAGAAGGAATTAATAATTAGAGATTTTTAATAGTAATTAATAATGTTTAATTCTCTTGGTGTTGCTGACAGTTGAATCTCCAACAGGTTTAATGGTTTTCCTGCTTCCTTCTAAATCCAGGCTGCCACATTCCCATAGGAAAGGGGATGAGCCCCTTTTGCCACCTCAGAGAATCCTGGAATTCCAGAATGTCCAGAGGCTACCTGGGCTTGTGGAAAGTGTCCTTGCCCATGGAATGAGAGGATCCTGAAGATCCTGTCTGTGATTCCATGATTCCCACATACCTGTCTCCTGATACATCAAAAATCCACAGCATAATACAGGGAAGAATCCTCTAAATCTGTGTCTAAATCTGTATAAATTCCATGTTTTCCGAGTGTTTGTTTTCCAGTTACACCAGCTCACAAACCCACATGTTCAGCAGGGCCACATCCATGGGATTGGCCTTTTCCCCTGATTTTGGCTGGGATTTGACCCTTTGTGTGCTGGTGCCGTTCCCATTCCTTGCCCTTGGGTTTGAACTTGATCAGCTCCTGAACAAGTGGGGCTGAACAATTTTTCCTGTTGATTATTGTGCTCCATATCAAAGGAAAAACAGTGGAATTTTTGCAGGAGGGCACAGTGTGACCTCAGCTGCCAGACTACCCCAGAACCCCTGGAATAACTCGGTGTGTTCCCAGCCCTCCATCCCGTTGCTTCCAGCACGTTTTCCTTGAGCACCTTTTACAGCTCGTTCCGCACATCAGCAATGCGCAATTAAACCCTTCTGGGCTCCCACAAAAATGCTTTCAGGAACCTCTGGGGTCCAGATGTGGAATGTTTTGTGCCGCCACGGCTGGGAAAGAGGAACAAACCCAGCGGTTCAGGAGGTCCCTGTGACAGTCACCACATGGCCCGTGGGCCAATATCGCCGCAGCTGGGCCGTAAACGGATCAATGTGGCAGCACGGGGGCCGGGGCGCTGGGATTTGGAAAGAGTCAGGAGCGTGTTTGGATTGTTGCATAATCCCTGGCCTGCTTTGCAAATGGATCTGGGAATATCTGGCTCGGGGGGAAAGGCGACGTGTCGGAATTCCGCTGAGCGCGTGGCGCCTCCGGCCTCCTTTGTCCCCGTTCAGGGCTGGCTGCTCCTCGTGCCTGAAAACCAAGTGAAACCCCAGGTGGAATCTGTGTTTGCTCCTAGGCACAGCAGCAGAGGAACCTGGACAACATCGTGTCCCAGCAGCCCAGGATTGGCGGGGGAAAGAAATCCAAGAAGGAATTCAGCGCCAGCTCTGAGCTGGAGGTGAAGAACACCAGCCCCATGTCGGAGCAGGATTCGGGGATCCTGGATGTGGAGGATGAGGATGAGGAGGAAGAGGTAAACACTAAACTGGGTGGTGTAGGGTGCCTGTGGTGTCTCAAGAGGTTTGCTCCTTGCTCGTGGGGGAGTCCTGAAGGTGCAGAAGAGGCTGGAGAATGTGGGATGTGTCTCCAGATTTGGTTATTTTGTGGTTTTATCCCTATTCCCATTCCTGGGCTCAGTAGAGAGGCCAAGGATTGGGAAATGCCCACCCCAGTTTGTCCCAGCACCTTGGTGCTGCTGGAGAACATCCATCCCTTATGGAAACATGGCTCCATAACTTGATTTTTGGCCTTTTCCTTTGTCCTGGTTTGTCTTTGGATAAGGGACTGTGTCAGGATGGAAATTTGAATTCCTTGATGTGCTCCCTTCTTCCCTTCCTGCTGCAGCTTGCTGGCACCTGACAGAGGGTTTTGGGAACCACATAACCTGGGGATGGTGTTGGGTTTTCCTTCCTCCCAGTGCTGGTTCACCTGGAATTTGGGATGTTTCCCATGGAATTGAGCCCCATGTGTCAGGAAAGGCAGCTCAGAGATCCAGAGCTGCAGCGCAGGACCTGGGGAATTGAACCTTTGGATGTGTCCATCATTCCTTGGGATGCAGCCATGTTCTGGACCTTTTGGGAAGTTCTGTCTGGATGGGAAGAACTTTGGGAAGTTCTCTCTGCTCCTCTGGATGGTTTTTCTCACTTGTTGATGCCTCTTTTGTCAGGAAAATGATCTTTTCAGTTGCAACCAGTCCCTGGGCTGGGGGGTGTTTGCAACCCTGTCCGTGACAGTCCCTGGGCAGACATGGAGGGGATCAAGGACAAGCTGGAAATTTGAAATTGGGGTTGTTCAAGTGATTTGGGCTTTGTTTTCTTGCTGCAAATCCATTTCCTCCTTTCCATGGCTGCTGTGCATCCAGAGCGGAGCGAGGTCACACCTTCCTCCATGGGGATGGAATTGTGGGGTCAGCCCTGAGCCCTCCTGGGGCCTGCTCTGGGACCCTCTGGGGGGGCTCCACATTCCTACAGCAGCATGGAATGAGGGACCAGGGCTGGAGCCAGGCTGAGAGGGCTGGGAATGTTCTCCTGGAGAAGGGAAGGCTCCAGGCAGAGGTCAGAGCCCCTGGCAGGGCCTGCAGGGGCTCCAGGAGAGCTGGAGAGGGACTGGGGACAAGGGACAGAGGGACAGGACACAGGGAATGGCTCCCACTGGGAAAGAGGAGATTGGGCTGGGATCTTGGCAAGGAATTGCTGTCTGGGAGGGTGGGCAGGGGCTGTGCTGGAATTGCCAGATTTGCTGTGGCTGCCCCTGGATCCCTGGCAGTGCCCAAGGCCAGGTTGGACACTGGGGCTTGGATCTGCCTGGGACAGTGGGAGGTGTCCCCGGAGTTGGATCCAGATGGTATTTAAGGTCCCTTCCCACCCAAATCCATTCCATGATTCCATGGTTCTGGCCTGTCTCAGGCAGGTGAATCCCACCTCTGGGTGTGGTGGCCCTTTGGTGACCTCCCAGGGGTGACCCTGCAGTGGGGATGGGCAGGAGGGGCTGTCCTGTCCCAGTCCCTGTCCCACGGTGGGCAGGGGCTGCTGTCTGTGGTGATGAACAGCACAGGGGGAGGGGCAGCAGCCATGGGACCCCCGGGTGCACCTGGCCAGGTGTCCTGGAGGAGATGCCATGGGGGAGTCCCCATGGGGAATATACCATGGAGGAGATCTTGTGGAGGAGATCGAATGGAGGAGATCCCTTGGAACAGCCCCCATGGAGGAGATGCCATGGAGGAGATGTCATGGAAGAAATCCCCCATGGAGGAGATGCCATGGGGAATATCTCATGGAGGAGATCCCATGGAGGAGCCCCCATGGACAAGCCTCATGGAGGAGATCCTGTGGAGGAGATCCAGTGGAGGAAATCCCATAGGGAATAGCCCATGGAGGAGATGCCATGGAGGAGATCCCATGGAAAAGCCCCCATGGAGGAGACGCCATGGACGAGCCCCATGGAGGAAATGCCATGGAGGAGATCCCATGAAGAAGCCCCAGGGAGGAGATCTCATGGGGAATATCCCATGGAGAAGATCCCATGGAACAGCCCCATGGAGGAGATCCCATGTGGGAGAGAAAAGCGAGCAGTTTGTTCCTGATCAGCTTTGAGTTCCCCGTGTTCCTTGCTCATAGAATCAGGGAATCTCCTGGATGGAAGGGGATCCACAGGGATCATCCATCCAGCCCTGTCCCTGCCCAGACCCCCCAAAATCCTACCCTGGCCATCCCTGGAGCTCTGTCCCAATGCTCCTGGAGCTCTGGCAGCCTCAGGGCTCTGCCCATTCCCTGGGCAGCCTGGGCAGTGCCAGCACCCTCTGGATGAGAAACCTTTCCCTGAAATCCAGCCCTGGAACTGCTCCAGGCATTCCCTGTCCCTGGGTCACCAGAGTGAATCCTCCTGGGGATTTGTTCTTTTTGCAAAGAAAATTATTGATTTATTGGCCAAAAAAACCTTTCCAGTGGAAATGAAGCCATTCCAATTTTGGGCTCTGCATGACAAGAGAGACCTGGAAGGGCTGGAGCGTGCCCAGGGAAGGGATTGGAGCTGGGAAGGTGCTGAGAACTCCTGAAGGAGCTGGGAAGGGGCTGCAGAATCCCTGAGAGAGCTGGGAAGGGGCTCAACCTGGAGCAAAGGAGGCTCAGGGGGGACTCTGAGCTCTGCCTGGAGCCTTCCTTTCTCCAGGTGAACATTCCCAGCTCTGTCTCCAGCTCCCTGATGTCCCCTGGGCTCTCTCCAGCAGCTCCAGATCCTTTTCCCAAGGGCTCCAAAGCTGGATTGGAGCGGAGCTGTGGCTGGGGGCAGCAGTGGAGTTTTAGGGACAATTATGGAATGTTTGTGTCAGCTGCTCCATGCCCTGTCCTGGAGTGGAGCCCTGTGGGTTCTGTGTCCTGTCCCGTGTCCCTGGGCCCCAGCTCATCCATGGGTTCCCATCAGTGGGACTCTGGGTTGTTTCCGAAATCCATGGATTTGGCTCCTCTCGAATTCCTGGTGTTCCAGTCTGGAGGGACAGAACCTGTCCTCACTGAGGGACAGAACCTGTGTTCGTGTCCTGCTTCTGCACCAAAACCCACCAAGGTCCAAACCCTCAGATCCCAAATTAACCCTTGCATCCCAAATTAATCCTTCTATCCCACATTAACCCTCATATCCCAAATTAACCCTTGCATCCCAAATTAACCCTTATATCCCAAATTAACCCTTCTACCCCACATTAACCCTCCTATCCCAAGTTAACCTTCCTATCCCGAATTAACTTCATATCCCAAATTAACTCTTGCATCCCAAATTAACTCTCCTATCCCAGATTAACCCTTGTGTCCCAAATTAACCCCTTGCATCCCAAAATAACTCTTGTATCCCAAATTAACCCCTGCATCCTAAATTAACCTTCCTATCCCAAATTAACTCTTGCATCCCAAATTAACTCTTCTATCCCAAATTAACCCTCCTATCCCAAATTATCCAAACCCAGAGCAAAGCTCCCCTAAACCCTGAGCCATCCCTGTGCTGGTGGCAGCCAGGGCAGCAGTTTCCATGGCAAACTGGCCTTGCAGGGGTTAAATGAGCTGCAGGATTGTTTAACCCCACTTGCAAGAGGGATTTGGGTGTTTCCAGAGCCCTGCCCTGCTCCCAGCTCTGGGAACGTGCCTGCTGCAGGATTTGGGAATGAAATTGGGAGGTTGATGTTGTGTGGACTGGGAAATTTTGGGATAAGATGAATAAATCCTTTGTTCTGGAAATCAAGAAGAATAAAAACCATGATTGGGCTAGAGGAGGTGGCAGGGGAGCCATCAGTCCTGGCCTGGGGCAGCCCGAGCTCCCGTGGCATCGGCACGTCCCAAAAATCAGGGATTTATGGATTTATGGATTGTTGGGAGCGCTGGCAGTGCAGCTCTGGCTCAGGAAATGCAGGCACTTCTTCAGGGCTAAATTCAGGGAATTTTTAGATGTGTCTGAATGTTGAAATAGCAGATAAACACCTGAATTTGTGAATGTGAGATCAGGATCATTGTGTGATGTGTTAATCCAGGCAGAGGGAGAATTCCATGGAATCATGGAATGGCTTGGGATGGAAGTGACCTTAAAAATCATCAATTCCTGTGGGTAGGGACAGCTCCCACTGTCCCAGGGGAATCCAGCCTGGCCTTGGACACTGCCAGGGATCCAGGGGCAGCCACAGCAAATCTGGCAATTCCAGCCCCGCCAGGAATTCCTTCCCAAGAAGGAATTCCCAAGAGGGAATTCTTTCACTCCAGTTCCATGTCAGAGAGGAGTTTATCCCACAAAATCCCATCCCATTGCAGCCCTGCCATGGCCAGGGACACTTCCACCATCCCAGGCTGCTCCAAGAACAGCTCCAGAGGCAGTGCAGGTGTGGGAATCCCATCCTGGATCACTTCAGGATGGGCTTTAAGGTTACTCCCATCCCAAACCAGTCTGGGATCCTAGCATCCCCCATTTCAGCTCCAGCCAGGACTGATTTCCCTCACACCCTGTGATCCTTTACCAGCTCCATTCCCCCCTCACAAAGGAGTTTATCCCACAAAATCCTGAGGGGGCAGGTGTGGGAATCCCATCCTGCAGCACTGGGATCACCTCAGGATGGCCATTAAGGGATCCCAAACCATCCCAAACCTGTCTGTGATCCTGGGATCCCCCATTTCAGCTCCAGCCAGGACTGATTTCCCTCTCACCCTGTGATCCTTTACCAGCTCCATTTCCACCCCACAGAGGAATTTATCCCACAAAATCCTGAGGGTGCAGATGTGGGAATCCCATCCTGCATCACCTCAGGGTTCCCCAGTTAGGGTCCCTCCCATCCCAAACCAGCCTGGTTTGTTTTGGTATCCCCCATCCCAAACCAATCCTGGGGTCCCCCATTTCATTTCAAGCCAGGACTGATTTCCCTCACACCTTGCAATCCTTTAACAGCTCCAGTTCCACCACTTTGAGGAGTTTATCCCACAAAATCCTGAGGGTACAGATGTGGAATCCCATCCTGAATCACCTTGGGCTGCCCCAGTTAGGGTTCCTCTCATCCCAAACCAGCCTGGGATCCTGGGATCCCCCATTTCAGCTCTAGCCAGGCCCCTCTGCAGTGCTGAGATCTGATTTTCCTTGCATGGAGGAGATTCTTTCACTCCAGTTCCTCATCACAGAGGAGTTTATCCCACAAAATCCTGAGGGTGCAGGTGTGGGAATCCCATCCTGCAGCACTGGGATCACCTCAGGATGGCCATTAAGGGATCCCAAACCATCCCAAACCTGTCTGTGATCCTGGGATCCCCCATTTCAGCCCCAGCCAGGACTGATTTTCCCCTCACCCTGTGATCCTTTAACAGCTCCAGTTCCACCTCACAGAGGAGTTTATCCCACCAAATCCTGAGGGTGCAGGTGTGGGAATCCCATCCTGGATCACCTCAGAGCTCCTCCATTAGAATCCCTCCCATCCCAAACCAGTTTGGGATCCTGGGATTCCCCCATTTCAGCTCCAGTCAGGATTGATTTCCCTCTTACCCTGCAATCCTTTACCAGCTCCATTTCCCCCTCATGGAGGAGTTCATCCCAATCCCAGTTTTCCCTTCCCATCCCTCCTGAGGAGCCTCCAGGCCCCTTCCCAGTGCTCTTTGGGATTGGGAATCCTCCCTGAGCCCCGAGCTCCCCTCCAGCCTCACTAAAACCCCAAACCCACCCCATTTCCAGGGCTCTCCTTAGCCCTTCCATCCCTGCCCTTTTCCCACCCCATTCCCACAGAACCCTCCCTTTTCCTGGGATTTGGGGTGCCGGAGCTTCCAGCCCCCAAGGAGAGCCAGGGGAGCATCCCCAAAGAATGCAAAATGGAAATTCCCCCTCTGATCCCACCCAGCCCTAATTCCCTTCCCAAGGGAAAAAACCAGGAAAAATCAAACCCAAATGGGACTTTCAAGCAAAATCCAAATAATTACTTGGGTTTTTTTGCCCTTTTTTTGCCTTTTTTCCCACTTTTTGTTGCATGGGTGGTGCCAGCATCCCTTGGATTCTGGGCCTGGAATGATTCCCAGCGTTCCGTGGGATTTCAGTGGAGCAAAACCCAACATTAAAGGGCATTTTCCTGCTTCCAAGGCCTGAAAAATCAGAATATTTGGGGAGATCCCAGGAATTAAATGGAATTTTTCCTTACTTGGAATCCTGGCTTTGCCCATGACCCACTGGTGTTGGAGCTGCTCTCACCTAGAAATGATATTTTGGTGTTATAAACTTATTTAAATGGGATTTTTTTTTTAGAGTTAAATTCAACTGAAACTGATTTTTTTAGAGTGGAATTTATTTATATTTGATTTTTTTTGATTTATATTTATCTAAAAGTGTTTTTTTTTAGAGTGGAATTTGGTTCTATTTTAATGTTTTAGAGTTATATTCACTTAAAAGTGATTTTTTTAGAGTGGAATTTATTTAAATTTAAATTTTTAGAGTTGCACTCTCCTAAAAGTGTTTGTTTTTTTTTTAGTTACACTTATATAGATGTGATTTCTTACAGTTTCATTTGCCTAAATTGATTTTTTTATAGTGGAATTTAGTTCTTTTTGATTTTTTTAGAATTATATTCATCTAAAAGTGATTTTTAGCATGGAATTGATTTAAACTTGAATTTTTTAGAGTTGCAACCCCTAAAGTGATTTTTTTTGGAGTTACACCTATTTAGATGTGATTTTTTTTATAGTTTCATTTGCCTAAATGTGATTTTTGAGAGTGGAATTTCTTTATATTTTAGTTTTTAGAACTGTCCTCAGCTAAAAGTGATTTTTTTGAGTGACACATTTAATATTAGCATTTTTAAAATCAGAAATTTTTTTTAGATACATTGATCTAGATGTGATTTTTTTATAGTTTCATTCACCTAAATTGGATTTCTTAGAGTGGCATTAATTTATGATATTTCTTAGAGTTGAACCCATCTAAATGTGATTTTTTAGGATGGAATTTATTTAAGTTGGAAATTTTTAGATCTACACTCACCCAAAAGTGATTTTTTTGGAGTTACACTGATTTAGATGTGAATTTTTTAGTGTTTCATTTTCCTAAATGTGATTTTTTTTTTAGCGTGGGATTGATTTAAATTTGAATTTTTTAGAGTTGCACTCACCTAAAATTGGCATTTTGGAGTGACACAAATTTATAGAATTCTTACAAAATATTTTGATAAATTATATTTTTACATAATTTATGATAAAACAAATATTATTTATATGATTTTTTTATAATTTCATTTACCCAAATGTGATTTTTTAGAGTGACTTTCATTTAAATTTGATTTTTTGGAAGATTTCACTTCTCTCCATGTGCTATTTTACTCTTTTGCTTGCCCATATTTAGTTTTTTTTTCAGTTATCCTTATTTACCCATGGAATTTTCAGGAACTGCACTCACCCGGATGGGAATTTTTGGACTGATGCTCATTTAAATTTAATTTTTTTAGAGCTACACTTCCCTAAATGTGATTTTTTTTGACTGGCTTTCATTTATCTTTGTTTTTTTTAGGATTTCAGTTGTTTCATTGTGATATTTTCGAATTCCACTTGTCCATATTTCATTTTTTTGCCATTCTACTGATTTATAAATGAAATTTTTATGACTTGTACTCATGTAGATGGGATTTTTAGTGACTCTTACTTAAATTTGATTTTTTTTATAGTTTCATTCACCTAAATATGATTTTTTTTGGGGTGACAAACTTATTTAAATGTGATTTTTTTTTTTTAGGATTTCACTTGTCTCTCTGTGATATTTTAGAATTCCACTTGCCCATATTTAAATTTTTTGCAGTTCTGTTATTTATAAATGAAATTTTTATGACTTGCACTCACCTAGATGGGATTTTTTAGAGTGATGCTTATTTAAATTTTTTTTTATAGTTTCATTCACCTAAGTATGATTTTTTTGAGTGATAAACTTATTTAAATGTGATTTTTTTAGGGTTTCATTTGTTTTAGAGTTCCGTGTACCCATATTTAAATTTTTTGCAGTTCTGCTTATTTATAAATGAAATTTTTATGACTTGTACACACATAGATGGAATTTTTTAGGGACACATTGAAATTTGATTTTTTTAATAGTTTCGTTCACCTAAATATGATTTTTTTGATCGATAAACTTATTTAAATGTGATTTTTTTTAGGGTTTCACTTGTCGGTCTGTGATATTTTCGTGCTCCACTTATCAATAATTCATTTTTTTGCAGTTTTGCTTCCTCACCCATGGATTTTTGGTGAGTTTCCCACGTTTTTAATGGATTTTTCTCCCCGTTTCAGGTGCCTGGAGCCCAGGATTTGGTGGATTTCTCCCCGGTCTATCGATGCCTCCACATCTACTCTGTCCTGGTGAGTGAATCCGGGATTTTCCTGCTTTGGGGAATTCCATGGATCTGCCCCTCCCTTCTTCATCCTGGGATGTGCATCCCTGTGGGAGGAAAAATCCAGGGAAGGATGGATTTGGGGAAAATCTGAGGAATTCCTTCATGCAGGGCACAGAAATGCAAAGGGAATTTCCTCCTGTCCCAAATCTGGAATTTTTCATGTGTTTATATTTCTTGGTTGTTGGGTTTTCTCCAATAATTCCTCTTTGGAGGCAGGAATTTTGTTATTCCATGGGAATGGACAAATTTTGGGCAGGAATTGGTTGGAATCTGATGCTGTTTTCTCCAAGAATTCATCTTTGGATCCATGAACATCATTATTCCATTGAAATGGGAGAAATCTGGAGAGGAATTGGTTGGATTCTGACATTATTTGCTCCAAGAATTCCTCTTTGGATCAGTAATTCCCTTATTCCTTGGAAATGGAGGAATTTTGGGCAGGAAGTTTTTGGATTCTTGATGCCATTATCTCTGAGAATTCTTTGGATTCATGAACTTCATTATACCATTGAAAAGGGAGAAATTTGGGGAAGAATTGGGTGGATTCTGACATTGTTTTCTCCAAGAATTCCTCTTTGAATGCAAGAATTTTGTTATTCCATGGGAATGGAGGAGTTTTGGGCAGGAATTGGTTGGAGTCTGATGCTGTTTCCTCCAAGATTTCTTCTTTGTATTCAGTAATTTTGTTATTCTGTAGGAAGTGGAGAGTTTTGGGAAGGAATTGGTTGGATTCTGATGTGTTTGCTCCAACAATACCTTTTTTGGATGCAGTAATTTCCATATTCCATGGAAATGGAAGAGTTTTGGGCAGGAAATGATTTGATTCTTGATACCATTATCTCTGAGAATTCTTTGGATTCGTGGACTTCATTATTCCATTGAAATAGGAGAAATTTGGGCAGGAATTGGTTGGATTCTGACATTGTTTCCTCCAAGAATTCCTCTTTGGGTGCAGGAATTTCATTATTCCATTGGAATGGAGGAGTTTTGGGGAGGAATTGGTTGGAATCTGATGCTGTTTTCTCCAAGAATTCCCCTTTGGATGCATTAGTTTCCTTTTTCATTGAAAATGGGAGAGTTTGGGGCTGGAATTGGTTGGATTCTGATACCATTTTCTCCAAGAATTCTTTGGATTCATTGACTTAGTTATTCCATCAAAATGGGAGAACTTTGGGCAGGAATTGGTTGGATTCTGATACCATCTTCTCCAAGAATTCTTTGGATTTGTTAACTTCATTATTCCATTAAAATTAGAGAGTTTTGGGGTGGAATTGGTGGATTCTGATACTATTTCCTCAAAAATTCCTCTTTGGATGCAGCAATTTAGTTATTCCCTGAAAAATGGGAGAGTTTTGGGCAGGAATTGGTCAGATTCCAATGCTGTTTTCTCCAAGGATTCTTCTTTAGCCACGGTAATTTCACTATTCCATGGAAAAGGAGGAGTTTTGGGCAGGAATTCCTCAGAAATTGATAATTTGCTGCACCCTGGAGACCTTCCCTGCTCCGCCAGCTCTGTCTGACAGGAGCAGCTTTGCTGCCATCCCCAAATCCACCATTGCCCGGATCACTCTGAGATTCCTGAGGGAAAAATTCCCACAGATTGTGCCAGGAGTTTGGTTTTTAAACAAAAATGGTTCCTTGGAGCTGTCCCAGAGAGCTCCGGTTTCCACAGGCTGGCTCTTGGGAATTCTGAGTACGTGGATTTTTAAAAATACTCATTTATAAGGAGGGCAGATAAGGAACTTTTGGACCTCATCCTCCAAATTTGAACTGGGAATTTTTAGGATGCTTCCAGCAGCATCCAAGCCTTAAATCTCCTGATCCAAGGAACCTGTGGAGCCTCATGTCTTTTTAGAGACATTGGGAGTTCATCCTCCAGCTTTGAATTTTGAGGATGTTTCCAGGATCATCCAAGTCCTGAACCCAAGGAACTTATGGAGTCTCTTCCCTTTTTCAGGGCCTTGGGAGCTCACCCTCCAAATTTTAATTTTGGGGATGAATCCAAGCCTTCAATGTTCCATTTGGATTTCACCCTCCAACTCTGAATTTCAGGGATGCATCTGAGCCTTGAATTTCCTGATCCAAGGAACCTGTGGAGCCTCATCCCTTTTTAGAGACCTTTGGAACTCATGCTCCAACTCTGGGTTTCAGGGATGCTTCTAGCAACTTCCAGGCCTTGATTTTGCCATTCCAAGGAACCCGCATCCCTTTTCCAGGGCCCTGGGAGCTCACCCTCCAAATTTTAATTTTGGGGATGCATCCGAGACTTGAATTTCCTGATCCAAGGAACCCGTGGAGCCTCATCCCTTTCTAGGGACATTTGGAGTTCACCCTCCAACTTTGAATTTTGAAGATGTTTCCAGGAGCATCCAAGCCCTGGATATTCCATTTCAAGGAACTTATGGAGTCTCATCCCTTTTCCATGGCCTTTGGATCTCACCCTCCAACTCTGAATTTCAGGGTTGCATCCAAGTCTTCAATGTACCATTCCAAGGAACTTGTGGAGTCTCATCTCTTTTCTGGTGCCTTAGGAGCTCACCCTCCAAATTTTAATTTTGGGGATGCATCTGAGCCTTGAATGTCCTGATCCAAAGAACCTGTGGAGTCTCATCCCTTTCTAGGGATATTTAGAATTTGTCCTCCAACCCTGAATTTTTGGAATGCTTCCAGCAGCATCCAAGCCCTGAATCTGCCATTCCAAGGAACTTGTGGAGTCTCATCCCTTTTCCAGGGCCTTGGGAACTCACCCTCAAAATTTTAATTTTGGGGATGCATCTGAGCCTTGAATTTCTTGATCCAGGGAACCTGTGGAGCTCTCCCTCCAATTTTCCATTTTAGGGATGCTTCCAGGAGTATCCATGCCCTGAATCTGCCATTCCAGGGAACCTGCATCCCTTTTCCAGGGCCACTGGAGCCCAGGAGCCGTTTTGGGGCTCTTCCCCTGTGGTTGGGCAGCCCAGATCCCAGGCAGGAGATGAAAGGAGCTCTGTGTTGCCAGCTCTCCTCCCTTCCCAGCCTGCAGAGGGAATTGTTTCCCAGTTTCCCAGCGTCCCCAGCAATCCACACGGGTTTGCTGAAGGAAAGGAACTGTCAGAAGCCCCGTTCCTATAAAACATCTTTTTGTGCCCCTCATCTGTTCATAATTAGGTCATTTGGCCACGTCGCCTTGAGATTTTCTTGGAATGAGAAGTTCCCCTCCCCAAAATGCATGGCTGTGTTTATCTTGGAGGAAAATCCCAGTGCTCCAGGTGGAGCTGGGAGCTGGAGCAGGAGTTTGTTAATTGGGAATTAGGAGGGAGCTGAAAGGCTGGGGGGGCTGAAAGTGCCACTTTGTTTGGGGAAACTTCAGGGAGAAACAGGGATTGTGGAGACGAGATTGGGAATCCTATCGGAGGGACTGCCAGGCCTTGGTTTGAGTCGAGGGTGTGGGTTTGATATGGATTTTATATGGATTTAATATGAGTTTATTATGGGTTTATTATGTACAAATAATTTGGATTTAATATGGACTAAATTTGGATTTAATTCGGATTTAATTTGGATTTATTGTAGATTTAATTTGGATTTATTATGGATTTGCTGGTGTGGTTGTCCGCAAAGGTGTTCTGAGGAGGGTCAGCAGGTTCTGCTGGTGGATGGGGCAGTTTTGAACATTCCAAATGGTTGCATTCCATGGATTTCAAGGCCAAGACATGGAATTGCTTTGCTTCACATAACAGAAATGGGTTTGTCTCTGCATTGGGGATTTTTGTTGTCTTTCTAATCAGAAAAAGGGATTGATCCTCAGAAATGTGTCAGGGGAAGCGGCAGATCCAAGGGATGGATCTGGGTGGGATTTTCTTCTTCTGGAGGTGGGAATGGTGCAGGGGATGAGTGGTGGTGTCCCTACAAGGGACAGGGGGAACATGTGATGGGATAAGAGGCAATGGCCAGGGGAAGTTTAGGTTGGATACTGAGAAAATTCCTTTGTGGAAAGGGTTTTCCAGCAGTCCTGATCCCTGCAGGGATCTGGCCCTTGTGATGCCTTGGGGAGGCTGAGCTAGAGCAGAGACCAGACAATTAAAGAATAAAGCAGGGATTGGTTAAAAGGATCTCCTCCATGGATCCACCTGGGGCAGCGCAAGAGCCCAGCCAGGGATGCACCCAAGATGAACCAAAATGGTCCCAAAATGAACCCAAGATGAACCAAAATGGTCCCAGAATGAGCCAAGATGGACCAAAATGGTCCCAAAATGCATGAGTGCTCCTGGGGTCTCTCCCTTTTATCTCCATTTGCATCTTGCAGTTCATTGTCCCATTGCAGCTTTAGCCCATGCAGTCCCACCCTGCTTGTTTTTCTCTCTCCAGCCCACGGTGTTTGTGCTCTTGAGATTTGGGTCATTTGTCCTTGGTCCCCAGCTGGAGCAGGAATTGTTTTGTCTCCCTGCTCTGTGCACAGAGCTCACCATCCCATAATGTGAACCCAGACCCACACACTAAAGCAGCACAGAATGTGAAAAATAGAAAAGCTCAAACCGGAGGCATCACTTGGGCACACAGGGCTGGGGATGGTTGGATTCAGTCCCTGAGGGTTTTTCCAACCTCAGGGATTCTATGGAGAGATTCAAGCAGGGCAGGGGTCCAGTGCCAGCAGCTCCATCCCCACCCTGAGCTGGGACCAGCCCCTGCTCCCATTCCTGTCCCTGCTCCCACTCCTGTCCCTGCTCCCACTCCTGTCCCTGCTCCCACTCCTGTCCCTGCTCCCTCCCCTGTCCCTGCTCCCACTCCTGTCCCTGCTGCCATTCCTGTCCCTGCTGCCATTCCTATCCCTGTTCCCATTCCTATCCCTGTGCCTGCTCCCATTCCTCCTGTTCATTCCCAGCCCAGACCCTACAACCAGGAACAAGAACTAACAACGAGCAGAAACCAGAGCTCAGCTCTAGGGAAGGTGTTTTAGGGAGCCAGGAGCAGGAGAAAAACCTTCAGAGCAGCAAATTGCCCTTTTGCTGACCTGAGCCTGAATCCTGGCCTCGCTCTCTAGGCCCAGCTCGGGTGGAGCAATGTCAGAGATCCTGCACAGCATCGAGGGAACGGCCCCGGCAGTGTCAGACGGAAGGATCATAATGTAATAGTTCCCCAAAACTCCCAATATTTGTCATTTACAATGGCGTTATCTCAGAGCTTGGCCTGCAGTTAAAAAGGCCCACGTTGAATAAACATTGAGATATTTATTATTTTTAGTGAAATCGACCTTCCAGTCACCTCGGTTTTATGGCTGCGCTGCTTATAAATTCCCAAAGGATTATTTGCAAACTCCTGCTCCTATCTGGCAGCCTTATCAGCAGGGCAGGAGTTCACATATTGTACCGGGGGGTCAGCCCGCGGTCATGGGCTTCCAGAGGGGGCCAGGCACCTGTAAATCCTGCAAATCCTTCCCTCGGCAACCAAGGCGAAGGACAACATCCAACAGGCACGGAGACTTTTCCAGGAAACGCTGAACTTTGGCAGGAAGGGCAGAGCAGGGGGAAAGAAAGTGAAGGAAGGTCAGGCGGGGGTTAATTGAGAGCTGGACCTTGGCGTGGTGGTGGCTGTGGGGCAGGACGGGCTCTCCTGGGATGGTTTATGGGATTGTTCATCCCAATTCCCTTCCTGGGGAGGAAGGGCCTGCCTCAGAGAGAGATGAGCATGGGAAGGGTTTGGATTTCTGCAGGGCTGGGATAAAATATCCCAACTTCTTTAGGGTGCCTCCATCCTAAACCAGCCTGGGAATCTGTGAATGATTTCCCACCCACCCCACGAGAGTGACTGGCAGCAAATCCAAAGATGGGAATTTCAGGATCAGATGGTTGAGGTCTGGCCTGGTTTGAGCTGATCCTGAGCCCCAAGTCCAGCCCAGGTTCTGTTCAGCCATTTCAGGCTCTCCTGGGATGTTTTATGAGATTGTTCATCCCAGTTCCTTTCCTGGGGAGGAAGGGGCTGCCTAAGGGGAGAGATGGGAGAGGGGAAAGCTTGGATTTCTGCAGATCTGGGATAAAGCATCCCAAAATCTTTAGGGTGCCTCCATTCCAAACCAGTCTGGGAATCTGTGAATGATTTAAGGAGAGGGACTGGCAGAAAGTCTAAGATGGAAATTTCAGGATCAGTTGGGCAAGGCCCGGCCTGGTTTGAGCTGATCCTGAGCCCTAAGCCCAGCCCAGGCTCTGTTCAGCCATTTCAGGCTGTCCTGGGATGTTTTATGGGATTGTTCATCCCAGTTCCTTTCCTGGGAAGGAAGGGGCTGCCTGACACTGTCCTGAGGGGGAGATGCACATGGATCTATGCAGATAACAAACAAAACATCCCAAACTCTTCAGAGGGCCTCCATCCCAAACCAGTCTGGGAATCTGCAGATTATTTAAGGAGGGCACTGGCAGCAAGTCTAGGACATGAGAATTTTGGGGTCAGTTGGCTGAGGTCTGGCCTGGTTTGAACTGATACTGAGCCCTGAGCCCAGCCCAGGTTCTGTTCAGCCATTTCTGTTCAGCCATCCCAGGCTGTCCTGGGATGTTTTATGGGATTGTTCATCCCAATTCCTTTCCTCGGTAGGAAGGGGCTGCCTGAGGGAGTGGGAAGAGTTTGAATTTATGCAGATACCAAACAAAACATCCCAAAATCTTCAGGGTGCCTCCCTCCCAAACCAGCCTGGGAATCTGCAAACGATTTAAGGAGAGGGACTGGCAGAAAGTCTAAAATGGGAATTTCAGGATCAGTTGGGCAAGCCCTGGCCTAGTCTGAGCTGACCCTTTGCCCTAAGCCCAGCCCAGGCCGAGCTCAGCAGCCCTGGCCTATCTCAGCCATTCACCTGCAGCCTGGGCTGGTGGCACCAGCTTCATCCCCTGCTGGCAGAGGAGCTGTGGAAAATGGCAATAAATAAAGAATTGTGACCTAAAGAACAGACCCAGAACGTGATTTCACCATGGAGGGGTCGATCTTTTATGTTGCCTCTGACCAAAATCTGTGTAATGCCAGGGCTGCTTTGATCAATATCCAAAATAAAGGGGGAGAGGTGAGGCCTGGGCCAGCTGGTTTATCTGCAGGAGCATCTCAGCAGCTGCTGGGTGCCTTGGATTTCCAGGCCAAGACATGGGATGGCTTTGCTTTACACAACAGAAAATGAAAAGCAGTTTTGTGTTTCATGTTTCCCCTAAGCTGCAGCGAGGCAGAAAGCAAAGAGTGAACCCAAAGCAGAAAGGAATGAAATAAAAATTAAAATAAGCCAAAAAAACTCAAGGCAGAGTGGGCTGCACTGAAGGTGCTCCCAAAAAGTTGTCAGGAGGCAGCTGAGGGTGATTTAAGTCCCTTAAACCCTTCCCTGAGCGGGGCTGGTGCCTGTTAGTGCTCATTTAGGCTCTGCCTCGGCGGGGTGGGTTTTTTTAGCTCGGTGCTAATTGCTTCCCAATTACTTTGAGGTTCTTCACATGTTCCTGAAGACACTGGGATTGACACTCCCAGCTCTTTGATCCCAGCTACAAAGGGGTCATTTTAGGGGAAAGAACAAGTGTCCAAAAACACAGGCAACAAGGCAGAAAGAAAAAGGGAGCGGATTCTGAGGTAAAAACAGCCCAAAAAGCTGGAGCTGCTGAAGGATTTCTGGAGAATCCAGAGCTGGATAATTTAGATAAATGGGAGCTGACAGGGATTTACTATAAATTTGTCCTATCTCAGCACTGACATTTTTATCTGTGCTGCCTCTCCCCCAACCCTCGAGCTGCTTTGATGCACAAAGTGCATTAAAAAGGTAAAAAAAAAAAAAAAAAGTACAGTTAATAATAACCTTTTTTTTTTTACTGCAAACAATCCATGGAGGAATATCTTGTCAGGGTGGATAGTCTGTATCCTTTTGGAACAGCTCTCCTTGGGAATTTTAGGGAAGGACAACTTTTGTGTCTCTTAGTGCCCAGCCAGCACAGCCTTGGGAATAGAAACAAGGTTTTCTTTTGGGGTTATCGCTGGAATCACAAGGTTTTGCTACAGGAGCTGCTCAGGGGTCCCTGGGCTCAAGGTGAGCCTGTGGAATTCCCACCTGGGCTGGCCACATGGAGCAGATTCCATTGGAAATGCAGGATCCTGTGGATCCTGCTCTCCTGCCAGCCCTGCACTTAAATCACTGCAATTCCTCTCACAGGTGTGCTGCTGCTGGTGCTGCCTGCCCCAATCCTCCTTTTCCTGCTTTTTTGGGATGGGGTTGGGCAGGGGGGCTCCCACTCCCTCCCCACCCTCTCAGGCGCTCAGCATCCCCACCAAAAATATTTGTGCTTTGCAGAGGGGGGCAGAACAATTGAAGTTCTCCTTTCAAGGCAGGAGGGAGGCTCTGTAGGAACCACAACTCCGACAACGAGAGCCACCCAGCCCTGCCTTTCAGATGAAACCAAACCTTTTTTCTCTTTGTAGCACCACTTGTTCCTTTTATTCCCCAGTGCAACACAAACCCCACCATGAAAACTCTGTGGTTCTTCTGTTTCAGAGCTCGGGCTTGTCGAGTTTTCCTTGGGAACTCGAATACTTGATTTTATTTTTGTGGAAAGGAGCAGGGGGTGCAGTGGAAAAAAAAAACAAAAATTCCCTTTCTGGTGACTCCTTGTTCATCTCAGGCACTTTGCAGGCTGTCCCATGGCCGTGTCCTGGCATTTCTCAGTGTCTGCTGCCTGGGCTGGTGCCTGGTGCGGGGAGATAGCTGTAAACAGAGCTCTGAGATCATAGGGGAAGGCTGGGGGGAGCCACTTTGTGCACGGCATTGATAAGGCCACAGGAAAAGCCATTAGAGCAGGCCGGTGTCAGTGACCTGTGATAACCACCCTGTCCTACGTGCTAATGGAGCCTGGCCCGAGCCTGGCCCTGGTGGCAGCACAGTGAACTTTGGGAATTGTCACAGAGCTCCCTTAACCCCCTGACCTCCTTTTCTTCCCCGGGAGAAAAGCTCTTGGCTGCCATCAAAGCGGCGGCGGCGCAGAAATCACAGGGCTGGAAATATTCCCCTTGGAAAACAGGCCTGGAAAAGGGAGGGAAAAAATGAAAAAAAACCCACCCTGAGCCAGGGAGGTTTTCCTGCAATAGCCCCGATGCAGATTCCTCATCAGCTGAGAGGAGGGGGAGCAGCAGAGCTTTTCCAGGGCTGGGAATATCCCAGAGCTATGCCAGGGCTGGAAATATCCTGGAGGTCTGGATTTAGGGCTGGTTTCATCCTCTCAATCCCATCCCATTCTCAGTGACCAGCTCTGATTGCCCCCACTGGGGGAAATTCATGGAATCTGTTTGGTGGTTTGTGGGATCAAATCCCAGGGGAGGGATCTGGGGGGCTCTGGTCTGACCTCCAGGAATGAGGGATAGGGGTGATTTTGGGAAGGATTCCTGGCTGGGAGGGTGGGCAGGGATTCCTGGCTGGAATTGCCAGATTTGCTGTGGCTGCCCCTGGATCCCTGGCAGTGCCCAAGGCCAGGTTGGACACTGGGGCTTGGATCCACCTGGGACAGTGGGAGGTGTCCCTGCCATGGATGGGACTGGATGAACTCTAAGGTCCCTTCCTACCCAAACCATTCCATGATTCCATGGAAGCAGCCCTGAGATCAGCCCAGGCTGTTCAGGGCTTTATTCCAGCTTGTGTTGAAAACCTCCAAGAGTCCAGAACCTCTCTGAGAACTTGTCCTGCACTGCCCTTGTCCCCTGTGCTGGCACTGCTGGGGCACCTCCAGTGCTGGGGCAGCTCTGGAGAGCCCTGGAGGGGCTGGAGCGTTGCCAGGGCAGGGACAGAGGTGGGAAGGGGCTGCAGAATCCCTGAGGGAGCTGGGAAGGGGCTGCAGAATCCCTGAGGGAGCTGGGAAGGGGCTGTACAATCCCTGAGGGAGCTGGGCAGGGGCTCAGCCTGGAGCAAAGGAGGCTCAGGGGGCCCTTGTGGCTCTGCACAGCTCCTGCCAGAGATTTGGGATCTTATCCCAGGGAACAGGGACAGGAGCAGAGGCAACAGCCTCAGGGGAGCTCAGGGTGGACATTGGGAGGAATTTCCCCATGGAAAGGGAGATGAGGAATTGGAAGTGCCCAGGGAGGTTTGGAGTGCCCATCCCTGAGGGATTTCCAGCCCTGTGGATGTGGCACTTAGGGACAGGGGCAGTGATGGCCCTGGCAGTGCTGAGCATTATTCCCACCCAATGATTTTAGAGACCTTTTCCAGCCTTTCCCAATCATTCCATGATCCCGTGCCTTTCCCCCTGGGCTGGGGTCACTGAGGAGCTCCTGGCAGTTGCTCTGTGGCTCCTCCAGGTCTCTACCCCCAGAGTGGAGCTGAACGTGTCCCAGGACAGGCCCTGCTGTGGTCCCCATTTGTCACCAGCTCCCTTTGGGGTGACTCCCTGAGCTCCTTGATCCCAACCCTCTGGAACTGACCACCCCAATAATTATTTATTTTTCCAGCTGTGCCTCATCCATACAGGGACATCCATGTTTAGGTTCAGGAATATTGTGGAAAAGCACATAAATCCTGGCTAAGGTCAGGGATTCTGCTTTCCCAGGATCCCCAAATCCAGCACATCATTGCTATAACTCCTGCTGAAATATGTCCTGGCTCTCCCCACTCCCCTTCTCCTCCATTCTCATGGAATTCTGTCCCAGGAGGACACAACTCAGGGACTGAAAATTCTGGAATTCCTCCCATCATTTTTCAGCCTTTACTGCAAATTCCCACTCATTTCCAAGATCTTTTTGAAGGAATTTCAGCCACTGTGGAGCAGCTGGATGCAGGGAGCTCCGAGGCCATGGGGATTTTGTTGGGAATGTTCACCTTGTTCAGGGTCCACCCTGAATTCCAGCCCCGCTCCTGCAGTGTGCAGGCGTGGGAAGGCTCTTCTCAAGATTTGCTGTTTCCGGGCTTTGGGGCTCAGGAGGGTCCCAGGAATGTTTGGAAAACGCCTCAGCTGCCCCAGAGGGCTCTGTGGTGGTGTCCAGAAGGGAGATATCTCAAAAATAACAAGTGATAGGGGCGGAAGTGAAGTGATCTGGAAGGAATTTCCCTGGAGAACTTTGGTGTTCTAAGGTAAAACTTGGTTTAGCTCAAAGGGAAATGGTGAATTCCCACTCTTTTCTCATCCTCTGGTTGCTGATTCAAACCATAATGGAATGGGACTTTAAATCCCATCTAATCCCAATAGCAGGGGCACCCAGTTCAGACTGGAACAGCTCGTGGAAAACTTGGTCCAAGTCTAAATTTGGTGAATTTGAAGTAAAATCAGGAATCTCTGAGCCTTTTCCATGTAAATTTTGAGGATTTCCAAGGCTGGAGGCTGCCCAGCCTCTCTGCTCCAACATTTCACCACCCTCTGGGGAATTTTTTCCCTCATTTCATTAGTTTTAATTCCTCCTTTTGTATTTTGCCCCATGCCTCTGTTTTTCTGAGCGTTTCCAAGAGGATTCTGGATCCATCTGTTCTGGAATCCAGGACTGGATGTGCTTCCTCAGCCTTCTCCCTCCTCTCCTTGCCCAGCTGTCCCAATCCTGCTGGGCTGATGCTGAAATTCCACATTCAGGGCTTATTTTGGCTCCTAAAAATGAACCAAAATCTCTCTCTGTGCCACTTCTTGGGGACATTTAAAGACCCAAATCCAGCCCTGGTGAGTGGTGCCAGTTTTTCCTGATTATCCCTAAAATTTGAGGTCTGATGTTGGCTCCAGTTGTGGGAATCATGGAAAAATGGAATGACAGGAATAGGAGATGGATAGAATGGTAGGAATAGGAGATGGATGGAATGGCAGGAATAAGACATGGATGGAATGGCAGGAATAGGACATGGACATGGATGGAGGGAAAGCTGGGAGGATTCTGTCCCTCTGGGTGGGGAATGAGGATGTGTCAGACAGGAACTCTGAGATTGCAAGGAGAGGCTTTGGGTCATAAAACCATGGAATTGCTGAGGTTGGAAAAGCTCTCTGAGGTCACCCAGTCCAGCCCTGTCCCATGTCCCCAGGTGCCACATCCACAGGGCTTGGAAATCCCCCCAGGGATGGGGGCTCCAGCCCTGCCAGGGCTGCACAATCCTTTCTTTCCATGAGGAATTTCCCCAGATTTCCAACCTAAACCTCCTCAGGCCCAGCTTGAGGCTGTTTCCATTCTGCTGTGGTTCCCTGGGAGCAGATCCTGACCCTCCCCAGCTGTCCCCTCCTGCCAGGGACTTGTGCAGAGCCATAAGATCTCTCCTGAACCTCTTTTCTCCAGGCTGAGCACTTCTGGAAGCTCCTTGGGCTCAGCTCAGCTGAGCTCAGCTTATCCCTGAAACTCCATCCATAAATAAACCCCGGAGAATTTTCCTGTGCAGCCCAGAAACGCCAGACTTTATTTTATTTTTTTGGGAAGGGGGTTTTGGGGGACTCTGGAGCTGTAAATCCACACCAGCCCCATTCCACCCCTCTCCAGCAGGGCTCAGAGCCCAGCTGCAGCCGCTCTTTTCCTGCTCTTTATGTTTCTCATCCTAAAGCCCTATAAGCACCGGGAGCTGGGAAATGATTCCCATCCTGTTTGCAATAAATCCCTGGTTTTATGAAGGGTCCCCAAAGCCGGCTGGACACGAATTCTCCATGTGTTTACAAATATTTGTGCAGGAAAAAAAGGGTGAGCAACGTCCAGGACGGGCTTGTGACGCATATTCCCCCCTGTTTCAGTCCTTTGTTCAGGAAAACCTGGAAGCCAGGCTGGATGTGCACAATGAACAAACACTGCCGTTGCATTCCGGGGGCGGCCAGAGCGCAGGGAATGGGAGAAACTCCAACAAAAAAAAAGGGATTTCGGGGTCGTGTTGTGGGTGGGAAAGCTCCAAAATCTCTGTGTTCGGGGTTGGGGTGGGAAAGCTCCAAAATCTCTGCACACAAAAGTTTGGGGGATGTTCCCAAGGGCGGCGTTGCCCTCAGAGAGGGTTTTCCGTGGATCCTTTGGAATCCATGGGGTTTGGCTGTGGGGAAGAGCAGCTCTTTCATGGTTTGAAGGTGGGAGCTGGAGGTCTGGGGGACTTCTGATCTTCGGGTTTCACCCTTTTTGTGGGGGCTGAGTCATCTCCTCGCAGCCCACGGGGGCTGTGTGGGGAGCAGAGCTTTGGCTCTTCTCTTCAGTCCCCTCTCCTGACTCCGTCTTGCCCCGGCACCGTGGTTGTGGTGTGGCATTGAAACCCCATGGAATCCTTCAGGATACGAACTTGTTGGGAAAACCAGAGGCTTGAAAAGCTTCTCCTGTTGCATCTTGTCATGGTTTCACATATTAACCGAAGGACAAGGGCGGATCTGTGTAAAAACTCTTTATTGGGATGCTCCAGGACGTGTTTTCCACAGGTGTTGGGTGGGAAGGTTCATCCTGCTTTTGTTTCTAGGCCCTGGAAGCACTCACAGCCAGGTTAGACAGGGCTTGGAGAAACTTTGGGGAATGGGAGGTGTCCCTGCCCGTGGCAGGGGGTGGAACTGGGTGGTCTTCAAAGTTCCTTCCAGCCCCTGCCATTCTGTAGTTCCTGGAGAACATCCAGAAGCTCCATAGGGAAGGTGTTCCCATCCTCACAGCATCATGGAAGAAGGTCAGAGGGGAGCTCTGGATATCATTCTTCAGCTCTGGAGATCACTGTCCAGCTCTGGAGATCTGTGTCCAGCTCTGAGACCACTTGCAGCTCTGGAGATCACTGTTCAGCTCTGAGATCACTGTCCAGCTCTGCAGATCACTGTCCATCTTCCCACGGAGCCACGGGGGGTTCTCAGGTCCATGTCCCATTGGGATGGAGCTCCACAGCTTCTCTGGGCAGCCGGTCCCCGTGGTAGATCGTCCTCCAGGGAAAAGGGCTTTTCCTGGGAATTCCTGTGGGAATTGCTGTATTTCAGCTTGTCCTGAGCAAGGTCTGGCTCTGCCTTCTCAGCTTCCCCCTTTTGGTGCCTGTCCATTGCAAGGAGGTCCCTCAGAGTGGTGGAGGTGTCCAAGGCGGGGCTGGAGGTGGCCCTGGGGGCCATGCTGGAGTTCAGTCCCATTGGACTCGATGACCTCAGGTCCCTTTTCCACCCAAACTGCTCCCGTGTTCCTGGAACTCCCAGAACCCATCCAGCTCCTGCTGCAGCTCAGCCACCACCTCGCCCCTGCTGGTGAAGATGCTCTCCAGCCAGTCCAGGATGCGCTGGTAGCGGGAGATGCCCCCGAGCTGCCTGAGCCCAGCCTCGGTGAGCCGGGCCACCCTGACCCTGTGCTGGGCGGGCTCCGCACCGTCCCCAGGCTGGCCCTGCATGCCCGTGGTGGCTGTGGCGAGGCTCTCCTGCCCGCTGGGGACGCGCGGGCGCTGCCCGGGGCCCGGGGCCCTGCTCCTCCTGCCCGGGACAGCCAGGGGCGGTGCCAGTGCTGGGGGCAGCGGCCGGCGGCTGGGGTCACGCGCGGGATGGGCTGGAGCTGTCACCTCCTGGGCCACAGGCACCTGCAGGGGACACGGGGACAGTGAGGGTTGCCCTGGCTGCTGTCGCGGCTCCTGGCTGCTGGGAAAGGTGTTGGGTGCCATCTCCAGGGGTGTCCCAAGGCCTCTGTGGTGGCTCCCAGTGTGTCATGGGATCTCTGGGGTAGGTGGCCCTGGCAGCCTCATCCCATGGGGGACTGGCCCTCTCTGCCCTGTGTCCCAGTGTCCCTGGGCGTCACCTTCAGCTGCCAGCACAGCTGTCCCACCTGTGCTTTGTCTCCTGTGTCACACCTCTGCCTGACGCTGTCCCGCCTGTGGTTGTTTCCCTGTGTCCCACATGTACCTGTGTCTTACCTTTACCTGCCAGTGTCCCACCTGCCATTCCTTGTGTCCCTTCTCTGGTTGTTCCCTGTGTCCCACTTATGTTTTGTTTCCTGTATTCCACCTGCCATTCCCTGTATCCCACCTGCCATTCCCTGTGTCCTGTCTCTGGTTGTTCCCTGTGTCCCACCTGTGGTTGTTTCCCTGTGTCCCATCTCTGGCTGCCCATATCCCACTCATCATTCCACATATCCCACCTGCAGTTCCCTGTATCCCACCTTTGTTCTTTGTGTCCCACCTGTGGCTCTCTATGTCCCACCTGAAATCTCTATATCCCCACCTGATATTCCCTGTGTCCCATCTCTGATTTTTTTTCCCGTGTCTCACCTGTGGTTGGTTCCCTGTGTCCCATCTGTGGCTGTATTCCCATGTCTCACCCTATTATTCTCCATGTCCCACCCTGTTATTCCCTGTGTCCCAACCATGATTCCTCCATGTCCCGCCTGTTATTCCCTGTGTCCCATCTGTATTTTCATCCCCATGTCCCACCTGTGATTCCCCATGTCCTACCCATGAGTCCCTGTGTCTCATCTACAGGCAGGAGAAGCCGTGGGAAGCAGTTCTTGGCCCATCCCATCCCATCCCATCCCATCCCATCCCATCCCATCCCATCCCATCCCATCCCATCCCATCCCAATTATCCCATCCCATCCCAATTATCCCATCCCATCCCATCATCCCATCCCATCCCATTCCATCCCTCCCTGTGTCCTCTCCTGTCCCCTCCCTCACCTGGCCCCTTCTCTGAGGGCTCGCCTGCCCCTTCCTGGGCTGGGATTTGGGATTTGCTCTCTCCGCCATCTCCGTGATCCCGAGCCTCAGAGGGGTTGGGGGATCCTCTGGGGGGTCCTGGGAAGTGCAGCCTCCCGAGGGAGGGGCGTTCCTGGTGGTGTCCCCAGGTCACAAAGGGCTCTGGGCACGGCACAGCCCCGTGTCACAAAGGAGCCTGGGGCACCCTGACAACCAGGGGATTGACTGGGTCCAGCTGAAACTGGTTGGAATTGGGTGGCAATGGTTGGAACTCATTGGAATTGATTTGATCTGGTTGGAATTGGTTGGAATTTGTTGGAAATGGTTGGAACTCACTCAGGGGCAGCCACAGCTGCTCTGGGCACCCTGTGCCAGGGCCTACCCCTGCTCTGAACCAGGAATTCCTTGCCAAGATCCCAGCCCAATCTCCCCTTTCCCAGTGGGAGCCATTCCCTGGCTCCTGTCCCTGCAGGCCTTGTCCCCAGTCCCTCTGCAGCTCTCCTGGAGCCCCTGCAGGCCCTGCCAGGGGCTCTGAGCTCTGCCTGGAGCCTTCCCTTCTCCAGGGGAACATTCCCAGCCCTGCCAGCCTGGCTCCAGAGCAGAGGGGCTCCAGCCCTGCAGCAGCTCCAGGGCCTCCTCTGGGCTCTCTGCAGCAGCTCCACGTCCTCCTGCTGTTGGCCCCAGGGCTGGGGCAGCTCTGCAGGTGGGCTCTCACCTGAGGGAGGGGCACAGGGACACAATTCCCACCTTGCCTTTGCCATCAGCCCAGGACTGAGCAGGGGGGGCTGAGCTGGGCCATTCCAGTCTCATCCCAACATCCCAAATCCCTCTCCCAGCGCTGCTCTCCATCCCTTCCTTCTCCTCTCAGCCTGGATTTGTGCTGGGATTTTCCTGACCCTGGTGCCAGTGTTTTTTTTGACCTTCCTGAGGTTCTCACTGTCCCACCTCTCTGGGTCTGTCTGGATGTCCCATCCCTTCCAGACTCCTCTCATTCCGTGGCCATTCCCCTCCCAACATCCAGGATTCCAGGAAGTGCTTTCTACTGCTCAGAGTGTGACAGTATCCCTTTAGTTGGAATTTTCTGTTTGGATGAGTTTTTTGGGGTTTTTGCCTCAAAAAGGGGCAAAACTTGAGCTGGAGGAGGGCTGCTGGGACATGACTTCTGTCCCAGTACAGAGGGTGCAGCTCAAGCTGGGTGTGCTCAGAACAGGAGGTTTATTTACGAGTTTGTCCTGTTTTTGTTTCTCCATGCTCCCCGAGCGTTACCCCCTGTTCTGCCAGGGGAGAACACAATAATAAAGATGCAAATGTGATTTTTCCAACCCAAACATTTCACGGTGGAGCTGTGGGAGTGAGCTGAGGCTCCTGGCAGGGACAGGGATCCAGGGAGAGGAGAAAACAAAAAAGGGCTTTGACCTCACATCATCCCATGGAAACTTCCCCATTTTGGGATCTTTTCAGTTCTCAGGGAGCCTAAACCCCACAGCACTGTGGAAAAAGGGAGGGATTTGCTGCAGGTTGTGTTCTCTTCCCTACATTTTCCTTCCTCCTCCCTCTGGACCTGCCCTTCATCCTCTTCAGGGTCTCATCCTGCTTTTCCCCTAATTGGAAAGGGGGAAATTTTTGAGGGGCAATTTTTTTTGCCCCTCATGGATGGGAGCCCTGACCAGAGCTGATTACTCTGGGGGTTGGATCCTCCCTTCCCAGAGCCCTCACACAGAGCTTTCCCCACCAGCAGGGTTCTCCAGGGCTTTTCCTCAGGGTGGCCTCACGTGGAAGACCCTGTGGGGCTTGTCCTGAATCTGTTTGTTTCCCTGGCAGCTCGTTCCTGATAAAGTTTTAATGGATTTTTAAATTTATCATGAAACAGGCGTGGGGCCGGCATCCGGCTCCACTTGTTTTTACACTGGGAAGTGTTGGGGTGGGATTTTCCTTGGGGAGGGAGGGAGGGAGGGAGGGAGGGATGGAGGAGAAAGGCACATCCAGGTGTATTAAGCCTTGCAGGGCACCTGGGATGGCAGGGGACCCAAAACCCAGCCTGAAAACGTTGGATAATGAGGAAATCTCTGTGGACATCATCACTTTGTGACTTCTCCAAAGCCTGGCTCGGGCAGGGGAGGGAGAGGCCAGAGTGGGAACGGCTCCACGGAGTTTTCCAGATGAAAAACACAGGCTACTTGTTCAGCCCTCGAGTTTAGGTCAGCTGGAGTTATGGGAAACAGATGATGGCCGGTGCGGGGCCGGGCTCTGACAGATCCCCCATTGTTGAGTGCTGGGATCCTCCGGAGCGGTGCCGGGAGCGGGGCCCGGCCAGGCCCGGCCTCTCCCCGGGCTTCAGGAGGGGCTGGAGCTCCACATCCCAAGGGTTTGGGTCCCCGGGAGGGATTGCACTGAGGGAAAGGTTGGGTGGGGAGGTTTCTGCTCTAGGGATTCAATCTCAGCTCCTGGGAATGCCTGGGGGGGAAGTTCCCTGGGAACAGCTGGGATCTTGTGTGGTGAAGGTGTTTCTGAGGGGTGCTGGACTCATGGAATGGGTTGGGTGGCCTTAAATCTCATCCCCATCCTTATTCATGGGCAGAGACACCTCCCACTGTCCCAGGTGCATCCAACCTGGCCTTGGCCACTGCCAGGGGATCCAGGGGCAGCCACAGCAAATCTGGGAATTCCAGCCCAGCCAGGAATTCGTAGCCAAGATCCCAGCCCAATCTCCCCTTTCCCAGTGGGAGCCATTCCCTGGCTCCTGTCCCTGCAGGCCTTGTCCCCAGTCCCGCTCCAGCTCTCCTGGAGCCCCTTTAGGTACAGGAGGCTGCTATGAGCCTTTTTAGCATCTTTCTTCTAAAATCAGTGCCCCTTTTCTTGGGAATTTCTTGCCTCTGGAATGCAGAGGCCTAATCCTGCATAATAATCCTGGATAATCCCAAGCAGGACAAGCCAGAGGCTGAGTTTTTCTGTCATTGCAGCATCTGAGAGATTCAGCCTTCCCTGGGCAGCCAAGGAGCTCCTTTCCCTTTCCCCAAGAGGATTTTAGGTCCAGCCCATTCCCATGGGGAAATCTGGCAGCATGGAGGGCTTCTCAGTGTGGGACGGGTGGATCTGAGGATGCTCAGGTTGCTGGGGAGTTTTCAGCAGGAATGAAGGGGATGTGGAAAAGCCTCTTTGTGGCAGGAGAAGGCCCTGGGTCTGTCCTTGGAGCAGTGGCAGGAGAAGGCTCTGGAACATTCCTTGGAGCAGTAACAGGAGAAGGCTCTGGTTCTGTCCTTGGATCAGTGGCAGGAGAAGGGATCTGGAACATTCCTTGCATCAGTGGCAGGAGAAGGCTCTGGAACATTCCTTGGAGCAATAACAGGAGAAGGCTCTGGCTCTGTCCTTGGATCAGTGGCAGGAGAAGGCTCTGGAACATTCCTTGGAGCAGTGGCAGGAGAAGGCTCTGGAACATTCCTTGCATCAGTGGCAGGAGAAGGCTCTGGAACATTCCTTGGAGCAGTGGCAGGAGCTGTTCCATTCAGGAAGGGCTGGATCCATGCCTGGTCCTGCTCACCTCCATAAACCCTGGACACATCCACTGTTGCTTGATGGATTTGGTCAGCTGAAAACAAAATCCACGCCATGGAAAATAAGGAAAAGGAGCAAATGTTTGGCTGGTCCCCAGTGTCCCTGCCCTGCCAGGGACCCTCCGCTGGCTGCTGCCCCTCATGGATAACCTGAGGGCTCTGGATCTTGGGAGAAGCTTTGTTCCTGTGCTTTTTCTGCCCTCTGGAGCAGCAGTGGCTGGGAAAGCTGGAGCTGTCACCCTGGAGAGGTTTAATGTCCCTCTGGCCTGGCCCAGCTCTTCCCAAGCCCTTCCTCCCTCCAGCTGTTCAAAAGGGAAAGTTGGAACATCCCAAAAGGCCCCCAAGGGAAATCCTGGGGAGGATTGGAGCTGTTGTGTTCCTGCTGGATGAACAAACCTCTTGGGATTCTGGAGAATTGGGGTGATAGATCCAAACTTGATGTTTTAAAGGCTGGCCACGTGTTCGGTGTTGATCCAAGCAAAGCTGTCTTTACCTGGGGTGAAGGGATGGGAAATCCATGTTGGATTGGGGCAGCACTCCTGGCTTGGGGTGTTCACAGGGGTTCTTGGGTGAGGGAAGAGACGAGGATCTGACTCCATGTTTCAGAAGGCTGATTTATTATTTTATGATATATATTACATTAAACCTATACTAAAAGAATAGAAGAGAAGTTTTCATCAGAATGCTAGCTAAGAATAGACTAGGAAAGAATGAATGATAACAAAGGTTTGTGGCTCGGGCTCTGTGTCCAAGCCAGCTGGGCTGTGATTTGCCATTAATTACAAACATCTAACATGGGCCAATCACAGATGCACCTGTTGCATTCCACAGCAGCAGATAATCAATGTTTACATTTTATTCCTGAGGCCTCTCAGCTTCTCAGGAGGAAAAATCCTAAGGAAAGGATTGTTCATGAAAGATGTCTGCTACAGGGTAATTTGAGGAAAAGCTCTTCTGGCTGAGCGGCAGAACAGAAGAAACAATTCGGACTGGACCCCTGCCCTCGTTAAATGAACTGACCAGCAGCAAGGACACGGAATTTCCCTCCTGATATTCCAGGGAAAACACATCCCTGTTCACACTGGAACCTCTGAGATGGCATTGACGTGGAATTCGCATCTTGGATTACTCAGATGATTTGCTGTGGCCACTTGTGTGTCATGTTAGAACTTCCCTCAGCCTGAAGATCCCTAAAATTCCCTGGGTTTGGAGGTTTGTGCTTCCACCACACGGACACTTCCCTTGCAGCTGGGATGCTGGAGCTTGGCCTGGATTGGGACAGATCAGATCAGAAAATAGGGAATGGTGTCAGTCTGTGTTCCCAGGGAGCAGGGACAGCGTGGGGGGAACAGCCTCAGGCTGGAATACTGGGAAGGATTTCCTCATGGAAAGGGTGTTCAGGCCTTGAAACTGCCCAGGGCAGGGGTGGAGTTCCCATTCCTGGAGGCATTTAAAATCCATGTGGATGTGGCACTTGGGACAGGGGTCAGTGGTGGCCTTGGCAGGGCTGGGGATGGTTGGACTCGATGATCACAGAAGGTTTTTCCAACCTTAGTGGTTCTATGATCCCAGAAGAGGCTGGAATTTGATGCTGGTGGGCTCTGGCCAGCAGAGTCTCCTGTTCCAGGGTGTTCCTTGTGCCCTAAGGATGAGGAGCATTCCCATCTGCTACACCAGCAGAGGTCTGCTGTCTCCAGGAGTTCTGCATTTCCTTGGAGAGTTCCTCTCCATGTTCCTTCCCAGAAAATGCTCTCCCTCAGGATCATGGAGGTCCTGGATCTGCTGAGTCTCCTCCCAGTTCTGCTTCCAAAGATGGAAAACTCCTTCTCCTGGAAACTCATCCTGCCCCTGCTCTTCCTGAGCCGTTGACAAAGTTCTTGTGGACACCAGAGGTTTACAATGCACAGGAACCTTTGGATAAACCCATGGAACAAAATCCATCCAAGGCTATACCAACCTGTCCTGTGGCTCGGGCTGTGCTCGCTCCAGGACCTGCTGAGAACAATGCTGGAAAATCTGGAATTCTCTGTCCAGGCCATTGTTGTGTTATTTTTCAGCAGCACCTGGGCTGGTGTTCCTGCTGGGACAATTGGGAATTTTTGGATTTGTGCTGTGGGCAGGGCAGGGTGTGGCTCCTGACAGCTCCTGGGCACCCTCTGCTCTGCCTCAGAGGCCTCCTTACTTTGTCTGGTAGAGAAATTCCATTTTCTGCTGCTGATTTTCAGTGAAATGAGGTTCAAACAGTTGTTTGCAGAGCAGAGGTTGCTGCTTGTTGCATCCTGGGAATGTCTGGGAATGTCTGGTTTTCCCTGTTTTATCCAGGTGGGTGAATGGGAATGAGCTGGAAGCACTGGTGGCATTTGGGAAAAGGCTTCTATCCCAAAGTGAGGAATTTAAAGGCACTTTATTCCCAGTTCCATGCTTTTTCCCCTGCAGTACCAAGGAATATAAATCCCTATTTATTTCTTTTTAGTATTTATTTTCAAGAGTGGAGCAACTCTTGATTCCATCCTTGGAGGTTGATGGGAGACATCAGAGCCCTGTTTGGACCCTGGGATCAGAATTGGCTCCAGGGGTGTCTGCTCTGGAATTTGGAGGCAGGAGCTCCCTTACCCTTCCACCACCCTCAACAGGCTGTTCTGGCAATTTTATTTCCTCCAGGCTTTCTTTTTTCCCCTCAAATCCTCAATTCCTTGGTTTTCTATCATGCTGCCTGTGGCAGTTTTCTGTCATGGGTGGCTTTGTCCTGCAAAAAGAGGAGAAACCCTGAGCACTTCCAAAATTTGACTTTCAACTCCTGGTCCCCACATTTCAGCTGTTGCTTTCATGGTGGTTCCCTGGGAAGGAGGGAAAAATCCTGGGTTTGTCTCTCCCCTACAGTAGCAGGTCAGAAGAACCATGGGATTGGGAGCTGGAGAAAACCAGGATCAGGATCTCTCTGAATTCCATGGATTTCAGTGAGGAGAGTGGATTCCTCCCCTCCACATCACACAGGCTGTAAAAATGTCCCATTTCTCAGCAAATTGGTGTTTTCTGCTTTTGAGAAAAGTGGAGCATCTGGAAAAGGGACTGAAATGGGAGGAATCCTGGGATGCTTTGGGTTGGAAGGTATCTCAACTCCAGCCTTCCCATCCCTGGGATCCATCGGAGCCCTTTGCATCCCTGGATGCTCTTTTGGGATGGAAATTCCTCCTTTGCTGTCCCGACCCTGGCTCAGATGTTGTGGTAATTAACACTTAATTAGGAGCTGGGAAGGCTCTGGCAGAACCTGGCTGCTCCAAAAGTCCTTTGGGAAGGCATTCCATGGATTAACGCTGGATTCCGAAGCTGGATTCCCAAAGCCAGGCTCCTTACTCAGGCTGTTTTCCCTCTTCCAATGCTGCTCCTTAATCAGATTTGTCAGGAGTTCTGGGGACAGGACAGAACAGGGACAGGACAGGGCAGGACAGGACAGGACAGGATAGGACAGGATGGGACAGGGACAGGACGGGAAGGACCTTCCCGGGTCACTGCAGGGCCATGCTCTGGAGCCACACCAACACAAACACAGGTGGCCCTGGCTAAGGAGCATAACCCTAACACCCCATAATATGTGGGGAACCCATCCCAGGTTTGGGGATAATCCCAAAACTCCGGGATACCCCAAACCCTCTGCATTTTGCCCCATCCCTGCCCCTCTCTCTCAATTCCCCCACCCTATTCCATGGCTGTGCTGCCGGGCTCGAACATTAGAGGGCATCTCCTCCTCACGCTTCCATTCGTTATTTATTTTTGGTGTGTTTTGTTTTACTGCAGTGGGGCCTGTCCTTAAAAAGCCAGGAGAGCCTTTTCCCTGCTGTGCAGAGCAGCCAGATGGGAAGTGCAATATCCCGCTGCTGCCCCTCATTACCGGGCCCTCGGAAAAGCTCCCCCCTTCCCACATGTGACCATATTAAAGTGGCCTTTGCAGCCTTTTCCCCCATATAAAACTGTCTTCACTCCTGCAGTCCGGGAGTTAAAAGGGAACTCCAGCTGCAGGCAGGAGGCTGAAATTAAAGGCTTTGCCCTGGTCTAAATGGAAAATGGATATTGCTTCCCATATCCAGGGCTGGGAACAATGGGGCTGCGGCTCCGGGCTGGGGTAATGGCCTGCTTTGCTGGGAGGAAGGAGCAGAGGGGAAGGGGGAAAAGGGGGAATCTCACCTTTTTCCCTCGTGGTTAACTCTTCCATGGCTGGTGGGGAGCGGGAGAAGCTGAGCAAGAAGCCTGGGACCAGTGGTGGCTTTTGCAGCAGAGCTGAGGCAAAGCCTCCAGCATCTTTCCCTGGAAGGAACGGGGTTTGAAGCAATTCCTCCCAGAGAGAATGGGGTTTGAAGGAGAGAACAGGGTTTGAAACAGTTCCCCCTGGAGAAAATGGGATTTGAAACAGTTCCACCTGGGGTTTGAAACATTTCCCCCTGGAGAGAATGGGATTTGAAACAATTTCCCCTGGGGTTTGAAAAAATTCCTCCTGGAGAGAATGGGGTTTCAAAGAATTCCCCCCAGAGAAAATGGGGTTTGAAACCATTCCTCCTGGAGAGAACAGGGTTTCAAACAATTCCCCATGGAGAAAATGGGATCTGAAATCATTCCACCTGGGGTTTGAACCATTTCCCTGGGAGAGAATGGGGTTTGAAACGATTTCCCCCAGAAAAAATGGAGTTTGAAACTGGAGAGAAGGGGGTTTCAAACAATTGCCCCTGGACAAAATGGGGTTTGAGTGAATTCCCCCTGGGGATTGAAACAATTCCCCTCGGAGAGAATGGGGTTTAAAACAATTCGCTCCAGAGAAAATGGGGTTTAAAACAATTTCCCTGATATATTGATGTCCATGTGCTCCCTGTTATCCCTGTGCTCCTTGTCCATGTGTTCCCTGTTGTCCCGAGCAGGCCTGGCCAGGAGCTCAGACTCAATGGGTCTGGAGAGGTCCTTGAGTCTGTTGGACCAAAGATTTCAAACTTATTTTTTCCCCCCTCTTGCTTTCTCTTTGTAAATTTTTGTTGCTTTCCAAGTTGGCTTTAAATGAACTCAGCCAAACCAAGGATGGGAGAGAGGGAAAGGAGAGTTGGATCTTCCATGGACTCTTCCAAGTGAGATTTCTGAGGCCATGCCTGGTTCTTGGTCATTTCATGGAATCATGGAATTATTTGGCTTAAAAGGGACCTTAAATCCCACCCAGTGCCACTTCCACTGTCCCAAGCTGCTCCAAGCCCTGCCCAACCTTGCCTTGGACACTTCTGGGATGGGGAGTCACAACCTCTCCTGACCTCCTTTCCTTTGGGATCACCTTTGCTTGTGCTTCTTGGCCTCCCTCCTCTTCACCAGGCCCCAAATAATTTATTTTTTCAGCACATAATAGGAGAAACCAAGCCCTGAAGTACCCAAAATGCAAAATTGGGATTTACTTAAAAGGGACCTTAAATCCCATCCAGTGCCACTTCCACTGTTCCAGGCTGCTCCAAGTCCTGTCCAACCTGGCCTTGGACACTTGTGGCATGGCGAGCCACAACCTCTCCTGACCTCTGGAGCCTCTTTTCCTTTGGGATCACCTTTGCTTGCATTTCTTGGCCTCCTTCCTCTTCACCAGGCCCCAAATAATTTAATTTTGAGCACATAACAGAAGAAACCAAGCCCTGAAGTACCCAAAATGCAAAATTGGGATTCACTGCCTGAAGAAGGAATGGGTGGCTGCTGCTTTTTCCAGGACACAGGTCGAGGTCAGGTCTGGGTGGAGGAGACCAAATCCTGCCGGGCTGGCAGGAGAGGCCTCTCGCAGCCACTCTCTCTTCCCCCCACGCAATTCCTGCTCCACTTCATCTCCGTGTTTTTGGTATCGAGGGGGTGTTTACAGTCAACAAACAAGAGCCTCCTATTTTGATCCCAGCTTTCCCTGCCGAGCACCTGCAAGCGCGTCCATGCGCTCCGTGAGATTTGTTGGGAATATTTACCAGTGTTTTCCAAGAGGAGCATCTGCTAGAGAGTCGGACTCCTTGTGCCTCATTAGTGGCTACCGGGCTTCTCTTATCTGCACACATCTCCGGGGCATGTCAGGATCATTTTCTGAGCTGCTTTTCTTGGCAGCTCCTTCCTCACTGGTGGGAAGCTCCTGGTGTTTGGTGAAGTGCTGGACCCTAAAAAAAAAAAAACAAAACCTGCTTGTTTCAGCTGGTTTTGGGGTGAAAAAAGGGTGATTTGTAAGGTTTTAAAGGTTCTGTGCTGATTTTGGTAAGATGTGTCCCATCCAAGTTGCTGCGCTGCGCTGTTGAGCAATTGGAGTTGGGTTTGGGTATTTCCATGGAATTCCAGGGTTGTGAGGGGGGAGCAGGGATGGGATCCAGGTTGGACCAAGTGGGTTTTTAGCATGAATGTGTTGTTTGGCACTTGCAGGCATATTAAAATGGAGCCCAGAGCTGGGGCTGTCTCGGGCAGGTGAAGGTGACACAGGCCAGGGCTCTGCTCATGGTGTGAGGGGAAGGAAATCCTGATTTTTGTTGGAAGGAGGCTGGAATTGCCTAAACTGTGACTAAACCCCCCCAGAAATGGGATTTTGGCCGCAGATCTGGCCTTTCCTCCTCGCAGAACATGGGAGGCGGTTGGTGGTCAGGGTACTGACTGGGAGATGGGTGCTGTGCAGGATACTCAGGGGCTCCAGAGCTCTGAGCAGCCTGGTGAGAAGGGATGGGGCCACCATCTCCCAGGATGGGGACACCTGGGTGGGAAGGGATCTCAGGAGGGCTCCAATCCACCCTCCTGCCTGGAGCTGGGAGATCAGACTTCAGGGATTTGTCCAGCCTGGCCTGGAAGGGTTCCAAGGATGGAGATTGGGGTCCAGCTTTGGGGATTTCTTTCTGCTACTTCATGGAATTATGGGATATTCTGAGTTGGAAGGGACTCAAAAAGATCTAGCTCCTGAGGGAATCATCCAGAAATCAAAATCCACACCTTGGTGTTATCAGCACCCTGCTCCAACCAATCTCAGGGATTTTTATTGTTCCCCTTGTGGAAAAACTTCTTGTCTACTGAAAATTCCCATCTTTATCCACAGAGGAGGTCTCAAACCAGTGGTGCCCAGTTTGTGAGGGGTTCAGGGTTTCTCCCTTTCCATGAGGGATGTTTGGAATTTGTCCTTTTGGATGTCACCATGTTGGAATGTTCCTCCAGCCTGCCCAGACCTCTCCAGGCATTGACTCTGCCTTGAGTCTGTCAATTTTCACAAAATTTGGGGACATCGGCAAAGTGGAGAGATCTTGTCCAGGGCTCCTGCAGGTCATTGGTGGGGATATGGAGGGAGCAGGTCCCAGAATTCCTGTTATTCCAAATCCCACTTGTTGTGGCCCCTGTGGAAAGCTTTGCTGGTTGTCCCAGGCCAGGTTGGACATTGGAGCTTGGAGCACCCTGGAACAGTGGGAGGTGTCCCTGCCATGGCAGGGGTGGCACTGGGTGGGATTTAAGGTCCTTCCAACCCAAACCATTCCATGATTTTAGTGGTGTTATGTGGATAAATCCAGGTGGGTGCTGGGTTTAGGATTCTCCAAGCATGGAATTAAACCTGGGTTCATTCCTGGTTATTTAAACCAGAGTTACAGGGATGGGACTGAGCTGCTCTGTTCATGGGGGGTACAAAAACCTCCTCCAGTGGATGTAAAATTGGGCAGTTCTGGTAAATTTGGGCTGTGTCCATGGATTGATTTCCCTGGCACAAACTGGCACAACCTGGGTTTTCCCAGGAGGAATCTTCTCAGCAGACCTTGCAGCACATCCCCTTCCTTGCTGTGGTTGTGATGGGATTTTAATGGAAGAGCCCAGAGGATTCACTGATTTTTAGGGAGTGATTAATGATGTTCCAAATGGGAAGGGTTTGAGATGGCTCAGGTAGTGATATCCCTGGGAATGTTGGGTTATGGATTCTCTGTGTTATCCAGGTAGGAGATATGTGAAGTGCACAAAGTGCATTTCTGCTGCAGGCTGAGGAGAAACTGTGCTCCAAACCACTGTCATCCCAGTTCCCAAAGTCCCATTTCCATGGGCATTTTGATTATTCCTGGAGAATAAAACCAGGAGCACATTTTTTCCCTGGTGTAATCCCAGCTCGCTTGGCTCTCAGCTCTGCGCTGCTCCTGAATCCCGAAACATTTTTGGGTTTGTTCAGCTGCTGTTTTTGCTTTCTTGTGATTATCCTCTGTTTTCCCTTCTGTGGTGTTCATCCCCGCTGGTAATTATCCCCCTCTCCCTGCCAACTCTGTGAACTCTGGGGCTAATTTGAGCAGGAGAGTTCTGCCCGGTAATTTTACAAATATGAGGCGTTATTGAGGGTTTTTCCTGGACCGGTGATTATAAGGAATGGGTCCTTTGGGAGCCAGGAATCCTTTGGGTTACTCTGTTCCCTCGGAGGGGTTGGGAGCTGGGTGAAGCTGGAATTAAAGCTGGATGGAAAAGGAGCAGCTCCTGTGCCCAGCCCTGGCACTGGGTTCCATGGAATCGCTGAGGTTGGAAAAGCCCTCCAGGATTGAATCCAGCTGTTCCAAGGCCACCACTGACCGTGTCCCCAAGTGCCACATCCACAGGGATGGGGACTCCATACCTCCCTGGGCACTGCCAATGCTTGACCACCCTTTCATGAAGGAATTTTCCCAAATATCCAACCTAAACTTTCCCCACAGGCTGTTTCCTCTTGTTCTCTCCCTAAATGTGAGAGAGGAGCAGCCCTAAAACACAAATCCCACCTGGAGTTTCATCTGGGTAGCCCAGAAAACTCAGGATCTTGTGGTTGGCTCTAAAATATTCTTGATCTGGTTGATGTGTTCGTTTGGTTTTTTGCTTTTTTGGGTTTTTTTTATCCAGAGGAAAACAGGATTCAGGCATGAAATTCAGGGGAGTAATGGATTATCTGGAGACCTGAGAAGATGAATAGTCCTAAACAGATCAAATGTGGAAAACTGGGTGGTCTGAGCTCAAACTGCCACGAAGAGGAAGAAATATTTTCCATTTTGAGGAGAATGTAATATGGCAGCAGTGGGAATATCTGGGGACATGAGGGAGGAATGCACTTAGGAGAAAGGGATGGAACTGGGAGGATGAAAAATGGGAGTAGGGTCACGAGAGGGGCTGTGGGGAGGATGAGGTTTTTGTTGGAGGAACCTCTTGTGAGAGAGTCCCTGATTCCTGGGGCAGCCAGAAATGGCTCAGGAAAGAGAAGCCAGGGAGCAGCGCCGTGAGGGGATGGGTTTGGTCATACTGGCAGGTCCCTGGACCATAAATTTTGGGGAAACTGTTAAAATGTGAATAGGATTCTCTGATTTTCTTTTTGGGAATGGTTTCAAAGGAGCAAATTTGCTGCTCCTTCCCTTCTGCTGCAGTTCCCTTTGTGGAGTTGGAACGAGGAGGTGGCACCCAAAACCTTCTGAGGCTGAGGAGAATCCAGACAAGGATGGGAGTCCCGTTGTTGTGGGGCCGTTTCCAGCCCAGCTCTGGTCACTTCTCCTTCTCCTGCCTGTGGAAAACACATTTTTCCTCTGGAAAAGATTCCAAAGTACTTTTAAATTTCAGAGGTTGTGGTGAAGCTGTTTCAGGTGCTTCACCCTCCTCAGAGCCATGAGTGAAATCGGGATGGAGACCCGGCCTGGGGTTTGTCCCTGTGGGGAAGGTCCTGAGGAGAGGGGTTGGGAACTTTGGTTCCTGTGCTTCCATGAGCCCCAGGACCTGGGGGACTCTCCCATCCTGTGGTGTTCCCGAGGAGCTGGTGGGGAAAATTCCCCATGGGAATGGTGGGGAGCTGCTGGAGAGAGCCCAGAGGAGGCCCCAGAGCTGCTGCAGGGCTGGAGCCAGGCTGGGAGAGCTGGAAATGTTCCCCTGGAGAAGGGGAAAATCCAAGGAATCCTCAGAGTCCCTGGAGGGGCTCCAGGAGAGCTGGAGAGGGACTGGGGACAAGGCCTGCAGGGACAGGAGCCAGGGAATGGCTCCCACTGGGAAAGGGGATCCTGGCAAGGAATTGGTGTCTGGGAGGGTGGGCAGGGGCTGGGCTGGAATTTCCAGATTTGCTGTGGCTGCCCCTGGATCCCTGGCAGTGCCCAAGGCCAGGTTGGATCCACCTGGGACAGTGGGAGGTGTCCCTGCCCATGGATGGGGGGGAATGAGGAGATTTTTCAGGTCCTTTCCTACCCAAACCAGTCTGGAATTCTGTGGAGCTGGGTTGGACACAGCCATGGCGGGACACTGGAAATGCAGCCAGGTGTGGGGTGGCTCCTTGTCCTTTCTTTACTGAGGGAAAGTGTGGATGAGCAGGCAGGGTCCTGGAGCTGGAGGATGAGGGATCAATCCCAGATCTGCCTGGATCTGGTGCAGTCTCAGCAGAAACCTCCAAAATCTGCTCTTAAAACTGGTCTCAGGCCTCCTGCTCCTCTTGGAGAGTCCAATGAGTCCTTGAGGCTACCACAAAATATTGAGGAAACAGCAGCTTCTGCGAGTCCAGTGATGAATTAATTACTCATTAATTTCAGGGGACGGTGCACCATGAATGAGGGGTTGGGGTTTGGTGTGAGTGTCCAACCATAGTCCTGCTGCTGCTGGTGGTGGCTCCTGCCTTTGATGGTGCCACACGCTCATTTATTAAAGAAATTATGTAAAAACACCTTCAGTTTTAAATTGGCCCCAAAATTCAATTATTTTTTGTTTTTTTAAGTTTTAATTTTTTAATTTTAATTTTTTTTTATTTAAGTAATTTCCTTCAGCTTAATGAGTGGCTTCACTCCAAGGTGTCAGTGATGGCACCAGGGCTGGGTTGATGAGGATGGAGATGATCATGGGTGGGTTTGTGCTGCTCATGGAGGTTTGGAGAGCCAAGGCCCAGCAGAATTTAATAAATCCCTTTGATTTTGTCCCTCAGTGGTGGGGTGGGAGTGGGACAATCCCTTTTTCCTTGGTTTTCCCCTGGTGGAGAGGACATGGACAACACCAGGATTGTGAGAAGCACCAAACTTCAGGCCTTGCAGAGGGGCTTAAAGGGAGGTGGCTGCTCCCTGCATGGCATTTATCAATTTTTAGCTTCAGGCACCACCCAATTTTATCTCTTGGTTTGATAAAATTGTAATAATCCTCCTCTTTCTTGACCTCACCTGTAGATTCCCTGATTTCTGCCTTGGGATTTTTCCCTTTCCTGAGGGAAACAGCTTTTGGGAGTGTTGGGAACACCTGACCGGGAAATGCTGGTTCACAGTTCCTGGTTCTAAAATCTCTCTTAAAATATCAAATTTCTCATAGATTCAAGTTGGTCCTGAGCCTGATTACAGGGGAAAAACTGGGATTTGTGATCCAGGTTTCAAGGTGGCTGGATGTGCCTGGGATTGACTGGGAGCTGCTCATCCTGAGCCCCCCTGAGACTCAGCCAGGACAAAAAGCAGAATTCAAGGACAAAATCCACATTTAGAATCTCCACATCCCTTTGCAGTGCACCTGCACAGTGGCAAGGAAATTTTGGGGTGGATTTGAGCACCTTAAAAGGTTTTGGGGGTAGATTTTAGGACCTTAGAAGGTTTTAGGGAATGAATTTTAAGACCTAAGAAGGTCTTGCAGATGGATTTTAGTACCTAAAAAGATGTTTTAGATGGTTCTTAGGACCTAAGAAGGTTTTTAAAATGGATTTTTGCACCTAAGAAGGTTTTGGGAATGGATTTTAAGACCTGAGAAGGTGTTTTTGGATGGATTTTTTTCACCTAAGAAACTTTTGGGGATGGATTTTTGCATGTAAGAAAGTTTTGGGGATGGATTTTAGAATCTTAAAAGGTTTTGGGGATGGATTTGAGCGCCTAAGGAGATTTTTGGGGATTGATTTTTCTACCTAAGGAGGTTTTGGGGATGGATTTTTGCACCTAAGAAGATTTTGGGGATGGATTTTTGCATGTAAGAAAGTTTTGGGGATGGATTTTAGAATCTTAGAAGGTTTTGGGGATGGATTTTAGGACCTAAGAAGGTTTTGGGGATGAATTTGAGCACCTAAGAAGGGTTTTTGGATGGATTTTAGCACCTAAAAAGGTTTTTTGGATGGATTTTGACTCCTTTGGGAAGGGTAGAATTAGCTGGGAGAGCTCTGGGCACATTCCTGGGCTGATTCCTGCTGGAGCCTGGAGCTGCACTTGGAGAAAAGAAGGAGCAAGTCAGGCTATGGCTCCTCACAAGCCCCTGGTAGCTGAGGGCATCCCGAGGCAGCCTGGTTGTATAATGCCACAACAGCTGGAGAATCATTAAATTACCATCAGGTTTTGCTTTTAATTAATTTATTTTCTGGAGAGGAGCAGGTTGACAGCTGGTGCCTCGCTCAGGTGATATTTGTTGTTGCATGTTGTTTGTTTTGTGAATTCTAAATGAGGCTGAGTTGGGTTTTTTGTTGTTTTTTTTTTTTTTTTTTTTTCCCTCTCCCTTGGCTCCCAACAGTTCAAAGCAAGACGTTGTCCCTTCCCTGAGATGTTTGTGATCCAATTTCAGACAGAAAATAGGGAGGGTGTGGAGGAGGGAGGATGGGCAGGGATGAAACATCCAGGGCTGGATGGCCTGGGGGCTCATCCTTGAGTTCTGGGGAGCTTCAGGATGGGGGTGCTGAGGTGGAGCCTGGTTTGGAGCAAAGATCACCCCAGAGGGGCCATCCAGAGCCCAGCCCAGGGGTGATGGCCATGGAAAGGGGTCAGCTGTGGGCATGGAAACCCTCTGGACACTCAGAGCCACGGCAGGTTGGGAAAAATGAGCTGCAGAGTTTGTTTCTCCCAATGATACAGAGTGGTCTTGAGGAGTGCCCCAAACACATTCTGGAATTCTGTACCCCAAATCCATTCTGGAATGCTGTACACAAAGCACATTCTGGAATTCTGCACACAAAGCACATTCTGGAATGCTGCACCCCAAACACATTCTGAAATTCTGTAACCCAAACACATTCTGGAATTTTCTACCCCAAACATATTCTGGAATTCTGCACCTCAAACACATTCTGGAATGCTGCACTCCAAACCCATTCTGGAATTCTGCACCCCAAACACATTCTGGAATTCTGCACCCCATACACATTCTGGAATTCTGTACCCCAAACACATTCTGGAATTCTGCACCCCAAACCCATTCTGAAATTCTGCACTGCAAATACATTCTGGAATTCTGAACCCCAAACCCATTTTGGAATTCTGTACACAAAACACATTCTGGACCTCTGCACCCCAAACACATTCTGGAATTCTGTACACAAAACCCATTCTGGACCTCTGTACCCCAAACACATTCTGGAATTCTGTACACAAAACCCATTCTGGAGTTCTGCACCCCATACACATTCTGGAACTCACAGAATCCCAGGAGGACTTGGTTGGAGGGACCTTTTGAGCCCATCCATGGGTAGGGAATCCTCACCTATCCCAGGGTGCTCCAGGCCCTGTCCAAGCTGCCTTTACCTCCCCGTTTCTTTCTTTGGTGTGTTTTGGCCCCTCATTCTCTTTGCTGACACCACCATTGGTTGTTCCATGGAGCAATGAATCCAACATTTGGCCATATTGTGGTCCAGAAATCAGCTGGGCACATCCCTGTGGATCCCAGGAACTGGGCATGGAACGTTCCTGTACCTGAGCACTCAGGGTTGGACTCGGTGTGTTCAGATAAACTCCTTGTGCTCTGATACTTGAATGGAATTTTGGGGGAAAATTCTACATTTGTGCTGGGGGAACACAAGGTTGGGCATTGAATATGCCAGCTGGGGGTGGCAGCAGGGCTAGGGCAGGAACAGAGCTGGGAAGGGGCTGGAGAATTCCTGAGGGAGCTGGGAAGGAGCTGGAGAATCCCTGAGGGAGCTGGGAAGGAGCTGGAGAATCCCTGAGGGAGCTGGGAAGGGGCTGCAGAATCCCTGAGGAGGAATTTCTCCATGGAAAGGGGAATTAGGAATTGAAAGTGCCTAGGGAGGTTTGGAGTGCCCATCCCTGAGGGATTTCCAGCCCTGTGTCTGTGGCACTTGGGGACATGTGGCACTGGTGGCCCTCGTGCCTCTGGGCATGGTTGGACTCCCAGATCTCAGAGGGCTTTTCCAACCTCAGCGATTCTATGGTTTACGTTCCAAGTGACCTCTTCTTGCACATCCTGAGGGCTGCAATGACCCTTTCCTGTTTTCCAGGGAGCCCGGGAGACCTTTGAGAGCTACTACAGGAAGCAGAGGAGAAAACAAGCACGGCTGGTGCTGCAGCCTCCCTCCAACATGGTCAGTCTGTCCTGGAGCCTCATCCCTGGGCTCTTGCTGGCCCTGGCTCATCCCCAAAATCCCCCCTTGCCCTCAGCCACCTGGGTTTTAACCTCTGCTCCCTCTCTCTTTGTTGCAGCACGAAACTTTAGATGGCTACAGGAAGTATTTCAATCAAATTGTAGGGTAGGTGTTCCTTTTATACACGGCCCTGCTAAAAATGGGTGGCCTGGCCTGCTCAGGAGCCCAAAAAAAAACCAGGAGAGGAGGGAATGTTGGTATTTTTGGTGGTCCTCAAAGCCAAAACAGGACAAAAAAAGAGGTGGTTTGTGCTTTTTAAGTGTTGTAAAGTGAATTTTATCCACTTTGCTGTGTCACTGAGGGGGGAGCGGGGAGGGACCTGCCAGCTCTTACAGATGTCTGAATTTCTGGGAATTTCTGGGATTTTCTATGTATTTTTTGGGATTTTCTATGAATTTCTAGGAAATTTTATGAATTACTGGGAATTTCTGGGATTTTCTATGAATTTTTTGAGATTTTATATGAACTTCTGTGAATTTTTGTACATTTCTGGGAATTTCTGGGATTTTCTCATAATTTCTGGGATTTTCTATGAATTTCTAGGAATTTTTAATAATTTCTGGGAGTTTCTCTGGATTTCTGGGAATTTGAGGATGAATGACCCTGTGGATTATGTTCATCTTCTTGCCCTGCTAATGACATGAATGAGCTTGCTGCCTTAATGATTTGGGAATATTTAACTATTATTCTTTAATTATTTTCCTGCTGGAGGAGGTGATTCTCTGTTCCCCAGAGCTGCATTTTTGTCACGCTCAAATCTGAACACAAATCTTCCCAAACTGAGCTCCGAGAGGAGAATTCCAAAGGCCGCTGAGCCATAAAAATTGGACAGGATTTGTTCTTTCTTCATCTAATAATGAGAATTATTTCAATAATTCACGTGTGGTGCTCCCCTCCTGCAGCTCTCTGCTCCTGGCCTGGATTTCCTTGGAAAAACCACCTGGAAATTCATGTGTCACCATTTAAAATGCCCATTCTCACCCTCATTCCTTGGAAAACACTTTGTTTGGAGCAGCAGAGTTGATCTCCAACTGGAGATTGGAGCAAATTGGGATTGTCTGGAAATTTGGGAGCACGTGGTGGGCCTGGGTGGGAGAGGGGATTTTCCCTGCAGTTCCAACATTTTTCCCTGCAGTTCCAACACTTTTCCCTGTACTTAAAGCATTTTTCCCTGCAAATAAAGCGTTTCCCCCTGCAGATAAATAATTTTTCCTTACAGTTCCAACATTTTTTCCCTGTACTTAAAACATTTTTTCCTGCAGATAAAGCAGTTTCCCGTGTAATTAAAATATTTTCCCCTGCAGATAAAGCATTTTCCCCTGCAAATTGAGCATTTTTCCTGCACTTAAAGCAGTTTTCCCTGCAGATAAAGGGTTTTCCCTACAATTCCAACATTTTCCCCTGTACTTAAAACATTTTTCCTTGCACTTAAAGCATTTTTCCCTGCAGATAAAGTGTTTTTCCCTGAAGATAAAGAGGGAAGATAAAGTTTTCCCTATACTTAAAGCATTGAAGATCAAGTTTTCCCTATACTTAAAGCATTTTACCCTGCAGATAAAGGATTTTCCCCTGCAGATAAAGCAGTTTTCCCTTTATTTAAAACATTTTCCCCTGCAGATGAAGTGTTTTTCCCTGCAGATAAAGCATTTTTCCCTGCAGATAAAGCAGTTTTCCCTGCAGATATAGCAAGATAAAGCATTTTCCCCAGTTGTGATGGACTTGCTGCTGGCTGCAGCAGAGTTTAATCCGTGATTCTTGTGGGAATAACAAGGTGGAGAACTCACGGAGGGGGAATTCTGCCTTTGTGTACACACAGAGCAGCACAGGGAGGGTTTTACCTCCCTCCTCCAACCCAGTGAAATTAAAAATGAGGGAATAAGCGCTTGGAGCTGCCTGGATTTGACAAATCCCCCAAACCCAGAGCCCAACTTTGCCCAAAGGGGCTCGGGGATGTCCTTGGACCCCTCAGATGTGAAGTTTCAGTGGCGTTTTCTGCATTTCAGGTTTTTTGTGGTGGAGGATCACATCCTGCACACCACGCAGGGCCTGGTCAACCGGGCCTACATTGATGAGCTGTGGGAGATGGCCCTGTCCAAAACCATCGCGGCCCTCAGGACCCACTCCGTGAGTAAAAGCCCAGCAGAGCTCAGCTGTTGCTTGACTGTCCTGACATGTTGCAATTCTGCCTTTTTCCCCCCTCAGGAGTCTTTGTTTTCCCTCTTTTCCAATGAGTGTTTAAAGGAACGACACAGACACGCAGATAATTCTCTTTCTCTGGATTGTTTTAGCCTCTTGGTTGGCTGTATTTCCCTACCAAACTCGATATTTTGAAGACTAAAATGGTGGTTTTGTGTTTTTGTCATTATTTAATCCAGAATTCTTGAGGAGCACCAGCAGAAGGAGTTGATTTGTCCCAAAAAAATGGGGGGGAAAAGCATCTTTTTGGAAAAGCATGACCTTGTTTGATAGAGAGTCAGAGAATCCCAGGGTGGTTTAGGTTGGAGGGGACCTTGGAGATGATCTTGACCCCTTAAATTTCATGGCTAAAATTGGGCTGGAAAATGAGCTAAACATGGGCTGAGAAATGGGCTAAAAATGGGCTGGAAAATGGGCTGAAAAACCAAATCCAGAGAGACAGAACCCCAGGAGAGAGCTAGGAGCACCTTGGGTGAAAATATGGGAAGAGAAGGACACAGATCTCTCTGATGAACTTGGATCTCTCAGGGATGAGGGATCCCCAGAAGGTTCCTGGTGTTCTCCATTCCCATCCAGGTGACTGGAAAATTGATTTTCCCAAGAAACTTGGGAGAGAAAAGCATCTTTCTGGCACACCAAAACATGACGTTGTCTAAAACAGAACCAGAGAATCCCAGGGTGGTTTAGGTTGGAGGGGATCTTAGAGATCATCTTGATCCCTTAAATTTCATGACTGAAAAATGGGCTGGAAGTGGGCTATAAATGGGCTGAGAAATGGGCTAAAAATGGGCTGGAAATGGGCTGAAAATGGGCTAAAAATGGACTGGAAAATGGGCTGGAAAATGGGCTGGAAACACAAATCCAGAGAGAGAGAACTCCAGGAGAGAGCCAGGAGCAGCTTGGGTGGAAATATGAAAAGAGATGGACACGAACACCAGATTTGGAGCATCCTGGTGCAGTGGAAGGAGGTGGAACCAGATGGGATTGAAGGTCCTTTCCACCCCACACCATTCCATGGCTCTTCCCTGCTCCTGGATCTTTCTGGGATGAGGGACCCCAGAAGGTTCCTGGTGTTCTCCATCCCCATCCAGGTGACTGGAAAGTTGATTTTTCCCAAAATGTGGTGTTAAAACGTCTTTTGGCACACATGTTCAGAGAATCCCAGAGTGGTTTGGGTTGGAGGGGACCTTAGAGATCATCTTGATCCCTTAAGTTTCATGGCTGTGAATGGGCTGAGAAGTGGGCTAAAAATGGGCTGAAAAACCAAATCCAGAGAGACAGAACCCCAGGAGAGAGCAAGGGTGAAAATATGGGAAGAGAAGGACGCAGATCTCTGTGGTGAACCTGGATCTCTGTGGGATGAGGGACCCCAGAGGGTTCCTGGTGTTCTCCATCCCCATCCAGGTGACTGCAGAGCCTCCTCCTTTCCCCCCAGCTCCTGTGCTGCCAGGGGGGATAAACACCAACCCCCCCAGCTGCAAACCTGTGTTTGTTTTGGTTTCAAGTGGGATTTTCTCGGGGCTGGCAGCAGGAGGCTGAGGCAGGCCCAGCCACGGGGTTTTTTGGTGTTCCCAGCTTTGTTGCCACTCAGGTTGTTTCAAGTGGTGCCAAAGGGAACACATGGAGTGGCTGCCAGGGGAGGCTTCTTCAGCAATCACAAAACATTCCCCGATTTCCCAACCCCTGTGGCCACCACCATTTATTTGCCCTGAGCGCTCCCAGTTCAACCAGTGCCCTGCATCCCAAACTGGGATCTGAGGGAGGGTCTCTCACCTTGCTGAGGCCATTTGGATCCTTCCAAGGCAGACAAATTTATCCCTGGATTTTCCTCCTCGCCGCAGACAGGGACATCTTTAATCACTGCTGATGCTTCAGGGCATTATCTTTCTTCCTGACTCTCCTTTTTGGACAGGGAGATGGAAAACCTGTGTCTCCCAGTCCTTCCCTCTGATTAATGGAGCTGTTCCTCCTGGAGTTTCCAGCAAGCTTTAAATCCCACTCCCTTTCCAGCTGGGGATCACTGATTCTATATTTGGGCAGCCTCTGTCTCAAACTCCACATTTTCCAGTTCATTTTTGGCTGCTCTTGGGAAGCCCAGGGGGGACTGGGGCTGCTCTGGGGACACTGAGCTGTGTCTGGGGGGCTTGGAGCAGGATAAATCCCTGTGCTGGAGCTGCAATCCAGCGTGTTTTTCCCTCAGCCTGGCTGAGATGCTTCATTACCATCAGACACAACACAGTAAATATTAAATGAGAGGCAAATGAAATGAGAGGTAAATATTAAATGTCACCTTGTCCCACGGTGACAACACCATGGGAGCCATCTCCTCTCACTGCCCAGCAGCTCCTGGGCAGTTTTAGACACACCTCAGGTGTCTCTGGGGCAGCCCAGAGCCTTCTCCAGCCCGGAGAGCAGAGCCTTATCAGCCTTATCACCCTTATCAGCCCTGCCCTCACTGCTCCTGGGCCTGGGCAGCGTTTATCAGATAAACTCTGGGCAGTGTTTATCAGATCCCTGGTGGCACAGGGGAGCTCAGGGCAGGGTTTGGGCTGTGCCACACAGTCACAGCTGTGTTTTCCTCTCTGCCCTCCTCTCCAGTCCTACTGCTCTGACCCCAGCCTGGTGTTGGACCTGAAGAACCTCATTGTGCTCTTTGCTGACACGCTCCAGGTACGTGGGGCCTCTCCTGGTGCTCCCAGAGCTCCAGCAGTGCTTTGGTGCCTGGGCTGGGCTGGCCAAGCTCTTTGTTGGCATTTCTAGGCCAAAAAAATGCCAGAATTTTTTTGGCATTTGTGGATGGCCTGAGGGACAGCCTGATTTGGTCTGTGCAAGGACCAAGCTTGGGCCTGGGACAGCTCTGGGTGGTGCTCCCTTGGTCAATCACCCCCTGAGCCCCTCCAGCTGCACCAGGGGTGGTGCTAGAGGAGGATTTGCCCCTGGTCAATTCAGACATTGAGCCACAGCTGCACCAGGAGTGGTCCTGGAGGAGGATTTACCCCTGTTAAATGCAGACAAGGATCCCCAGGGGTGGTGCTAGAGGAGGATTTGCCCCTGTTCGATACAGACAATAATCCCCAGCTGCACCAGGGGTGGTACCTGAAGAGGATTTGCCCTGTTTAATACAGACAGTGATCCGCAGGAGTGGTGCTGGAAGGGGGATTTGCCCCTGATAAATACAGAAAACGATCCCCAGATCCCTGCTGGGGGTTTCATTCCCTTCCTGCTGCTCTGCAGGGCTATGGCTTCCCCATGAACCAGCTCTTTGACATGCTGCTGGAGATCCAGGACCAGTACAGCGAGACCCTGCTGAAGAAATGGGCTGGGGTCTTCAGGTGAGAGGCTCCAACAGAACCTCCTGAGACACCCCTCACTGAGGGGTTCTGGCCCCTGTGTGGAAGTTTTTGAGGGATCAGTCATAGAAAGGTGGAATGGGTTGGGTGGGAAGGGACCTTAAAGCCCATCTGGGTCTTCCCCTGCTGGAGTAAATTCAGAGGAGACCCCAGAGCTGCTCTCGGGCTGGGACCAGGCTGGGAGAGCTGGGAATGTTCCCTTGGAGAAGGGAAGAACCCAGGGAATCCTCAGAGTCCCTGAAGGGGCTCCAGGAGAGCTGGAGAGGGACTGGGGACAAGGCCTGCAGGGACAGGAGCCAGGGAATGGCTCCCACTGGGAAAGGGGAGATTGGGCTGGGATCTTGGCAAGGAATTGGTGTCTGGGAGGGTGGGCAGGGGCTGGGCTGGAATTGCCAGATTTGCTGTGTCTGTCCCTGGATCCCTGGCAGTGCCCAAGGTGAGGCTTGAGCCCCCTGGGACAGTGGGAGGTGTCCCTGGAGTTGGATCCCAATGGGATTTAAGGTACCTTCCCACCCAACCCATTCCATGGTTCTGTGCCCTCGCTCCATCACTGAGCTGTGGCTGCTTTGGGTCATCCCTGGCTGCTGCTGCAGGAATTTGGGATCCCACCATAGCCTGGCAGCAGCCTCTGGGAATCCCCTGGCTCAGCAGGAAAACTTCCCCTCACCTTTGTCTCCCTGACTCTTCTCTTCTTCTCCCAGAAATATCCTTGACTCAGATAACTACAGCCCCATCCCGGTGTCAAATGAAGAAGTTTATAGGAAAATCGTTGGGCAGTTCCCATTCCAGGATGCTGAACTTGAAAAGGTAAATCTTGGAATGGGGAGAATGGCCTGGCCTGGCCTGGTTGCTGGGGCAGGAGAACCTCACACCCTTTGTGGGCATTTAAAGCATCCAAAAAACCCCAAATCAACTCCCCAACCCAAATAAACAATAAAAGAGGAAGGAAATCAATGGGGAAGAACCAATATTCCTCCCATGGGATGCATTTCCTTGTGTGGATGAGGGAAGTGGGATTTGTGTTTCTCTCAGAGTGTTGTGTTACACAGGTGGAAAAATCCTCTTCCACTGGCATTTTATTCCTATTTTATGGACCCTGGGATTGACCTTTTCTGGTTTTAGTCTCATATTTAGAGAAAAAGAGCCCAGAAAAGTGATGGTTCTTGGCCTTTGCGCGAGCATGTGCTTGGAAAACCAAAGTGCGTCCAGATGTCCCCCAAATCCTAAATCCACGCCTGGCAGGCAGCAAATCCAACCCTGGTGATCCCAGTCTGGGGTTCAGGTTTCTGTGTCCTGCCCCAAAATTCAGTCCTGGGGTTCAGCTGCTCCCTGCCCCTCCCAGCTCTGAGTGCTGGGGGTAAAAACTTGGAAAATTTGGTGTTGGAAAATCTGTTTGATCCTGGATTTTGGGCAGCACCTGGGGGTGGTGAGCAGGAAAACACTTTGTGCATGGTGGGGGAGGAATTCCAGGTGTTCCCAAGGAGGGAGGAGAAGGGAGTTGGGAGAGGGAATGGCCGCAAAGCCCTTCTGCTCTATTTGTGATGATCTGCTCTCCCCCTTGGCTGAAGTGTTGATAAAATCTAGGATAAATCCCAGAATTGCTCTGCCTGCCTGGGAGAACCCTCCCTCTGGAGCTGTTCTTTCTCCCCCTGTTTTCCAGCAACCCTTCCCAAAGAAGTTTCCCTTCTCGGAGTTCGTGCCCAAGGTTTACGGCCAGATCAAGGAGTTCATCTATGCCTGCCTCAAGTTCTCCGAGGACCTGCACCTCAGGTGGGAACCGTGCCCTCAGAGAGCGGGCCTGCCTCCTCTCCTGAGGCCCTGCTGGAAATGTGCCTGGGTCACTATGATAAAGTGAACGTGGAGCTATACCAACCCTCTCATTTCCTAGCGCTTAGAAAAGCAGGAATCCAACCTACACTAGAGGAATCAAAGCCCTCCACGCTTCCTTTATATTACTTTCTAGTAGGGTCAGCTAAACAAGCTATGGGTCCCATACCCCAAAAGTGATGGTTCAACCTCTTCCCCTGCTAATGAACCTCCAGGCAAATCTAATCTTAATTATTAGTCTACTCCTAGGAACAACCATTAGTGTCTCAAATAACCACTGAATTATGGCCTGGACCGGCCTTGAAATCAGCACACTCGCCATCCTCCCATTAATCTCAAAATCCCATCACCCACGAGCCATTGAAGCTGCCACTAAATACTTCCTGACCCAAGCAGCTGCTTCTGCCCTTGTCTTATTCTCCAGCATAACCAACACATGGCACACCAGACAGTGGGACATCACCCAACTTCCCCACCCAGTGTCCTGTCGGATCCTCACCTCAGCAATCACAATAAAACCAGGACTAGTGCCATTCCACTTCTGATTCCCAGAAGTACTCCAAGGCTCTCCTCTCACCACCGGGCTCCTCCTGTGGATGGAGCCTGTCCAGGCTGGAAGTGGCTCTGGAGCAGTGGGATTTTGGCTGGACACCTCTGCTCCTGCAGGGGGAGATCCCAGGGTGGTTTGGGTTGGGAGGAACTTCAGGGATTGTTTCCAAACTCATCACTGGACAATTTCCATGGTGCTCCAAGCCTCCTCCAGCCTGGCCTTGGACACTTCCAGGGAATTCCATGCTCCCAGGACAATCTCAGTTGGGGCTGTTTCCTCTGAGATGTTTCTGTGGCATTCCTTTAATAAATAAATGAATGGGGATGTCTGGAGAGAGGCTGTGGTGGCCACTTGTCCCCAGGGCCTGCTGGAGCACCTCTGATCCCCCCAGGCCTCCCCTCACTGCTCCCCAAGGAATGGGAATCCCGTGGTTCCATGGAAGTGTTGTCAGGAAGGCTCTGAGGGTTGGATTTTTGGTCAGGAACGAGTTTCAGCTGCTGGTTTCGTGCTTTTGTTGTTCTTGTTTCTTCGGGGAGTTTATATACAAATAATGTGATTTTTTTTTTTTTTTTAAAGCCTGCAAAATATTCCATGTGTTTACCCTCCCTGCTCCATCCCAGGGTGCTTTGATGCTCGTTTCACCCATGTGTACGTGTGTGAGACTGAAAACCAGCAGGGTCTGCCAGGAACTGAGAGCTGGGGCTTTGCCTTTGCATCAGCAGTGTTCACAGCTTGGGAGAGGCTGAGAAATGCAGGACAAGAGTTTGGCTGGAGGGATTCATCCTCCTTCCCTTCCCTGGGCAAACATGAGGCTGGATTGGGGTGAGAGGAGTTCCACCTCCTTGGGAGCTTCATATCCTGGCCATGACCTGACCCTGGAGCTGTGGAGAAAGCCCAGAGGAGGCCCCAGAGCTGCTCCCAGAATTCCAGAGCCCCTGTGCTCTGGAGCCAGGCTGGGAGAGCTGGGAATGTTCCCCTGGAGAAGGGAAGACTCCAGGGAATCCTCAGAATCACTAAAGGGGCTCCAGGAGAGCTGGAGAGGGACTGGGGACAAGGCCTGCAGGGACAGGAGCCAGGGAATGGCTCCCACTGGGAAAGGGGAGATTGGGCTGGGATCTTGGTAAGGAATTGCTGGCTGGGCTGGAATTCCCAGATTTTCTGTGCTGCCCCTGGATCCCTGGCAGTGCCCAAGGTGAGGTTGGAGCCCCCTGGGACAGTGGGAGGTGTCCCTGGAGTTGGATCTCAATGGGATTTAAGGTCTCTTCCATCCCAAACCTCCCCATGGCTTCTGTGGAGCTGGGACAGCTCTGGGGACTCAGTGGCTGTTCCAGTGCCCCAGGCTCTCCAGGATTTTCCTGCTCTCCCCTGGAGCCAAGGATTCTCCATGGAGTCCTTTTCTTATTGGAGAAAGGGACTCTCTAATGCCAATTTGGAGAGTCCCTTTCCCTGTGGGTTGCTCCGGGAGCTCAGGAGTTTCTCCCCCATGTTCCATCTCACCCTTGCAGTGGTGGCAGCTTCTCCTCCTCCTGCTGGTGGCTCCCAGGGCCCTTAACACGGGCTCACTATGGCCCCTCTCCCTTCCCAGAGCCCATTCCTGTGGGTGCTGCTCCCCATGGCTGGGATGATTGGCCCTGGCAGGGCAGGGAGCAGAGGTGTCCCTGTGGGTCCCTCCTGGGGCTCCCACCAGACCCATTATTAAAATTCCTTTCCACATTGGATTTTCCAGCCCTTTCGGAGCAGCAGGGGGGGAGGGGAGCCCCAGCTCCAGCTCTCGCAGCCAAACATTTGGAATATTTCTCTGCAAACCCCTGTTGACACTTTCTTCATTTCACCCTGACAGCTTGAATTAGGTTTTATTAGGAAGCTTGGCTACAAAGCCGGCAGCGAGTTCCCTTTTCTCCTCCCTTTCTTTTTTTGCCTGGCCCTGTCATTTACGGAGCACCCCGGAGTGCTGGGGGTCAGCCCGTCACTCACAGGGGCCTGGAGGTCACCACAGCTGCCACAGGATCTGGGACAGGAGCTGTCATTATCCCAGACAGTTCCCTTCAAGCCTTTTCCTGCACAGCACAAAGTGCAGCTCACATTTTATGGGGTATTTTTCTCCCCCCTCCACTAATTATTTTGTTAAAGCAGCTCCTTGTATTTGTTGGGATGGGAGGGTTCTCCATGATGTGGGAGTTGTTTCACTTGAGGAGAGTTTGGAGGCTCCGGGTGGGTTTGTAGGGCTTGGAATTTTTATTATTGGCACTACTGATTGGAGTGGAGCAGGAAAATTTCCTTTATCTCCTCGGCACTTTTGCCTTTTTACAAGCTGAATTCATCAGGTTGTCTTCAAATGTACCCTCTTGCTTTTTCCAGTGGAATTTCCCTCTGGAAATAGGGAGTATCTCTGGAAAACAGTGGGTGCAAGGATGATCAGCTCTGATCACCAAGGCTTGGGTTTTGGTTGGATTTTTTACAAACAAACCCCAAATCCTGGAAGAACTTGGGATAGTGCAGGGACACCTTCCCCTATCCCTGGCTGCTCCAAACCCCGATGTCCAGCCTGGCCTTGGGCACTGCCAGGGATCCAGAGGCAGCCACAGCAAATTTGGGAATTCCAGCCCAGCCCCTGCCCACCCTCCCATCCAGGAATTCCTACCCAAAATCCCATCCCAGCCATTCCCACCCCCCGCTTGCAGCATCCCAACACCCCCCACCTTTCTCCTGGGATAACTTCAAGGTTGGCTTTTGTTTCCCACGTCAATCCCAGCCCTGTGACGTGGCCCCTCTGTCAGGTGGAGCAGGAGAAGGAGCCAAAGGTCAGGGGCTCCATTTACCGGGAGGATCAGAGTTCCTGCCCGGCCTTCCCATTGGGAATTCCCTCTCCTGCCCCTCCTGCAGAAGACAATTCCCACTCCTGTCAGGGCTAATCCAGAGCCAAGCACAGATCCAAGGAGCCTCTGGCAGGGGGGATTGGCAAAACCTCCTGGAGAAAGGAGAGGTGGCACCGTGAGCACCTGGGAGGGTCTGAACCCCCAAATTCCAACGGTGCTGCTGCTCCAGACAGCTGGGAAAGGGCAGGAATGGGGTGTAGGAGCTTCCAGTCTGATGTTCCAGGGCTAGAGCCAGGCTAGGAGAGCTGAGAATGCTCCCCTGGAGAAGGGAAAATTCCAGGGAATCCTCAGAGTCCCTGAAATGGCTCCAGGAGAGCTGGAGAGGGACTGGGGACAAGGCCTGCAGGGACAGGAGCCAGGGAATGGCTCCCACTGGGAAAGGGGATCCTGGCAAGGAATTGCTGTCTGGGAGGGTGGGCAGGGGCTGGGCTGGAATTTCCAGATTTGCTGTGGCCGCCCCTGGATCCCTGGCAGTGCCCAAGGCCAGGTTGGATCCACCTGGGACAGTGGGAGGTGTCCCTGCCCATGGATGGGGTTGGGAATGGGATGGGATTTAAGGTCTCTTCCAACCCAAATCACTCTGGGATTCTGGGAGTGGAGCTGGGCTGTGCTGAGGAGTCCCTGTGTGGAAATCCAGAGATCATTGCAAGTGTGACCTTCTAAACCCATTCCCTGTGACTTTGCTCACTCCTGCAGTTTTTCCAGTTTCTGTTTAAGATCCCTTCCAACCTTGACCATTCCGTGGTTCTGTAATTTTGTGTAAAAGCCCAGAAAGGGCTGAGAGGGGAATTTTGGAGGATTTGAATTGTGATTTCACCATTGGAGTTCATTTCCCTTGTTCTGAACATGCAACCCCCAGTGTTGAGGGCAGGGTTGTGCTGATGCCATGGACAGCTCTTCCTTAGGCTGGACCAGTTCCTCTTGGATGGGAGGCTGAGGAATTTGGGATCTGCAGGTGTTAGTCCTCCTGAAACATGGATAAAATGCTTAAATTGTTTTATTTTGATGCATTTCAAACACCAGCTCCTGTGAGCCCTGCAGGGCTGCTCAGGGGTGAGGCAGGGGAGAATCAGGAAGGAGGATGAGGAGAATTCCCAGGGATCTTGTTTCCATGGAGTATCTTGCAAATCCCTCTTTCAATTTTTCTTCGCAGCTCCACAGAAGTTGATGACATGATCAGAAAATCCACAAATCTGCTGCTGACCCGGACCCTGAGCAACTGTTTACAGAATGTCATCAAGAGGAAAAACGTTGGACTGACAGAGGTGGGCTGTGGATTCCCTTGGGAATGGAGCCACAGGGAATGGCTTCCCTCTGCCACAGGGCAGAGATGGGTGGGATCTTGGGAAGGAATTCCTGGGTGAGGGGCTGGGATGGAATTCCCAGATCTGCTGTGGCTGCCCCTGGATCCCTGGCAGTGTCCAAGGCCAGGTTGGACACTGGGGCTGGGAGCCACCTGGGATAGCAGGAGGTGTTCGGGTTGGAATTAGATCATCTTTGAAGTCCCTTCCAAGCCAAACTATTCCTGGATTGTGTGATTCTAGGGCAGGGTGAGACGAGGTCCCTAGAACTCCTTCTAGAGGTGCTAGTTTGGAGCATTCCATGAAATATTTGCCTGGAAAACTGCTCGGAATTGTTGTACAAAGCGAGGAACTTCAGCTTGTGGAAAGTGAAGAGGTTTCTTTGCTATTGTTTGTGAATTTTGTACTCTACATTTTGGGCAATGTTACAAATTTGAGTTAAAGTCAGAGGACTTCAGGGAGGACCAGAGGAGATCCAAGCAGGAAATGTGAGGGAATGGAAGAGCAATCCTCATTTTTAGGTGATGTTTGAGTGGATTCAGCACATTGCTGCAGCACAAACCCTAATCTGGGATTTTCTTTCTGTGGTCTGTTTTTTTTTTTTTTTTTGGTACAAAATCAGGTTCCTGATGATTTTAATCCATGTATATCTGCAGGTCTCCGGGACAGGTGGGACCTCTGGGTATTAAAGAAGGTGTTACTAATTGCTGGTATTAAACAAGGAGTTACTAATTGTTTACTTAATTATTGCTGCCTTGCACCGTGTCACCCAAGGCTTTCCTTTCCCAACTTCTCATTTGTCCCAGACATCCCACAGCTTCTCTGGACACCCTGTTCCCATTCTGCACCTTTCCAGTGTTTGTTCTCTTTCCCCATATCCAGTCTGAACCTCCCAAGGTGTCACCAGCACCAGTGCTGGGATCTTTGTGGTGTCACTTCACAATTTCTATGCCTGCACCTTTGAAATTGCTGATGAATCCAATCTCCTTCAGATTTGGGGGTGTTTCCAACCCCTTCCTGCATGGGAAGTGGCTGCAGACAGCCCCACCAGGCTCCAGCAGTGAAATGACACCAACCCAGGGCGTTTTGCTGCCCCAGGGCTGGCAGGGATCTGCTCACCTCACACCTGCCAGAGCCAAACCTCGTGGTTCCTTTGTTCAGGGTCCGTGTGATGCTGCTCGGTGTCACTCAAGCTCGGGTTATTTTTCGGGTTCAGTGGCAGCCTGGAGCCTCCTGATGTGTCCTGGCAGGTTTTTTTTGGGGAGCCCTGAGTGACAGCTCAATGTAGGAAAGTCCTTGAAAAGAAAAAATCGCCTCCTGTGGTACTAGTGGCTGCCATGGGAAATGCTTCCCCCCCAAAATTATCTTGGATTTAGGTGTTGTTAAAGGAGGAGAGACTGGAGCCCGTAGCAAAGCTCAGGGTGTTTGCACAGCGTCAGCATGGCATGGAACTGGCAGTGGGGCTGAAACCCTTCTCTGCCTTCCCAGCTGGTGCAGATCATCATCAACACCACCCACCTGGAGAAATCCTGCAAGTTCCTGGAGGAGTTCATCACCAACATCACCAACGTGCTGCCCGAGACCGTGCACACCACCAAGCTCTACGGGACCACCACCTTCAAGGTGAGCTCTATGGCACCACCACCTTCAGGGTCCCACCCCTGGGTGGGTGCTGGCAGGGATCTGCTCTGCTCAGGAGGCCTCAGGGCCAGCTGGGCTGAGCCCAAGGATGATTCTGGCCTATTTTTTGGGGAGGTTGCGCCATCGCTTTGGGTTTGTCCTTTGGAGCGTTGCTCCTGTTGAGATCGTGGGAGGTTTTGTCCTTAATTTGCAGCACTAATTAGGTAAAGGATTAAGGAAATCTTAAACAAAAGCCTAATATTTCTTATTTAAATAAATCCTCGCTTTGCTGTTGGAGTGCTGTGTCATGGACACCAGATTCCTCTTCCACCCAGGAGAAAGATTTCCAGAATTTATATTTCTCCGTCTTTCCACTCCTTTTGGCATTATCCCCTAAAAATCAGGGCTGACAGAAACTCCCAGATTTTCCACCCTTTAAACCCCACTCCAGGAGTGCTTTATATGGGATCTGATTGGGTCAAGTGTGGGGTGTCCCGTGGAGATCCAGAGGTGGGAACAGCAGCAGTGGGTTTGGTGGGGCTTTGCCATGGGGTTTCCCCAGGGAAGTCCATCCTGCCTTTATCCACCTGTCTGGCCTGAAGCTGAGTGTCCTGCCCTTGTTCTGGCAGGGAGGCTCCTGAACCCAGCCCTGCCCTGGGTTTGGTGGGGTTTCCATGGGGAATGTTCCTCTCCCACCTCAGAATCATGGGATATCCTGAGCTGTAGGGACCCACAGGGATCATTGACTCTGGAACAGCCCATCCAGGGGTTGAACACCACCTTGGTGTCATCAGCACCAGGATCCCAGCCCTGGAGCCAGTCTCTCCTCCATCTCCACTGGATTTGTCCTCAGGTGACATCGGGGCAGAATCCAGCTTGGTGGTGCCCACCACAGCCTGGTGGTCCCTGTCCCACCAGCCTGAGGCTGCAGCAGCCTCGTGGTGGCTGCCCTGAGCTTTAGGGCTGTGTTAAATCCCAGTCTAAAGGCTGGGTGGAGCTCCCACCCTGCTGAAGATGGAGTGGAGCCCCCATCCCATGTAGGATATTGATGGTTTAGAGCCCTCATCCCATGTGGGGTTTCATTGGTGTGGAGCCCTCGTCCCGTGTAGGATTTTGGTGGTGTGGAGCCCTCATCCCATGTAGGATTTTGGTGGTGTGGAGCCCTCATCCCATGTAGGATTTTGGTGGAGCGGAGCCTCCATCCCACACAGGATTTCAGTGGTGGAGTGGAGCCCTCATCCTATGTGGGGTCTCAGTGGTTTGGAGCCCCCACCCCATGTGGGATTTTGCTGGTTTGGAGCCCCCATTCCATGTGGGATTTTGCTGGTGTGGAGCCCCCATCCCACGTGGGATTTTTGCCCCCATCCCACACCCTGCCTCATTCCCAGGACGCTCGACACACTGCTGAGGAGGAGATCTACACCAACCTGAACCAGAAGATTGACCAGTTCCTGCAGCTGGCCGACTACGACTGGATGGCCCCAGAGCCAGGCAGCCGGGCCAGCGAGTACCTGGTGGATCTGATCGGCTTCCTGCGCAGCACCTTCGCCGTGTTCACCCACCTCCCGGTGAGCCCGCCCTCCCTCCTGCTCCTGGGTCCTGGGGGAGCTCAAACCTCATGGGCTGTGCTGGAAACGGGGCCTGGGGATGTGGGGGATATGGGAAAAATTCTGTTTTTAAAGGAAGTGTGTGACGGTGTTCACAGAGGTTCTTGGATGAGGGAAGAGATGAGAATGTTGACTCCATGTTTCAGAAGGCTTGATTTATTGTTTTATGATATATATTACATTAAAACTATACTAAAAAAATAGAAGAAAAGGTTTCATGAGAAAGCTAGCTAAGCTAAGAATAGAATCAGAAAGAATGATAACAAAGCTTCTGTCTCGGACAGAGTCCGAGCCAGCTGACTGTGATTGGCCATTAATTACAAACAGCCAACATGAGACCAATCACAGGTGCACCTGTTGCATTCCACAGCAGCAGATAATCATTGTTTACATTTTGTTCCTGGGGCCTCTCAGCTTCTCAGGAGGAAAAAATCCTAAGGAAAGGATTTTTCATGAAAAGATGTCCGCGACAGAAGGGGTTTCGCATGTCACCACAAGCTCTGGTCTTCAGGACTCTCCCAAATATTTGCAAATATAGTTTTGTGGGATTGAGGCTCCATCCCAGCCCACCGTGTATCAGCAGGATTGTAATTTATTCCACACCTGTATTTCAGACACTTTAACTTCCAGTTAATGCCCATACAGAATTCTTTTTTCCCAAAAATCCAGCCTGTGGATGCGTTACTGGAACTACAGCTGCGTTTCCAAGTGTTTGTCAAGTCCCTGATGCCTCCCATCCCAGTATTGCTCCCTTGGAAGGCACCATATGTTTCTTTCTTCTCTCTGCTGTCTAAAGTCCCTGTGTTTATGCTGCTGTTGCCATCAGAAATGTACTTTATGCTGCTTTTTGCAGTCGGCTGAGTGCTGTCTCATTGGTAGGAAAAATCCAATCACCAGGGAGATTCTTTTTTTGCTCCAGCAGCTTTTTTCCCTCCTCTAAATGGGATTTGTTTTGAGCTGTGTGGATACACTCTCAGGAGGATCAGCAGGTATTTTGAAACAGCAAATCCCCTGAACTCTGTGGCTGTTCTAAAAGCAATTTCAGATCTTTCTTCCTTTGCGAAACTGGGATTTATTTGCTGCTTTCACGAGCTGGGAATAAACAGGAAGGGGAGATTTAATATTCCCCAGTGGCAGCTTCCTTCGTTCTGTGTGTGCCCTGGGATTCTCCTCTGGAAGGAGGTCCCACCCTCCTGTTTTGGGAGGTGTCACACCCCCAAACTGTGCTGCCTCGTGTCTTTGGGCATCCCCATCCCAGCAGGAAAATCTGGGAGCAGGGGGAGCTCTGGCTGATTTGCTGGGGGGGAGAAACCCCCAAAAGGGGACTGGAAGTGTCTTTCCCTGCTCCTCTGCCCCTGTGAGGAGGAGAAGTGGCTTCCTCAGCTCTGTTACCAGTTGGACAAACTGATAAATGAGCAGAGAGGTGGGGAGGACTTCGGTCCATCTCCCCAGCCAAGTTTGTCCCAAATGTCCCCGGGCAGGTGTCCTGTGGCAGGTGCCTTCCAAAGCCAGGAGATGCTGGAAATGGCTGGATTTCTCCTTAAAAGTAAGGAACAGTGGGTTGGTTTAGCACCTGGAGGCTTCCACCCATCACGCTGGGGATCCTCAGGAGCCAGTAATGGAACTTGACAGGGAGATTGGTCTCTGCAGCAGAGCATGAAGCAGCAGAGATGAGCTGGGGGGGGGATGCCCACAGTGATTTATGAGGTGGGCCAGCAGTGATTTATCTTCCTTAAATATTAATGTTTCCTTTTGGAGCCAGTCAGGGTTGGTTTGGAGGCTGGGAGGACTTGAATTGGTCTAAAAAGCACCAGGACAGATTGAGGCAGCCTTTTGTCTTGCAGAGCTGGGTTAGAAAAGCCCCAGCTGAGAAGAAGTTGAGTTTGCTGGGCCGCCCCTGAGCTCCAGAGCCTCCCCAAAGCTTGGGGAGACATGGGAGGCACCTCAGCCTGGTTTGGGAGCATCAGGTCTGGGTCAAAGCTTTGTGGGAGCCGCAGGTTTGGGATTTTTTAATATTAGTTGGAGTTTTTTCCTTATGTTGTGGATGGATCACCCAAATCGTGGGTGAGAGCAAGCCAGGAAGGAGCAGGCTGCATCCCAAAGGCCTCCACATCCTTTGGTGTCAATGATTTTTATCCTTGTAGGGTTCAGGGAATTTTTCCAGTGTCTGATTTAGGAGCACAGTGAATTCTTGGGCTTTGCTACTGAAGTGCAGGAGATTAAGGTGTTGTCCAAAGCCATGAAAAAAATGATGGAGGTGTTTGTTAAAGCACCAAAAATGTGACATGAGCATCAGTTGGAGAGGGGTAAAGGAACATTTCCAAAAAGGGTGAATTCCAGCTCTAGAAGGAAATTCAGGATTCTGGGGACAAGATTGAGCTGATCCAAACCCATCCCAATCCATCAGCATGAGAGGTGTGATAGGAAATAAAGCATGACAGTTTTGGGGTCTGAGAGGAACTGCTGCCTTGTTTGAGATGAGTTTTTAGCCTAATCCCATAAAATCCAGGATATCCACAGTGCCAGTAGGTCCAGGACTGTGCCCCATCCTGGGGTGAGGTGTCCTTGGAGCACCTTCATTCCTGTGTGCCTCACCTCCCATTCCTGTTCTCCTGCCTGGTTTGGCAATGCCCCCATCCTCCAGAGCTGATTCCTGCAGGATTTCTGGGATTTTGGCCAAGTGAAAAGTGTTCCCCTGGTGTTGGAAGGTGCAGATTTGTTGCTCTCCCTGCCTTTTGTCCCAGCTGCAATGACACCTCCACCTGCCCATCAGGGAACGTCAGCCCAGGCATGTCAGAGTTCCTGGGCTAAAATTCCATCTCCAAATAACCCCATCAGGGAAAATAAACGGAACCCAAAGTCCTGAGGCTGCAGAAATGCACCGTGACAGGGCTGAGTAATCCCATTGTCCCAACAAAGCTGCAGGAAAACCTCAGTGGGGTCACGGTTCCAGCTGGTCCCAGGGCAGCTCAAGTGGCCCTGGAAGGTCCTTGGGACTCAGCTTTGAAGAGGGGCTGAAGAGGAGCTGAAAGGAATCTCAGCTCGGAGTCAGGATTTGGGTTTATTTTTCCCTCTCCAGGCTGAATTTTTCCTGTGTTTCTTGGGAATCCCAGAATTTTTGTGTTGAACAGTTTGGGTTGGGAGGGCCCCTTGAAGGTCACCTGCTCCAAGCCCCTGCAGTAAGCAGGGACATCTTCAACTGCATCAGGTTCTCCAGAGCCATGGCCTTGGATCTTTCCAGGGATGAGCTTCCCCCATTTCCCTGGGCACCCAGCAAAAATAACCCAGCCCAAAATCCTGGCTGGTGGATTGGCCTAAAGTCTCTTTTTTAGTCTCTTTTTCTAGGCCTCAAGCAGGAATGTCAGCCCCAAATTTTTCCTTTGGGGTAGGCATTGTGGGGGATGATGGAAACCACTTGATTTTGGGAATTGCTGGGATTTATTTGCACATTGCAGTTTTCTGGGGGACATCTTCAATTAGATCAAGTCCAGAGCCATGGCCTTGGATTTTAACAGGGTGAGGCCTCTACCACCTCTGTGAGCACCCAGTTCAAGCAGCAAAACTGACACAGCCAAAATCCTGATTCATAAGCCAAAGGGTCTCCATTTTCTCTGGAGCTCAAGCAGGAATTTGAGTTCCTAATTTTTCCTTTGGAGTAGGGATTGTGGGAGATGATGAAAACTGGGAATTGCTGGGATTTATTTGCACATTGCTGTTTTCTGGGAGACATCTTCAACTGGATCAAGCTGTCCAGAGCCATGGCCTTGGATTTTTCCAGAGATGAGGCCTTGACCGCCTCTGTGGTGACCTGGCAAAAAAACCCCCAAAATAATCTCAAAATCCGGGCTGGTGCAGCGCCCTAAAGAGCCTCCACTTTTTCCAGGCCTTGCAATCCCAGGTTTTTTTTTCCTTTGGAGTAGGCATTGTGGGAGATGATGAAAACCACTTGATTTTGGGAATTCCTGGAATTTATTTGCACGTTGAAGTTTTCTGGGGGACGCTGAGCCCTCACCAGTGCCATGGGGACAGCGTGTGCCGGGGGGCAGGAAAAGTTCACAGAGAACTTCCCGGGGTTTTGGTGCATGCCAGTGCTGCATGAAACGGTCATGGTGGTTTGGAGCCACAATTCCAGAATGCTCCACTAAGTGCCCAAAAATGTCTCCGAGCAAATAAAATGCTGATGGGAATCAAAGCATAATTAACATTTGGCTCCCAAGGCTGCCCTCTTCCTGCGTTAACCAGGGAGAGTCGGTTCCTGCTGCTGCTGCTGTGGAGCTCATTAATATGGGATGCTCGGGTCTCCTTTAAAAGAAAAACCTCTATTTTTAAGGGTAAAAAAAAGAAATATTTTAGTACAAAAAGTATTTTAGGCCTTAAGAAAAAGAAAACCAAAAAAAGGTGGTTTCTGGTTTTCAGCAAGCAAAGGACCACGGCCTCCAAAAATGAACATTTCCAGCCTAAGACTTTGCAAAGAATGACTGAAAAAGCCTTTTGTCTTTGATGGCTGATTGTTGTTTTTATTTCTTGTTGGACAAGTTAATGTAAATGGCATTGACAGGGCTACTCCAAACACACTGATTTGTTGACATTAAGCTCCTCAGAGATGGAGGGTTGTGTCAACACCTCCCCTGAACTGTCAGGTTAACAAAGCAAGGATGTTTTCTTGGGGGAGGGGAGCGGGGCTGGGGGAAGGGGGGGGGTGTTTTGTTTTTATTTTCAGTTTCCTTTAATCCTCTGTTAGTCTTGTATCTCGATAACCTCCTTTGGAAGGGAATCAGGGCAGGTCAAGAGGTGAGGCTGACCTGGGAAGGGGAAGCAATCTTTCAGCGATCCAACAAATCCAACCTCTGCCGCTGAGCACTTCAGTGTGAACCCTCTGCAGAGGGAATTTTTTTTTCCCCTATTTTTTTTTCCCCTTTTCTGCTTATTTTTGCCAGATGGCAGGCACAGATTTCAGCTGGAGCTGTGATGGTTTTTTGCCTTCTCTTGGCATCTCTTCCCCCTCACAAACGAATGGCCCCGGCAGCTCTTGCTCTGGTAGAAAGAGCTTTGCAAGTGTTTATTTTCTTTCCAAAGAGAACGATTGCCTGTGTTTTTATTTGAAAAGTCAAATCCCTCTGGAATATTTATAAGCCAAGGCCCTGTGCATGGAAGTGAAATGCCATGAACTTTGCACCAACCACAGCCTCGGCCGCCTTGGGAGGGACCCAAGTGGAAAATAACCATCAGGAAAACATCTCAGGAGCACCAGAGTCACCTCTGGGTTTACACAAGTCCAGTCTGTGCTTAAATAACATCCCTGGCCTTTGGAAGAGCTGAGCAAGCCCTGCTGGAGATGATCCCAGCTGTCACTCCCAGGGTTTGGCATCCACCACCTCTTGCAGGTGGGATTGCTGAGGAGCAGGGATGGGGACGTGCAGAGCAGACAGGAGAGCTGGAGAGGGACAAGGAGAGGAGGGACAGGAGCCAGGGAATGGCTCCCACTGGGAAAGGGGAGATTGGGCTGGGATCTTGGCAAGGAATTGCTGGCTGGGAGGGTGGGCAGGGGCTGGGCTGGAATTGCCAGATTTGCTGTGGCTGCCCCTGGATCCCTGGCAGTGCCCAAGGCCAGGTTGGACACTGGGGCTTGGAGCACCCTGGGATAGTGAGAGATGTTTGAATCAGGATGCTCTTTGAGGTCCCTTCCAACCCGACCCATTCCAGGAATCTGTGACAGAATGACACCAAAACTGCTCTTGAGGTACTTTATTCTCCTCCTCTTCCTCCTCCTCCCAGGAGCTCCCATTTTCTTTCCCAATCCTTTGCTGATGTCGGAGCTGCTGTTGGAGTATTGGGGAGGTTGTGGGCACCTCTGGTGGCCTTTGGGCTTCTTTCTGCCTTTGTCCTGTTACTCTGTTCTGCCTTTGACCCTGACCTGCTGTGTTGTCCTCCATAGGGGCAGGTGGATGTCCACTCCACCATGTCGGTGAGTACCGGACACTGTGTCCTGTGCCTTGGCTCTGCTCTGCTCACACCTCCAGGCTCAGGGGGAGCTGAACCAGAAAAGGTCCCTTGTGTCAGCCAGGGGGAAAGGAAAAGATGGATTGAAAGTTGGGATCGATGGGATACATAATTCTGGGATAAATCAGAGACCAAAGGAAAGGGTTTTCTTCCCAATGGGTCTCTAAATTGTTGGTTTCAGTGCATTGAAGTGGCTCCTTTTATCACCCTGGAATATCTGAATCTGCAGGGAATTAGGGAGAATGCCTGACATTAGGGAAACCTGGATGACATTCTCACACTCTGCTCCAAAGAGAAGAGATGTTTGTAAAATCTCTGTTCCTTGTTCAGGGAAATTCCCCTTGGGGATTGCAGCTGGAAATTCCTCCTGGTTTGAGGGATTGGACCACTAAGCCCTCCATCAGACTGGAGGGGAAGTGTCCAAAGCCAGGCTGGATGGGGCTTGCAGCAGCCTGGGATGGATGGTGGAAGGTGTCCCTGCCACAGCAGGGAGTGGAACTGGATCATTTTTAAGGTCCCTTCCATCCCAAACCACTCTGGGATTCCACAGTTTTCTCCAGAAAATAATGTACACTCTTGACACGTGCCATCTCCCAGTTTGGATTTGGCCAAATTAGCACCAAAGTAAAGCCAAGGAGACTTTTCAGACCTTCCTTCTGGTTCAGCAACCCCCTGTGATTGTTGTCATCTCTGCTTGTTCCATGTGCAGGAGAAAAGCCCATGGCATTTCCAGGGATAGACGGCAAACAAAGTGCTCTGCAGCCACCTTGTTTCCTCTATTCCTACAGCTTCAAACCCAGGCCCACGGGAGCAAAACCCACCTGGGAATTCTGTGGGATTGTCACACTCAGAGCCTGGACCCTGCTTCTGCTTTCTAGCCTTTATTCCCTGCTCTTCATGGGAATCCTGACCGATATTCCCTGCTCCAGCAGGATGCTTGTGCCCCTTTCCCTGGAAACCAAGCCTGGCTAAGCCTGGACTATCTGCAGGCTCCAGGCACCTGGGGGGGTTTCTAAGTCAACAGTGAGGCCTCAAATCAACAGCAGCTCCTGGAGAGAGGGAGCCTCGTTAAAGCAATCCCAGGCTGGCTCCCATCAAAGCCGGGATGCTCCAGGCATTCCCTACAGCCAAGGGATTCCAGGAGCGGTGTTGGATGTCAGGCATCCTCCATGCTGTCTTCAGGGCGTAGCCCAAGAGGGAGAGATGCAAAATGCCCTTTTCCCCCTGGCTTTTCCAGGCTTGGAGCTGTTTAGAAGCCAGATGTATTTATTTCTTTAATTGGATCCAGTGCCTAGACAGCTCTGGAGTCAGCTTCCTATGGAGAGGGGGGCATTACTTTCATTAAGGTAAATCAGTGGAAAATAATACCTGGAGCTCCCCTGGAAAGGGTCAGGGATGGAGTAATCCCTTTATATGGAGGGGCTTTTCCAGCCTGCTCTTAGTCAGGCTTGTTCTTAACGGCAACAAATCCCAGTTTTCCTTCCTTTTATCCCTCCTAATTTTCTGTTCTCTGCCTTGTTGGGATTAATTGGCAGGGATAAATCACAGAAGAGGAGGAAAAATAAAAATGGGATCGTGCAAAGTAGCAGGACAAAGGAGGAGTTTTAGCAGAGTTTAATTTGTCTGGTGGGAAGTTGTTGTGGCTAATCCTGGAAGTTTAAAAGGTAAAAAAAGAGGGATGTGGACATGGACAGGGCATGAGCAGCATCCAGAATCTTCCGTGTCTGGGGCTTTCCACACCAGAGGTGATCCAAGTCTTTTAGGGGATTGCATGGCCTGAATGAATGTTCAGCAAAATTCCTGTAAAGCAGGGATGCCTTGAAGGGGAGAGGATGGACTCATGGATGGAGCAGCCCATTCCTGGTTTCCCAAGTGCTTCCAGAATCCCAAATATTTGTCAGGAATGAGGGGTCAAAACAGGAGCTGGTGGTGCTTTAAAACAAGGAGCAGTGTGTCCAAATCCCATGGATTTGCTAGTGCTGGATGGGGCAGTCTGACTGACCCCTGATTAACCCAGGAGCTCTGTAAACTTGAGTCTAGCTAAGCCAGGTTATCTGGAATTCCAAGGTTTCCTTGTCTGCTTTCAGCGATTGGAAAATTAATGGAAGCCAAAATGCCCAAAGCCATAAATCCTTTAAACCAGGGTGTGCTTCCTTACGGATCTTTCCCTTTGTGGAGTCACCTCGGCATGGTTGGCTTGGAATTTTGTTTTCCAAACCAGGATTGAGGAAGGTGTTGGATACTTTCTCTTGCCTGCACCTCCATCCATAAGGAATGTGTGGCACAGGGAATCTGGCATCCAAAATTCCAGCCCTGGTGTGTGGAATCCAAACCTGCCTTCTCCTTCCTGCTCCAGAGCCTCAGCCTGGACCTTCCGAAAATCCTACCAGGAGATAAAGTTTGGGTTGGGATTCTTCTACCATTTAGGAAATTTAGGGGAAATCATAGGATTTGCAATTTCCTGCTTTCCTCCTGTTTCATCCACTGCTCTTTCAAATTGGGAATGTGGAAAGGGACATCCATGAGCAGCTTCCAAAGGTCTCCACACCTTCCTTAACCCATCCATGGGAGGAGCCCCAGCTCCCCTGGAGGAGCCCAAACCTTTGGGGGGGTCCCTGTGCAGGGGACGCTTGATTTGAGAGAAGTTGAGTGCTCAGAATGGAGCCACCAGCCATGGCTGATGCTACCAGTGTGGGTGAAGATGTTTTTGTGACCATCACAGGGTCCCTTTCCACAAATGTTTTCCCTGGATCTTACAGCTTTGGGTAGATGGAATGGCAGGAGTGGGAAAAACTTCTCAAAGTGAAGATCCCTATGGAATTCTCATCATCCTCTGGAGTTATTTGTTGGGTTTTATGAAGGGCAAGAAATCAGGAGAATCTGATGGGTGAATTGAAAACCAGTCACTAATTCCTACAGCTTTCCCCATCTCTCTGTTTCATCCATCTTCTGCCTGGTTTTTAGGTCTAACACCTCAGTTTAGAAATGGAAATTTTAGCTATGATTCAGTTTTTGGGAAAAGACAAAATTGAGCTGAAGGTTCGGACGCCACTCCTGTTGGTCACTCGGCTCTGCTTGGAAAGACCTCTTGGACCGAGCTTTGCTGGCTCATGGAGCAGCAATGGAGTGGGTGGGTTGGGATTTTTCCTTGGAGCTCATCTTTTTTTCCAGTCTGTTCAACATCTGGGCTGCAGTGGGGCAGTGGTTGCGTCTCCTTCAGGCCCCGCGCGTCACCCTGGTGTGCCGAGCCTTCCCCCAGCATCCCAAAGGGTGGGAATCTGCGTAAATGGGGGATCTGGAGCATCCCCATGTGTGCAGAGGGTGAGGAACCCCTGGGGTCGCCATCCCAGAGGGAGGACGAGTGCTCCAAACTTCTGGATCTTTCCTTTTTTTCTCCGTCATCGAATTGTAATTACAAAATTATTTCGGGAGGATGGAGCGATTCAAGTCCCTCCCTTTACGTTTTCCTGCTGCCGTAATTGGCAGCTTTGCCCCGATAAATCAGCAGAAACAAACGTGGTTCTTGCTCTTCATAAGTGAGGGGAAAAAATGAAAAAAAGAATCTGTATTTAATCAGCTTTTTGTTTCCAAGATGGCAGCTGCTTTGTATTTAATGGAAAATCAGGCTCTTCCCAATGGAAAGAATGTTATTCCCAAAGCGAATACAAAAGAAAATAAAACCCACAAAAGAGGAGGATGAAATATGTCCATATTTTTTTTTTTTTAGTTTTTTTTTTTTGGTCTCGTTCGTTCCAGTTTGGAGCCGCGCGCTCCGATCGCGGCCGGGCCACAGCTCTGCTTTCCATCAAGGATCTGGGAAAGTCTCGGATCTCGGGCATGGGGACCAGGAGAGAGACACGAATAGGACCAAAAAAATGAAGGCTACTTCATGTTCCTTGTCTACCTTTTGGCTTAGGGGAGATTTACATGGAATATTGGGAAGGAATTCTTCCCTATGAGGGTGGTGAGGCCCTGGAATGGAATTCCCAGATTTGCTGTGGCTGTCCTCTGGATCCCTGGAAGTGTCCAAGGCCAGGTTGGACATTGGGGCTTGGATCCACCTGGGATAGTGGGAAGTGTCCTGCGCAGGGCAAGGTGGGAATGGATAGGATTTAATGTCTCTTCCCACCCGAACCATTCCAGGATTCTGTGATTTTGAATCCAGTCTCAGCTTCCAACCTGATGGGACATTTGGGATTAGGTGGTTCTGTGGTTATTGAGTGCCTGCAGGTAAACTCAGTGGCAAACCAGGATAAAGGCTGTAATTCCTAGAGTATTTCCTGGAGTTTCTCGGGGTGGGATGATGTCCCACCACAAACCCGGACTGTCAGGAATCTTTCCCACCCATGGCTGGTGTGTAGGTCCTTGGAGAGATCCTGCAGCACTGCAGGAGCCTGAAGAGCAGCTGGATGTTCCAGCTCATTTTGGGTGATCCAGGCTCTTCACCTAACCATTTCCATGTTCCTGACTCCCAAAAACCATTTAATTAAAAATATCCTGCCTTGCCTTTGGGTGTTGTACAAGGAAAACAACGGAGACTGTGGAATCTTCTGTTTCCTTGGTTTTTTGCATGTTTACATATCCAAATTTCCCCCAGCAGCTTCCCAACTTTGCTGCCAACCCTGGAGCTTCCAGAGGAGATCTCTGCCCACTCTGGGCTCTTTAGGGCTCCAAAGGAGCTGCCCTGTGTTTGGCTGCGCCATCTGCATCCCGAGGCCCTTCCCTTCCCTTCCCTTCCCTTCCCTTCCCTTCCCTTCCCTTCCCTTCCCTTCCCTTCCCTTCCCTTCCCTTCCCTTCCCTTCCCTTCCCTTCCCTTCCCTTCCCTTCCCTTCCCTTCCCTTCCCTTCCCTTCCCTTCCCTTCCCTTCTCCCTGCCCCTCCTTCTGTTAATTTATTTTCCTATTTAACAAAAATTATCAAGCAGAAGTCATTCGTTGGCTCTGACACAGTGACAAATTGTATGTTCTTGTGCCTGCTCGTATCCCAAAGCCTTTGATATCCCAAATCCCACAATTTCCCGTGGTTCCAACCTCCTTGAGTTGTGCGTTTGCTGTTGGTTGCTTTTGCTTCTCCTTCTCAGGCTTCTCATGATTCCAAGACCTCTTGATTCCTTCAGAGGAAAAACCTTTCCACGTGGAGCTGGCTACTCCACAAAGTACTAAAGACCCCAAAAAACCCCAAACCGAATAAAACAGCATTAAATATTTTTAATAAAAGCCCCTTTCAGCCCTGTCTGCAGGAGCTGCTTGTGACCATCACCCCCGGTGTGATTTCCCTCTTCCCTGAGCTTCCCCCAGCTCCAGCCAAAATACTTCCAGCTGTTGACCTTGGGCATCTTGGGCACAGCCAAAGTTTTCATCGTCTTTTGTTGGAATGTCAGGGATTTGTATCGGGCTGCAGTGGCTGGTTTATTTTTGGTGTGGTGAGGATAATTGCTGGGTTTGCTTTTCTCTTTTCTTCCCCCTTTTCCTTTTTTTTTTGTTGTTTGTCTGGTTGTCCCTGAGCATCTGGTGGGAGCTCAGCTCTGCCATTTGTTTGTCCTGTTGCTGGATCCCGTTTTCCCAGAATTTCATCAAGGTGGGAAGTGTTTGCCTCTGGCAAAGGACACTCTATGGAGGTTTTTCCACACCTCTGGAATGCAACCACTAAAAGGGGCTCAGCTTCCACGGGAATTTGGGAGAGATCCTGGGTCAGGCAGGGAATGGGGCCTTCCAGGTTGGTTGGAGCTGCTCCACTTTTTGGCTCTTTGGAGTTTTCCAGATGAGTTGGTCTTTGCAGGAGACAAATTCCGCTTGGAATTGGGTTGATTGGTGCTGCTCTCTGTAGGTTTTCCATGGTGAACCTGAGATCTTCCATGCTGGGACATTCATGTCTCCTGAACTGAGATAGGGGTAGTCAAAGCCATGGCCAAAATCCCAGTTTTACTCAGGAAAAGCTCCAGGAGGAAAACTTTTGAAATCTGGTGATTTGCTGATGGCAGCGAGGGTTCTTCCATGGATGACCCAAGGTTCATCTCTCCTGGACCATCTTTCTTCCTCTCAAACCAACAACTTCGGATCATGGGATCACTCCTGGAATGGCAGATCCTGGGCAGAAGGCTCCCCCATTCCTGGGAAATCATGGATGTCTATCCTGGCTGGGAGTGGATGCTGGGGCTTTTGGAAGGGACGCTGCTGTCATGGTGACAGGGACATTGGCCATTCCATGTGTCCCAGTGTGGATGGAATCCAAAACGCCTTCCCAAACAAATGTGTGTGCAGACATCGCCTCTCTTCTTAAGTCATCAGGAGCTCCAAGGTCCATTGGTCCAAGGGTTGGAGTATTCCATGGATTCAAGGCTGAGGAGCATCCCACAAATCCAAGACTGAGGAACATCCCATTGATCCAAAGTTGTGGAGCATCCCATGGATCCAAGGTTGAGGAACATCCCATTGGTCCAAGGCTGAAGAGTATTCCATGGATCCAAGACTGAGGAACATCCTATTGATCCAAAGCTGAGCAGCATCTCACTGGTCCAAGGCTGAGGAGTTTTCCATGGATCAAAGGCTGAAGAATATCCCATGGATCAAAGGCTGAGGAATATCCCTTCCTCCAGCAGCCATTCCCATGTGCCCAGGAGCCCTGATCCACAAGCCAGCCTTGCCTGGAAGGTTTCCCTCCTTCTTCTTTTCCTTGGCAAATCCCAAAGCCACGTGAACGTCACCTCGTATCTTGGCTCCAGCCCCTTTTTCCAGCGCCATAAATCCACACAGTGGCTCCAGTGTTCAGCTCCTGGGATGGCTCCACGGAGCCAGGGATCAAATCCAGGTCTGCCAGTGGCTGAAGTCACTCAGGGCCAGTTGGTGGCCACACCACGTCAGCCACCCCTCGTGCTCCACGTGTGTCACGTCAATGCGGAGTGACAGAGCCTGGCCCACAGATGGAAACCAGGAATTGCTCTGCTCCTCTCCTCCTTCCATTAAAAAAAAAAAAATAGGAACAAAAAAGGGATTTGTTCTTAATGAGTCTGCTGCAAAGCTGAGTAAATAGAACTAATTAATTGAAAGTTTTCTTGGTACCTGCAGGGTTTGTGTGGTATGGAGCCATGGAGGTTGGTGTGGCCACGGTGGTGATTGAGCTGAGCTCCAGCCTTGAGGAGACATCTCTGGGGGCCACTAAGCTTGGGGTGACATTGGCAACCAACCAGACACATCACTGGGGCTAGAGGTGTCCTTGCTTGGGCCTATTCTCATTCCTTGGGCCCTCTTTGTCCTGGAGAACCCATTTCTTTGCAGGATCTTGAGTGCAGATCCACAGCTTTTGGATTATCACTTTTCACTTTTTTTTTTTTTTTTTTTTTTTTTTTTTTTTTTTTTTTTTGTGAGGGTTTTGTTTGGTTTTGTGTGGTTTTTTAAACTAAAACAAAGCTGAAAACACCCAAAACAAACCAGAAAAAAAAAAAATACAACCAAAAATCTCCACAAAAAACCCCCATTTGGTCCGGATGAAAATTGACCTTTGGGCAATTAATGAAAGGTTTATTTTTATAAACCTCTTAAAAATATTTTTTAAAATTACAGGTACTCGCCGTTCATTTGTTTTGACGTTTTGGGAAGCGTTTGTGCTTTTGGGTGATGGTTTGGGGTTTTTCTGTCACCTTCAGTGAGTGCAGAACTGTTGTTTAAAAATAAAAGGCAAATCAGGACAGGACAGGCAAGGCAGGAAAAATTTCCAGAGCTGATTTACTGAATTTGCCCCCAGTTTAGGGGGATTTGAGGCAGCCAGGGGATCCAGAGGCTTCTGGAGCAGGAGATGAGCTCTGGGAGGTCTACAGGGTCTGAAGTCTCCATCTGTGGCCACAGAGAGAGGATCCACTGGGATTATCCTGGGGTTTGTGCTACCAAACAATTGCTCATTATTTCCCCGTCACGTTTCCATCCTGTGCAAAACATCCCAGTGCTGCCTTATGGATTGGGAAAGTCAGGAAATTCAGTGTTGAAATTACGGGGACAACTTGTGGTGTTTATAGAAAATTGTACATTTAATACCAAAGAATTCCCATTTTTTGGCCTGCTTTTGTGCTGTCTGAAGTCCCTGGATTTTGCATGTCTAAATATCCTTAATCGCATCAATCCTGATGCTTGTTGCGGGTGAAGAAGGAATTCTGCTGGTAGCTAAAAAAAATAATTGGAAACTCTGAGAGCACTTGGAGCCTGTCAGGCTTTGTTTTCTGTGGAAATGCTGTGTTAATTCCTTGGAGGGTCGCTGGGAGGGTTCTCCTGCTACAGCAGGAGTTGGGTTTGGATTTCTGGGACCACATCCCACCTGGTTGGGCCAGGGGACGTGCAGGAGGCAGCAACAGGTGAAGGGAGGCTGTGGCTGCCCCTGGACCCCTGGAAGAGCCCAAGGACAGGGCTTGGAACACCCTGGGATAGTGGGAGGTGTTCCAGGGTGGACCTGGGTGATCTTTGGGGTCCAACCCAACCCATTCCACGATTCCCTGGCAGCCAGAGGCACTCCTGCAGGGTGGCGGGGACTGGCAGCGCTGTTCCTGATTGCATGTTAAGATTAATGGGTATTTATTTGAACAACCATTCCATTTCAGTAGCTCTTAATGAGTCCTTTGATAGCCAGTTCCTTAATTAACAAGGCAGCCTCTTGGCGTTTCCTCTCCCTAATTGGGAACAGATTGGCCGTGTCTAAACAAACGCTGCTCCCGGCAGCGGGGCCGGCTCCAGAGCCTCCGCGCGCACGGCCCTTCCCCACCAGGGCTGCCCAGGGATGGGATCTGCATGGAAAGAGAGGATTTTGTGGCTGATCTCCTCAAGCAGGATGGACATTGGGCTCTGGGATTGCCCAGGGAGAGTCCCAAAGCCTGGAGGTGCCACCTGGATGTGGCACGCAGCGCTCAGGGTGGGGACGAGGTGTGGTTTGGTCACAGATGGACGCTGGGCTTTGGGATTGCCCAGGATGAGTCCCTAGCCTTGGAGGTGCCACCTGGATGTGACACTCAGTGCTCAGGGTGGAGAGGAGGTGTGGCTCGGTCACAGATTGGACTGGGTGATCCTGGAGGGCTTTTCCAGCCTTAGTGATCCTGTGGTGGTGTGTTCTGGTAGGAGCCCCTTGGCTGCATCTCTGGGAGAGCTTTGGAGCTTGGCTCCTCCCTTTCAGTGCTTGGAGTGGCCACAGGGAACCTTCTGGATCCTTCCTTTGTGTCCAGAGGGATCCTGATGGCACAGGGAGGGCGGTGGCATCTTGATCCACAGGGAACCTTCTGGATTCTTCTCGGGTGCCCAGAAGGATCCTGAGTCACCTTGAGCCACAGGAAGGAACCTCCTGGATCCTTCCCATGTGTCCAGAGGGATCCTGGGTGGCCCAGGGAGGGCAGTGTCACCTGGAGCTACAGGGAGGAACTTTCTGGATCCTTCCTGTGTGTCCAGAGGGATCCTGGTGGCACAGAGGGCAGCGTCACCTTGAAAGGTGTCATGGCAACCCCAAGGTTCCATCAGGAGCCATGGACAGAGGGATTCATTGCCAGGAATGAGCCACAAAACAATAAATCTGTGGATTTTGCTGGGATAACACCCTTGGAATGGCTTTGTTTGATTGAGGTTGGACCAAGGAGAAGTTTGGGCATCTTGGCTGTGGAGATCTGCCAGCTTTCATCTATGATCCCCATTCTTCCCAGTGCAAATCCAGGTTTTGATGGGATTTGTGAAGGTCTTAAATAATGAATCACCCCACAGAACTGTTCCTGGGATTGCTTTGCGTGGTTTGAAGCTCTTCAGTTTTCTGCCATGTTGGTAAAGGAGCCTTGGTGCCTTTGAGGTCTTTGTTTTCCTCTTTCCCTGCAGAGTGCTCAGCTCAGGGCTGCATTCCTGCTCTTTGATCCCCATCCAGATCTCATCCCATCCTTTGGACAAATTGTTCCTGAGCTGGAGGGACCAGGGTGTCCAGGCATTCTCTCTCTCCTGATCAGAATGTCTGGGCATTCAGTCTCTCCTGACCAGAAACTGGTGCCCAGCGCAGGTGTGGGTCGCCCTTGGAGTTCCTCCACAGGTTGATCTGACCCATGCTTGGGGTGTAACAGGGTTGTTCCTCTGAAATTTTGGTCAGTAGGGACAGAAAAGCCTTCCTGGGGTTTTTCCTTAGTGTGGTGTGGGAAAGGAGGGAACCCAGTGGGACCTGGGCAGGCTGGAGAGGTCAGCACAGGGGAAGCTCATGAAGTTCATCCTGAGGGTGTTCCCCTGGAGAAGAGAAGCTGTTCCTGAAACCCAGACAAGGCTGGAGCCACTCTGGGGAGCAGGATCAGGACATCACCAGTGCTTGCTCAGGGTGCTGGCACAGGGACAGCCTTTGGGAGTGCCCCAGGTTCTGCCACGCTCCCAAAAATCATCAGGGAATTAGCGCGGGGCCAGCTGAGTGCAGCGGCTCCTCTGAGCTCCCGACGGCCGCGGCGACACCTCGGGGATCCCGCTGCGTGCCAGGGCACAGGTCCTGGCACTGCCACTGAGGGTGGGGCAGGGCACCGTTTCGGGAGTGTTGGGGTGGATAATGATTTTGGGAGGGTAATGATTTTGGGAGGGTTGGGGTGGGTAACAATTTCAGGAGGGTTGGGGTGGGTAAGAATTTTGGGAGCATTGGGGTGGGTAATGATTTTGGGAGGGTAATGATCTCAGGAGGGTTGGGGTGGATAACAATTTTGGGAGGGTAATGATTTCAGGAGGGTTGGGATGGGTGATGATTTTCGGATGATTGGGGCGGGTAACCATTTTAGGAGTGTAATGATTTTGGGAGGCTAACCATTTTGGGAGGGTTGGAGTAGGTAATGATTTTGGGAGGATTGGGGTGAGTAACAATTTCAGGAGGGTTGGGGTGGGTAATGATTTTGGGAGGGTAATGATTTTGGGAGGGTTGGGTTGGGTAACAATTTCAGGACGGTTAGGGTGGGTAGTGATTTTGGGAGGGTAACAATTTCAGGAAGGTTGGGGTAGGTAATGATTTTGGGAGGTTTGGGGCAGGTAACCATTTCAGGAGGGTAATGATTTCAGGAAGGTTGGGATGGGTAACGATTTTGGGAGGATTGGGGTGGGTAACAACTTCAGGAGGGTAACAATTTTGGGAGGGTTGGGGTGTGTAACCATTTTGGGAGGGGTAACGATTTTGGGAGGATTGGGGGGGTAATGATTTTGGGAGGATTGGGGCAGGTAACCATTTCAAGACGGTAATGATTTTGGGAGGGTTAGGGTGGGTAATGATTTCAGGAGGGTTGGGGTGGGTAATGATTTTGGGAAGATTGGAGCGGGTAACCATTTCAGGAGGATAATGATTTTGGGAGGGTAACCATTTTGGGAGGGTTGGAGTAGGTAATGATTTTGGAGGGTTGGGGTGGGTAATGCTTTTGGGAGGGTTGTGGCTGTGGCAAACACGTTCATGCCAGACTCAGCTCTGTGTGTCCTGGGCGAGTCCAGGTCGTCCAGCATTACAGGAAAACTCAAAAAAAAAAAAAAGAAACCAGGCAAAAAAAACACACCATGAAGCGAAACCCCATCGTAAATAAGCTCCTGAGAGGCGAGGTGGGCATCTGTGGCAGGAGGATGTGCTCAATTCCTGCCAGCCAGAGCCATTCCAAGCGGGAATACAAACAGCCTTCAGCCGCAGCGGCAGCTTATTAGCACTGAAATATCAGTGGCCGCGTGCTCGTTTGTCTCCTGTCAGCAGCAGCTGCTTATCCAGCAGATTTCCCGCTGTATTCCCGGGGAAATGGCCTGAAATTGATGTTCACAAGCCAGGGCTGACTTTATAAGGAGCTGCTGTAACTCGTGGAGTGCAGGGGTGAGGCAGGAAAGGATTAAGTCGGGTCTTATTTATAAGGAGTGAAAGCCATAAATTCTGGGAGGGTTTTAAATCTCGGTGCCCAGGGCAGGAGCTGCTGCTCATCCCTGGTGGTACCTTCTGTTCTCTGAGCAGACATTTAACACTGTGATTGAAACTCCTGTGGCATCTCTGAGTTCTCTGATAATAAATAAGGGGGGGAAAGGGATTCAAGCTTAAAAAGCAGAAAAAAATAATTCCATATACTTTTGCTTTTCTTCAGATAATAGTGGATCTAAACTGTGAGACATCCATGTGTTCTGTGAGAGGAAAAACTGGGTATTTTTAAAAGAAAATACTTTTAGGTGTCTAAACCTCAAGGATAATGGAAATTAAAGGTCATGTTCTCAGCTGGCCTGAGAAGATTCAGGTTCAGAGTGAGGACAGTGGGCATTTGCACCTGAAACAGTTTTAGGCTTGGCCTAATCCTGTGTGGAAAAGGCAGAAGGAGGGAAGGCTGAGCCAGAAGCTGCTTCTGGGCTTGTTTGGATCTCCTTTGCCGTCTCTGTAATAAGTCCTGAGGTAACATTCCCATAAGAAACATCCTGAAGTGCTCCTTCTGTTCAGGGAAGCCTCTCAGAGTCGTGGTGCTGATGATGAAATTGCTTTTCCCATCCCATTTTCCCTGTTTGGGGATTAATTATGTAACATTTAATCTCAGTTGGCTTCTTTTCTCCCACTCGTGGGGTCACTTCTCATTCTCTCTCTCCTGGCCAGAATTTGGTGCCCCGGGCAGGTGTGTGTCATCCTTGGGGTACCTCCACAGGTTGATCTGACCCATGCTTGGGGTTGTTCCTCTGAAATTTTGGTTAGTAGGGGCAGAAAAACCTTCCTGGGGCTTTTCCTTTATGTGGTGTGGGAAAGGAGGGCATCCAGTGGGATCTGGGCAGGCTGGAGAGGTGAGCACAGGGGAAGCTCATGGAGTTCATCCTGAAGGGTGTTCCCCTGGAAAAGGGAAAAACCCAGGGAATCCTCAGAGTCCCTGAAGGGGCTCCAGGAGAGCTGCAGAGGGACTGGGGACAAGGCCTACAGGGACAGGAGCCAGGGAATGGCTCCCACTGGGAAAGGGGAGATTGGGCTGGGATCTTGGCAAGGAATTGCTGGCTGGGAGGGTGGGCAGAACAGCTGTGGCTGCCCCTGGATCCCTGGCAGTTCCCAAGGCCAAGTTGGATATTGGGGCTTGATTTCACCTGGGATTTAAGATCCAACACAAACCATTCCGTTGTTCACCTGGAAGTGAGAACCTCCAAGACTTCTCCAAGAGTTACAATCCTCTGTAAATTCCCACTGATGTGGAGCATGAGCTGCTCTAGGGATTTTCTGCTGCTCTTCCAGGAAGGGTCAGGAGCCCCATCCCCTGTCCTCATCAGGGTTCCAGGGCTTGGCTGCAGAGCTCTGATTTCACATCCTCTGCTTCCATCTGGGACATCCCAATGACACATGGAGGGCTTGAGGGCAGGCACTGGGAATGTCCAGCTGGAGCAGAGCAGGTTCAGGGGAGACTCATTGGGATTTGCTCCTCCCGAGGGGCAGCTGTGACAGGGACAGGATCTGGAGAATGCCTGGAGCTGTTCCAGGGGACGCTCAGGTTGAATTTGAGGGAAAGATTCCTCATCCAGAGGGTGCTGGGCACTGCCCAGGCTCCCCAGGAAATGGGCTCTGCCAGACCTCCAGAAGCATTTGGATACCTCTCACATGGATGGTGTGGGATTGTTGGGGGGTCTGTGCAGGGCCAGGGCTTGGATCCACGATCCTGTGGGTCCCTCAACTCAGGATTTTCCCTGATTCTGTCAAAACTCCTTGGCTACAGCAAAAACTTTGAGTGTCTGTTGGAATTAATGAAGAAAAATCACAGCCGGGCAAGCGCCGTACTTCCCGCAGCTCTCGGAGATGAGGAATTGGCACGAGCAGGGTTTTAAATAACCCAGTGTGTCAGAAAAGCACAAACAAATGATGAAAAGCAAAGAAAAAAACCGCAGAGCTCTGCTAAACTTTATGGTTGCCATGCTTCATCTTCATTTTGGTGCAGGTGTTTGTTGGGAGGTGAGTGATGGACGCTCCGGAGCCTGGGAGCGGCAGCGGCCCGGAGATGGAGCACCCTGCCCTGCAACGCATGGCTCGGCTCCTTTTTTAAATAAAAAACCCATCCTTCCCTCCTGCTGAAGATGGATGTGGCCTGAAGATCCAAACCAAGTTTGCAGAGCTGGGAAAAAAGCCCTTCCCAGCACAGGGATCAAACGTTGCCGTGCCACAGTAGCGAAACCGGCGGTGCTGAGCTGGAAACGCGGCGTAAACTCCGCGTTTAATCCCAGTTTAAACAGAGCTTGTAAAGCGCGCCTGAGAGTCGGTGAGATCTCCTAAGCCACGCCTTGGTGCCAGGAAAGCGTGTTAAGAGTCTTTTGTGAGTGTTTGAGGAGATAATCTCCTGCTGGAGCTGTTTTTGGGGCAGCACCGTGATCCAAAACCTCCCTGGTGGCATTGCACACGCAGGCATCAGGATCGTTCCCTGTGGTGTCAGCCTGAGGGGTTGAGCTAAATCCTGCTCTGGTCCCAAAGGATTTCCCCATTTTTATGGGGTTAATTCCTGGTGCAGACCCTCTACCTGCCGTAGAGAGGGTCAGGTTGTGGGTGGGAATGTCCAAGGCCAGGTTGGACATTGGGGCTTGGAGCAACCTGGGATAGTGGGAGGTGTCCCTGCCATGGAATGAGGTGGGCTTTAGGGTCACTTTCATCCCAAACATTCCATGATTCCCTGATAATCAATGGGATGCTGTCTTGCCCGTGTTATGACGTGACAAGAACATTTTGAGCTCTAAGCACCCCAAAACTCTCCTGTATCTGAGCTTTTCCCAACTGCACCCAACAAGGCCTAACCCTTCCCTCGGCCATGAGCACTTCCCGAGGGAATTCCTTTGGGAGAGGGTGGATGTGACCTTGAGCGTGTGAGAACATCCCATCACAGATGGGACACACTGAGGAGGCTGGAGAAGTTCTCAGGTGGATTCAACTGAGGAGTTCTGGCTGAGCTGGAGAAGTTCTGTTGTGCTTTAACTGAGGAGGTTTGACTGAGCTGGAGAAGTTCTCTGGTGGCTTTAACTGAGGATGTTTGGCTGCTCTGGAGAAGTTCTGTTGTGGATTTACTAAGGAGATTTGGGCTAGGCTGGAGTTCTCTGGTTGCTTTACTGAGGAGTTTTGACTAAGCTGGAGAAGTTCTCTGGTGGTTTTACTGAGGAGATCTGGACTGGGCTGGAGAAGTTCTCTGGTGGCTTTACTAAGGAGATTTGGGCTGGGCTGAAGAAGTTTTGTGCTGGTGGCTTTAACTGAAGAAGTTTGTGTGCTCTGGAGAAGTTCTCTGGTGGCTTTAACTGAGGAGGTTTGGGCTGGGCTGCAGAAGTTCTGCGATGGCTTTACTGATGAAGTTTGGCTGCTCTGCAGAAGTTCTGCACTGATGGCTTTAACTGAGGAAGTTTGGCTGCTCTGGAGAAGTTCTCTGGTGGCTTTAACGGAGTAAGTTTGGCTGCTCTGCAGAAATTCTGTGCTGGTGGCTTTACCAAGAGGGCTGCTCTGCAGCAGTCCCGCAATGCCGTTTTGCGCCGGTGTTGCTGACGAGTGTCCGTTTGTCCTGCAGGGGAAGGTGGCCCAGACAGCCTGCATGTCGGCCTGCAAGCACCTCTCGACGTCGCTGCTGCAGCTGCTGCTGGAGGCCGAGGTGAGGCAGCTGACGCTGGGGGCCCTGCACCAGTTCAACCTGGACGTGGAGGAGTGCGAACGTAAGAGCCCAACCAGCCCTGTCCCTGTCCTTGGCTTGGGAATCCAGGGGGAATTCCTGCTCTGCCTCAGGCTCAGGAGTTTGGGGAACATGTAAATCGAGGTGGCCCACACCTGGAATGGGACTTGGGCCCATGAGTTTTAAGGGTGGTGGGTCAGCTCTGTTTATAAAATTAGTTATTTATTGACCAGACAGGAGAAAATGAAGAAAAGGTTTTTATTAAAGTTACTACAGGGTATAAATCAAAAAGAATTGTTAGTGCATTACATTAAATTATGTGTGACATTAACGTATTTCTATTAAAATGATATTTCTATTTCTATTTCTTATTATATTTACATTTACATTTACATTCACATTCATATCTACATCTATATCTATATATATCTATATCTATCTGCAACTACATCTATATATTTAGATTTAGATTTAGATTTAGATTTAGATTTATTTAAACTGGCAAAAGAAATGCCAGGGTAGGTTAGGAATCAAAAGAAATAGGATACATTAAGAATCAAAAGAATGGGATAGATTAGGAATCAGAAGGAATAGGGTAGATTAGGAATTAAATGGAATAGGGCAGATCAGGAATCAAATGGAACCTCTCATCAAAATGACCATGGTGCACACAGAGTCCCTTCCCTCAACCTGCAGAGGAGTAACCCCAAAGCAGCATCCCAAATTTGGGGTAAAATCCTACAGTACTGCTGTGCCCCTTGGTGTTTGGGGTCCCAGGTCAGGGGTGTGGCCATGCCAAGGTCTGGGGGTGGTGGTGGTGCCCACAGAGCTCACTCAGAGCATCTTCAGCACACAGGATTCCAAGAGATCCAAGTTTTATTCCTCCTTTTCCTCTTCAATGCTGCCGTGATGCTCTCCAAACCATCCCTACTTTTTGGGATGGAGTATTTTAAAACCAGGAGGGATTGGAGCGCATAAATAAAAAATCAGTTTATGACTTGTTCTGAGAATCTGGGGCTGCCCCATCCCTGGGAGTGTCCAAGGCAGGGTTGGATGGGGCTTGGAGCAGCTGAAGAAGTTGATGTTCTTCACCAGTTCTGGTCCTCTCCCAGCCTCAGCCCCTTGTGCTCTCTGCAGGGAGTTTTGTCCTTGAAGTGAGCTCTGTGCCAGGTCAGAGTGATGGAGATGAGGTGTCCTCAAAGTGACCTCTGTGCCAGGTCCGAGTGATGGAGATGAGGTGTCCTTGGAATGAGCCCTGTGCCAGGTCAGAGTGGTGTTGAGGTGCCCTTGAAGTGAGCCCTGTGCCAGGTCAGAGTGCTGGAGATGAGGTGTCTTGTCACAAAGTGACAGCAGCTCCTCAGGGCAGGAGCATCGTGGTGCCACCCTCAGGGCTCTGCTCCCAAAACTACCCCTTCTGGGTCTTCAGGCACCCACCTGAACTGGGGCTGGAATTCTCTGGTTCCCCTCAAGTTGCTGCTTGACCTGCTCAGTGAAAGGGTTAAAAACCAGAGCCCAAAGCAGACAAAATGCTCTTTTTAATCCTGGTTTTGGAATTAAAGTAAGGCAGAGCTAACACAGCCCTGCCCAGGATCCTCTTCCCTCTGAGGGGGATGAGCTTGTTGGGATTCATCCTGGGATAGATTTTCTGGGATTCATCCTGGGATGGATTTGTTATGATTCTTCCTGAGATGGGTTTGTTGAGGCTCATCCTGGGATGGGTTTGTTGGGATTCATCGTGGGATGGATTTGTTTGGATTCATCCTGGGAGGGATTTATTTGGATTCATCTGGGATGGTTTTTTTGGGATTCATCATGGGATGGTTTTGTTGGGATCTATAATGGTGGGGATTTGTTTGGATTCATCCTGGACTGGGTTTGTTGGGATTCATCCTGGGATGGATTTGTTGAGATTCTTCCTAAGATGGATTTGTTGGGATTCTTCCTGAGATGGATTTGTTGGGATTCATCATGGGATGGGTTTGTTGGGATTCATCCTTGGTTGGATTTGTTGGGATTCTTCCTGGGGTGGGTTTGTTGGGATTCCTCCTGGGATGGATTTGTTTGGATTCATCCTGGGATGGATTCGTGACCGTGGTGGTTGAGAACCCAAAGCTTGATAGAGTTCCTAAAGAATCCCCCAGGTGATCTTTGATTTTAGGGTATTTTAGGGACTTTTTTCCCCCCAAATATCTGCATTTTGGCTTTCCTGGTTCAGGTGGAGATTGGGATGTCGGGTGTTATCACAGAATCCTGGAATGCTTTGGGTGGAAAGGGACCTTAGAGCCCATCCAGAGACACTTCCCACCATCCCAGGGTGCTCCAAGCCCCATCCAGGTTGGCCTTGGACACTTCCAGGGCTCCAGGGAACTCAGTGACATCAGCTGTTGGTTTCACCATCCCTGGCACTTCCCATTACCAAGCCAAGTTCTTCCACCCTTATCCAACATTTTCCTGATCAGATTTTACTTCAGCTGCCCCCATCAATGCTGAGATTAAATTTACTGCTGGCAACAACCCCCAGCAGGAATTTTGCTGTTTCCAACACGTGTTTTTCCATTTTTTAACATCCACTTGCCATTTTCCAGCCCTCAGCTGACCAGCCTGGGAGAAGGATCCCAATTTAATGATTCCCTCCCAGATCCTGCAGCTGCACCATAACTCACAGAGCAAGACCTGATTTTCCTCCTGGTGCTGCCTCAATCCCCGAATTCCTGACTCTTATTTGTGTCCCTCAGCTGTGCTCCCATGGGTGTCTGCTGAGGGACAACTGGGAATAATGGGAAGCATTTGTCATCCCTAATAATTCCCTGGTTTTTTTGGCTCCAAACACTCCAAACCCAGCAGTTTTCCACCACATCCATAACGTGGATCACGGAGCAGCAGCTCTTACCTAAAAGCTGCTGCTGCCAAGGAAGATGGATGGGATTTCAGAGCAGGTTGGAAAGCACAATTCCTTAAATTCCTGTTGTTTGTGGAGCCTGAGCCAGGAGCACTCAGACATCCCGGAGCAGGTGACGCCAGCCTGGCAGCAGCAGGGTCAGGGACCTGTCCCCATCCCAAGGTGCCACTGGAGCAGGGAATGGAGATGGATGCTGGAGCTGGATCCTCCCCATCCATCACTGTCAGCCCTGAACAGACAAAATCCTTCTCCTTTTCCAGCAGCAAATCCGTGCCCCTCATCCCCACATCTCTGATGGCTCTGCTGCACCTGGGAGTCACTGTAATTTGGTTATTTTGGAGCAGAAATCCATCAAGGTTTGAATTTTGGGATGAGCCATTTCCAAGAGGGAAGGAGTGTATTCAGAAAATAAGTTTCAGTTTGCAAGGTTGGGGTTTATTCCTGTTTTTTTTGGTGATTTTTTAATCTTTTTTGTACCTGAAAGCACAGGTGTAAATGTCAATATCCTCCCAGCACCAGTTTGTGCCTCTGCCTTCATCCTCTTCCTTCCCCCAAATTCTCAAACCTTTCCCAATCCAGCAGTTTCATCTTGCACTTACACATTAAAATAGGATTTTATGTCTGTTTGGAGCACTTCCAGTGAGTGCCATGATGAGGGAATGGGGCTGCAGAGTTTTGATGCTGGAATTTATTAAGGTTTTGTTTGTGAATGCTGAAAAAATAATCTGGTTAAAAGAGAGGTGAGGTGAATGAAGGAAATTATTTTATTGTATATTAGGCATAGTTTATTAATTTGATCCTCCAAAAGGAAGATGTTGTAGGACTAAGGAGAAACAGTGAATTAAGCAGACCCCAAGATCCAGGTATTCCATGTTTCCCTCATGCAGATATCCCCTAATCAGCAGCATTTTTGGTGTGAAAGAGGTGAAAAGAGCAGAGCAGCCATGTTGTAAAAATCCTTTTGCGTTGCTTATGATGGGAGAAACCTGTGGAAAATCTGAGCTGTTTTCCATGGTTTATCCTGGTGAGACCACGGAGTGTCCAGCTGGGTCAATCCTGGAGGAGATTCAGGGTGCTGAGGGGTCAGGGAGAGCATCCTCTGGTGTTTTCCAAGGTGTTTGGGAGCAGCTTTCCATGGATTTGAGTGCTTGGATGGCACCAGTGGCTCCAGGGAAGGGCTGGAGGTGGATTTGGGATGTGTTGTAGGGCAGGAGTTGGGATGGTGAGGTTCTCTCACCCCCTTTTAAACCTGGACTAAGGCACAGCTTAAATGACCTGCCTGAAAAGACTCAGTGGGACACATCTCCTTGTGTTTCCGTTTAGGAGCCACTTCTGGGTTAAAAAGAAGCAAAAAACCCTGGAGAGGGGAGAAAAATCCCAAAGATTTTTTGGAACCTGTAAATTTCCTTTATTCAGAAAAGAAATTTAATTTTTTTAGACATTTTTTTGTCTCCCAGGATGCAGCCATAATCCAAGATTTAACAATGCAATGGGATTTTTAAATGCCTACATGCCCCGCTCTGCTCTTTTTGAACTGATAAATCCCTATATATATATATATATATATATATATATACACACACACATATATGTATTTATTTTATTTATATATATTATTTCATATATAAAATATATAAATATAATTATATATTTATATATAATATTTATATTTTTATTTATATATAAATATATATAAAATCCATATATATAAACATAATTTGATAAATGCATAATTTTTCCATCTCCCCTCTACCTCAGACGTAGTGAGAATCAAATGGAACAACCCAGATTTGGGGATGTCAGCTGAAAAATCCCAAAGAAACGGGGCTGTTCTCACTCCTAGGAAGTCTTTCCAATCTCCATAACGGGTTCCAGCAGTGGCTGAGGGATTTTTACAATCCTCAGACCATAAAATGAGCAATTCCATAATCTCCAAACTATTTTAACTGCTGCTTTATGGGAAATTAAAAGAGCCCTAAAAATTTATATTTCAGATTACATTAAACACCCTATTTTTAGTCAGGCCCTCTCCTGGGGATCAGCCAGGCACACACCCAGATGTCTCTGCTGGAGTGAGGAATTCTCCATCCCAACAGATTGTCCCAAAATATGCCCACATGGATCCTGGCACAGCCCTTCCCCACCTCCTCCTTGGCTGCCTTATCCAGCTGGTGGGAATTTCTCACGGGGAAATCCTGGGATTTGGGGGAACTGACGGGGTTTGACCATGATGCTGGAGTCATCCTCTCCCTCGGCATGATCCCAAGGACTCCCAGGTGTTCTTCCAACCTGTGATCCGTCAGGGATTGGAGTTTGTGGTGCTGGAGTTAGGATGTCCCTGACTGGTGTCTGTCCTGCGGCAGTGCACCAGGAAAAACCTGGATTTGGGGAAAAAATGGGAATGTTGCAGTGGAGAGATGAGAAGGTTTAAGAAGAAAGGATCAGGACAGGAATGTCCACCCCTCAGGTGCTGATCTCTCGATGTGCCTCAGGTCCTGGGGTCAGATTTGGGCACATCCCAACAGGAGAGACCCTGAGGGGCTGGAGAGTGTCCAGGGAAGGGAACGGAGCTGGGAAAGGTCTGGAGAATTCCTGAGGGAGCTCGGAAGGGGCTGCAGAATCGCTGAGGGAGCTGGGAAGGGGCTGGAGAACCTGTGGAGTTCCCTGACCCAGCTCTTTAGCCAGTCCTATGGATTCTGTTCCACATTTCTTGGCATGCATCTCCAACATCCTTCTAAAGAGTTTCCCTCTCTTTAACTTGGAAAACATCTCGTAGTCAGCCCCAGGGGAGTCCCTCCCTGGGCCTGTGGGTGCTCCTCAGCCCTGCCAGTGTCCCATGACGGGGACCACTCCTTCCTCTGCAGTGACAGCACCCCAGGCCCATCTTTGTTCCATCAGAGGAACGTTTGATGGCGAGGGAGAGAAGTTTCTCTTTAATCTGACCCAGTTCAGAGTGTTTTGGGTGACTCCTCCCTCTTCCCACAGCTCTCTGAAATTACCCAGATGGGAATGAGCTCTGAGAATTCGGGCTGTAATGGGGAACAGCTTCAGAGCGGGGTTGTGTGGGAATGCTGTGGGAGAAGGAGAAGCTCAGTGTGGAAATTGGGTGAAGAAGAAGCTCAGGGTGGGAACTGGGATCTTCTCTCTGTTCCTCTTGCCTCCATTCCTCCCCAGCATTTCTCACTTTTTCCCACCTGTGAGCTTCTCCAGAATCCATGGATTTGTTCTTCAGCCTCAGTGTCCTCAAGATGTCATTTTGTTCCTGGGGTACGGAACAGGAGGTTCCATCACTTGGCCTTTCTAGGATGGCCTTCCAAGGCTTTATCTAAGGAGGTCCCATCACTTGGCTTTTCCAGGATGGCCTTCCAGGGCTTTATCCAAGGAGGTCCCATCACTTGACCTTTCTAGGATGGCTGTCAAGGTTTTATCCAAGGGGTTCCCATCACCTGGCCTTTCCAGGATGGCTTTCCAAGGCTTTATCCAAGGGATTCCCATCACCTGGCCTTTCCAGGATGGCTTTCCAAGGCTTTATCCAAGGAGATTACTTGGCTTTTCTAGGGCAGCCTTCCAAGGCTTTATCCAAGGAAGATGACTTCAAGATCTCCATCCTTCCTTGAGGTATCCTGATTCCTCAGTGGTCAAATGCCCTGATGTTATCCGTGGCCACGAGCAGATTGGTCCATGTTCCCTTCCCTGAGAGCTGCTTCAGCCTCCATCCCAGAGGTGCTATCACAAATCCCGTGTAATTCTGAGATCTTGCCCTCAGTTGATATTTTTGAGGGATGAAGTCACGTCTGGGTCCATTTTTACCTCTCAATCCATGCAAGGCCCCGTCCCCGCGCGCGCAGCCGTGCCAGGGGCACAGGGAGATCCCCCCGTTGGCTGTAATTAATTAATTTACAGTGGATGTCTCTTTTCTGCCGTGCCTTTGAACTCTTTATTCTTTGTCCATTGTAAAGGGCTTAACGGTTCCTGTTCCTTGATTCTTTCATCAGTGAAATGTTTTGGAAGAGAGGTTGGAGTCCCCCTGTGACCTGCCCTGGGTGGCCCAGGCCTGTAGACCTTGCAAAGACATTACTTTTTTGGCCTGAACACAAACCCCTCAAACCTTTAGCCTGGCTAAATGCTTTGTACAAACAGCCGCATACTGATCTGCTCTATTCTCCGGTGATTTTCTGCTCAAGGGGCTGCTCTGTAGGTTGCTTGCTATGTTTGCCACTTGCCTTGGTCGTGAAAACAGAACAATGAACGAATCCGACAGTACTGAAGCCAACACTGCGCTCGGTTGTTCCGAGGAAATTATCCTGAAATCTGCTTGAGGAGATTAAACCCAAGAAGAACTGGCTGTGTCTGTCCTCTAAAGCCCCGCTCTCCTCTTTGTTTGCCCTTTTTTGCTCCGAGACTTTGTTCATTCCTCCTTCAGAATGGGTTGGTGGCATTGGTATGTAAAGTGTGACCTGCGATTACAGGAGGTGCAGCTCCTTCTCCAGCAGCCCAGGGGAAACATTGCATTCATTCCTCTGCAGCTTTTCTGAGTGTCTGGGCCGAATTCCTGCTCTCCTTTCTTCTGGGATATGAAAAATATCAGCTCCTACATCATTCTTTCTGGAACGTAAAGAATATCAGCTTTTACATTATTTCTCCTTGGACACAAAGATTATCAGCTCCTACGTTATTTCTCCTTGGACACAAAGATTATCGGCTCCTACATAATTTCTTCTGGGACACGGGGAATATCAGCTTGGATGTTGTTTCACCTCTTGGATGTCAATCATAGAATCCCAGAATTGTAGGATTTGGGCTGGAAAGGACCTTAAAGACATCTCATTCCAGCCATGGGCAGGGACACCTCTTGCTAGAAGGTTCCAGAGCTTTGTTAATTCAGTGTTGATGAATCTTTTGATGAGAATTGCTGTAAATTGTGTTGGCTCAGTGTGTCACCATCCTAAATTTTCAAGTGTCACTCCATAACTCTCCTGGCTTCATCCAGTAGCTCCCTTAGGAACTCCTTATATTGGCTTGGGATGGAAGGGACCTTCAAGACCATCTCATTCCATCCATGGGCAGGGCCACCTTTCTCTAGAAGCTTCCAGAGCATTATTAATTCAGTATTTTGGTGAAAATTGCAGCTTAAATGAGTGTTGGCTCAATGTGTGACCATCCTAAGTTTTGAAGGGCAGCATCACTCCATACTCTCCCAGCCTTCCTCCAGTAGGTTCCTTAGGAATCACTGATTGGTTTGGGATGGAAAAAACCTTAAAAGCCATCCAGTTCAGGATGGAAAATACCTTAAAGGCCATCCAGTTCCATCCTGTCCATGGACAGTGAAACGTGGGAAGAGACAATGGGCAAAGACAGCTAAAGGTGAGCTGCTAATGAGCAGCCATGTCCTGGGATGAAATCTCTCTTGGGATGAAATCTGTCTTGAGACGAAATCTCTCTTGGGATGAAGTCTGTCTTGGGATAAAATCTGTTTTGGGATGAAATCTGTTTTGGGATGAAATCTGTTTTGGGATGAAATCTGCCTTGGGATGAAATCTGGCTTGGGTTTCTCACAAGCAGCCGACAGCGGTGATAAATTCACCAGCCTTGTGAGAACATTCACAATCACAGGCATTTTCTCATGAGGATTTGAAGTTCATGCTTTGGGGAAGATCTTAAATTTCCCAACTCCGTGTGTGCTCCTAAATAGATGCTGAACAGCTGTGAGGCCCTTGATCCAAAATAGAAACTCGTTTTCCTCGCAGTCCTTCCAAGGTTTCTTTTCCAGGATTTCTCCAGATGTAATCAGGAACATGAGATGACCCCATCCTTGGAGGGCAGGACATCGTGGTTGGGTTCCTCAGCCCAGGGAGATCTCTGACCCTGAGCCACCCAGAGGAGTTTCACCTCTTGAGAAGGTGCTCAAGCACCATTTCTCGGTTCCAAACGTTTTTAGTTTCTCAGGTATTGTGCTTTCCCAAAGTGTTTTAGGATTGATGTGGCTTTCGGGATAATTGTTCCAGATGGGACAGTGGGGTGTAGAGGGAATGTGTAAAGATGATTTATCCCTTGCAGATCAGAGTCAGAGGGTTTGGTTGATCCTCCCTCCCTGCTGGCTCAGGCAGGCTGCAGTCAAATTTTACAGCAAACTACATTAAAATGCCTTTGCAGTTAGGATTAATTAAAACAGTTTTTGAGGGACACATGTGAAGTTACTTTGGGCTCTTTGCACCAGGAGTATTGTGGGATTGGTCAGTGGAATTGGCTGGAGCTGAGTAGCTCTGATCTCAGGGAATCATGGAATGATTTGGGATGGAGGGACCTTCAAGATCATCCAATCCCATGTTCTGCCATGGGCAGGGACACCTTCCACTGTCCCAGGGTGCTCCAAGTCCCCAAGTCCAACCTAGCCTGGACTCTTCCAAGGATCCAGGGACAGCCACAGCTGCTCTGGGCATCCTGTGCCAGGGCCTCACACCCTCCCTGGGAAAGAGAAGAACTTCATGTTCATCCCACTCCCATCCTGGGCAAAACTCCAAAGGCACAACCATGGATTGTTCCCACTGACTTTGGTTTGTGCCTTTTCTATCCAAAATCCAAACATGAACAGTCAAGTCCATAATTTCTGTTTTTATTTGTTTATCACTCCCTTTGAGTCATAACTTCAGACACAAGCAATGATTTCCCAGCCGTGTTCGCTCCTGTCCTGCAGCGGTTGTCACTTGAGTGATCACTGCAAAGATGAGCGATGGTTTCAATCTCAAAGCTCTTCTGGCATCTGAGACTATTAAAAAGCAGAATCTGAGAAGTGTCCCCTGTGCCCCTGGAGGTGCCTGTGTCTGGCTTGAAGGATGTTCTCCATCCCAAGGTTTTAATGGAAGGTGGAGCAAGGGAGCTGATTAATAACCCTGCTTTGCTTCCCGAAATGAGGCGGTTGAGGGACAGGACTGAGTCCTGGTCTTATAGTCATTAATCTCTTCTTGTTAGAGCCAAGGGGCTGCTCCGTGATTGGGCTGCTCTAGGAAAGCTTTGGAAATGGGAGCGTGATGATTTATGTTCCTGATTTTGTGGCCCTGGCTTGGAAATGGGAAAACTTTTGGGAGGACAAGTGTTCAAGGCGAAGACCACCTGACATGAAATCGCTTTGTCCATTGGTGCCTCTGGTTAGTCATGGAGACAAAAGGCAAAATCCTCCTTCCATATTGCCCAGCCATCCTTAATCCTCATCTCTGTGGAGCTGTTGGAGGGACCCTGCAGGGTGAAAACTGGGATAGATGGGCGATAATGGACCATGCAACTGAAAAATCTGTATTTGGTGAATATTTCCCTAATTTCTCCCTTTTTGCCATCACACCTGGCTTCATCCCAAGAAAACATTTCATTCTTCCAGCACCTCCAGTGCCTGCAGGAGCCACACAACTCAACCCCAGGCAGGTGCTGCCCCTCGAGCCTTTAAGTTGTGGCCTCACAACCCAGGTCTGCTCAGCGCCGAGAGGTTGTGAGGAGGGAGGAGATGAAGCTGTAACTGCAGAGGGTGAAAATGAAGTGAAGTTGGGCAGAACCAAACTCAAAAGACACCCTGGGATGCGTGCAGGCGTCGGCTTCACGAGCATTCCCAAGGAAAAGCTGCTAAATGCCACAGAAGAGCCAAGGTCCTCTAAGATGGATCAATTCAAGCCTCTTCAGCGGTTTTAGGTTCGGCTTAAAGAATGGATTAGGAGAAAAATTAACAACCAAAGTATGAAATTTTGGCCAGATTAGGCTGGAAGGAGATAAATGTGGCCTTGGAAATATTCTCTTCGCTTTAGAAGCCAACGTTATTCAGTTGTCAGATGTCTTCATCCACCAGAAATAAAAATGCCACCCAACGGCCGCGAGTCTCCGTGTTTGGGCTGACCAAGAGGCGCCATCACCAGATCATGCAAATAATCTGCTGCCTGATAATTAATGACGCGGCCGGGCATATTTTTTTGATGAATGCTCATGGAGCCTGGTGACAGGCGTGAAATTAGAAAATTCCTTCAGCGCCCTAAAATATAAATAGCTTTCGGAACTGAAAAGAGTTTCACAGCTGAAGATTTTATTGTGTTGAGAGGAAAAACTTTTCCACCCCCATCCCCCCCTTTCTTCTGGGCGAGTTGTTTGTCCGTTCACAAAACAAATACTCTGAAGCCTAGTGCGGCTCATGGGAATAAATTTCAGGTCGAATTAGTACAGTTTCCTTGCTGTCAGGACGGTGGAATTAATGGTGTTTTGATGACACGAATTTTGAAGGGCGAACAAAGACGCTGAAGGGAGGGAGACATGACTCCTTAGAAGCGCGGTCCTCCTCTCCCCCAGCCTCTCTTGTCTTCCCTGTCATCCGTCTGCCAATCTCCCTGTCCATGGTTAGTTAAAGGCGCTTTTTATCCTCTTTTCTTTCCCACAGAGTTTGCCAGATCCGGCCCAGTGCCTGGGTTCCAAGGGGACACGCTGCAGTTGGCCTTCATCGACTTGAGACAAGTAAGTCTTTGTGTTTTTGTTTTTTGTTTTGCTTTTAAGATGTGTGACTGAAGACCATCAGGTCTTAAGGGAAGGGAGAGGAGGGGAAACGGCGTCAGTGATTTACGCCAGAGACCTATATTTCCCCCCTCCTCCTCCTCCTCTCGAAGCCACCTCCTCGCTGAGCGCTCCTGGAGATGGTGGAGGTGAAAAGGGCTGGTGGAAGGGGGCGAGGAAGAAAGCCAGGCCTGACCCTGGCCAACGGGACCATTGTGCTGCCCTTGGCTCCTTGGCGGAGGGACTGTGGCCGGTGCCGAGCAGGTGCTGGGAACAGAGAGAGCAGTGATGCAGAGCCCGCCCGCCTCAGGGACCTTTGTTCCCAGAGAATGCCCACGGAGGCGTTTGTGAGGGCGGAGGAATTTGCATTCCCCTGTGTCCGTGCCCATCCGTGTCCCCTCTCTGTGTCCCGCTCTGTATCCCTTGGCCACCCCCCCGTCCGGCCAGCAATGACAAAAGTGGCTCTTGGGGATGATGGTTGGGGAAGGCTCCACCCATCGGTGGCCACCTCTGGAGGGGGCCCTGTTGGAGCCAAGTTGACCATAGCAGGTACTGAGGCCTTTGTGAGGCTTGGCAGCCAATTTTGGGAAAAGGGCCATTCTGGGGAGTCATTTGTTTGGGGAGAAATGGGCATTATTGATACACTAGGCTGGGGGGAAAAGTGAGGTGGTCCTGTCATCTCTTGGCACTGAAGATGGATGAGTTGGAGGGAAAGTCTGAATGAAGTAAGACTCAATGACTGATGCTTCTCTCCTATTAAAACAATCTTTTTTTGTCTGTTAAACCCCCCTGGCTTTGTTCCTGCTGCCATCATGATGCAGTGCCTCTTGTTCGCGGGGTTGACGTAGTTTGCATTCTGAAAACTTTCGGGTGCCGAGGGTATTTCTTAAATCTGCATAATCCCTTGTATCGATGATCTTGCCCCTGCCTCTGATTCGTGCTGGAGCTGCTTTCAACCCGCCAGGGTTTGAGAACTCCTCAGAATCCAATTGATGTGCGGGGAGCCATCTGTCATCCCATGACACTTGTGTTAACTTTAATAACATCAAGACGCCACTTTCTGGGCCCCGGCCCGCCAGGAACTGCCAAATTTGTTTGCAAGAATGGTCCCAGCAGCTCCATGGGAGAGGTGTGCGTTATCACCAGGCTGTGTTGACACTTTTATCTTCATTAGCTCCTTGGCGCTTTATTGACTGCAGTGCTCAGCGCGGCCGCGGCCTCCTGGGTGTGAGGGAATGTGGAGGCCCTGGGCCTTTTCCAAGCTCCAGGCTTGGAAATGAATGTGGGGATTTTGGAGAGGGAACCTGAAGCTCTTGGAAGAGTGAAAAGCCTGGAAATGTCTCAGTGAGGTCAAGCCAGTGAAATGTTCATGTGGTTCATAAGTACAAAATGCAGCCAAAGGGACCCAGCTCGGGTGAGGAGGAGGAGGAGCAAGAGCCTCCTCGGTCCTTCCTCCTCTGTCCAATGTGTGTCCTTGGACACGGAGGTTTTGTCATTGTTCCAGGAGTTTTGTTCTTGCATTTAAGAACATTGTTCTTGCTCCCAAGTTTTGTTCTTGCATTTAAAAGCAGCAGCACCTCCGAATCTCAAGGCCAGGTTGGACAAGGAGCAGATTGAAGGATCCTGGGACAATGGGACTGTGGCACATGGAAGGGATGGCACTGGGTCGGCTTTGAGGTCCCTTCCCACCCAAACTGTTCCAGGATTCTGTGATTATACAAGGAGAAAGGGGAGATACGGGATGGGAAGTCCTGGATCTCCTGGGTAATGGATGATGATTGATGAAGGGAAAATCAAGTTGTTGTCCAGATAATGGAGAAGAGCTGACCCATCCCTGACTTATCCAGTGGCATGGGAAGATGAGGCAGTTCCCCCTCCCTGCTCCTGTCCATGACCTGACTTGGTGGCACGTTGGAATGTGTCACCAGACCCCATCCAAACAAGGCTCTCTGTGGCCACCAGACCTCCTTTGAATGCTCCCAACACTTCTTGTTGGACTGCAGCTCCAGCTGGGAACAGAGAAAGGTGGGAAGGTCATGGATGAAGGTCTTTCATTGTTCTTTGACTTGTCTTGACATTTCTCTTGTTGGACTTGGCATTCTTTCTCTTTTAAACCATGAAATTAAACTGAAGCAGGATAGATTAAATGGGATATTGGGAAGGAATTGCTCTCTGTGAGGGTGGGGAGGGACTGGGATGGAGCCCATGGCCTCCCAGAGCAGCTGTGGCTGTCCCTGATCCCTGGAGGTGTCCAAAGCCTTGGACTTTGAGGCTGGGATAGTGGAAGGTGTCCCTGTCCATGGCAGGGGAGGGAGTGGGATGAGATTTAAGGTCCTTTCCAACTCAAACCATTCCATGATTCTGTGAAATGTCACATCAATGTTGGTTTAAATGGAATGACCCAGCTGGGGGAAGGAGGGAGGAGAAATGACTGGGCAAAAATTCACCAAAGTAGGGAAATTAAAGAGATTTCCCTTCCCAACATGTTTCAGTAGGAGCTGTTGCAGAACATTTGTAAATCCGAGAAAATTTTCGCTGTAATGGGAGATGATTATGGGAGTGACCAAAATTAATAAAAATATGAAGTGATAGGAAAATGTGGTGACTTGGTTTGTGCCTTGGTGCAGATCCTTGTAGTGGAAAATAAACCCTAAAAAGATGTCACTGTTTAAAGGTATCAGAGTTTGTCCTTGTTCAGAGAGCAGACTCAAGTTTTTACATCAAAATCCTGGTTTTCCCCTCGTGCCCAATGAAATCAGGAATAATTCCATCCTTGTCTGGAAAAGAGGAAGAGTTGAGCCCAGAAAATCAAAATCACTGTTTTGAGCAGGCAGAAATGTAAAATGGGGCTTGTTGTCCTATTCTGGGACAATTCTAAATCCATAAATACCCTTAATGAAGTCATGAAGGAAACCCACCCCCATCTCAAGTCCTCCTGCAGGAGTGAGACTCAAACATTTCAGGTTTTACAAGGAGGGAATATTTGCTTTTCCCCCTTCCATTTTAAACGTTGCTCTTGCACACTCAGTGCTGTATTTTAGAAATCTAAAATAAATGTAGTCCCTTGCTGAAATTTGAAATAATGAACTCCTCTGGATCTTCACAAAACACCCCTGAATGTCCAAACACCACTGGAGATCTCCAGGTGCTCTCAGGTCATTCCCAGTCCCGCACGTGGAATCATTCCCTGTTTTCCCCACAGCTTGAAGTGTTTCAATTTTTGGTTTCCATGGGTTTGTTGTGAGGAGGTTGGTGCAAGAGGAGGGTTTTGTGCTGGTCCCTCAGGTGCCTGCAGTCCCTGGCCACGCTGATCTCTCCTAGAAGCCAGATCAGCACTCGTGGCCGCCTTCCAAGGAAAATCTGCATCCAGCACTTGAAGAATTTCACTCTGGGCTCCAGGGAGGGAACGTGCTCAGTGATGAGAGCTGCCTCCTCCCAGCCTCTCCTTCTGTCCAGTGAGTTACAAATCCTGATCCTCTGCAAGTGCCAGCCTGAGCTCTGAGGGATGTTGGGACCGAGGCAGGCGGGAACCCACCTGGGCTGAGGCACCTGGTTGTCCAAGGGATGGGGACAGGGGGGGTTCCACTCCTCTCCCCCCAAAATTTTCTGCTTTGCTTTATGCAGACTTGGTGGGTTTGAATTTCAGCATCAGCTCCTCAAACCCCATCAGTGGGGTTAAGACAGGCAAGGTCAGGCTTAGGTGGGATCTTGGGAAGGAATTGCTGGCTGGGAGGGTGGGCAGGGGCTGGGCTGGAATTCCCAGATTTGCTGGGGCTGCCCCTGGATCCCTGGCAGTGCCCAAGTCCAGATTGGATCCATCTGGGACAGTGGGAGGTGTCCCTGCCCATGGATGGGGTGGAATGGGATGGGCTTTAAGATCCAACCCAAACCATTCCATGGTTCAGCTGGGAGTGGGAGCCTCCCAAGGAATGGGATGAATTTAAGGTCCCATCCAACACAACGTATTCCATGACTCTGCTACTGCTTGTCCCATGGGAAGTGCTTTGTTTGTGTGTTTTCCCTGTGTTGGGATCCAGCTGTGGTTATTGTGGGATCCTGCTGGACCCCAGCCAGCTGGGAATGGGAAGTCTCCCTCCAGTGAGTTCATTTTTCTCTCATTACCCTTGGTCGAGACACTTAATAAAGGAATGATCCCCTCAGGAACACAATTTCCTTCCATCCCTGCTCCGTGATGGAATCGTGGAATGGGTGGGAAGAGACCTTAAATCGCATCCCATTCCACCCTGCCATGGGCAGGGACACCTCCCACTGTCCCAGGGTGCTCCAAGCCCCAGTGTCCAACCTGGCCTGGGACACTTCCAGGGATCCAGGAGCACCCCTGACCTCTCCCAGGTTTCTTCTCTGTCCTGGCCTGTGTGCAGTCCCCAGACGTTCCCGTTTCCTCCAGCCTTTCACCTTTTTATCTAAAAATGAGAACCAAACAGAGGAGCAAAGCTGCAGTGTGAGCTCATCCCTTAGCCTGACATTCCAGCAGCCTGGATTCCTGGGCTCCGTGCCTGGATTTGAGGAACCACCTGCTCTCTTGGAGGGAGCAGCCAGTGTGAGGTCACTCTGGGAGCTCCAGTGGTGCTGGAACAGTGGGCATCCAGCCTGGCTTCTTATCAAATACCAGCTGATAAATCAGGTGGTGGGAATCCTCTGGCTGGGTGTCTGGCTGCTCTAGGGGCACTGGGAGGCCTGGAATTGTGTCCTTGTGTCAGGCACTGGAACAGCTCCCCAGGGAATGGGCACATTCCTGAGGCTGATGGAGCAACACTCCCAGGGGTGCCCAGGGTGGGATTTTGGGGTGTCCCAGGAAAGGGAAGGAGTTGGACTCAATTTTGCGGGATCTCTTTCCACTCAGCACCTCCCATGAGATGTATCCCTGTCTCCTACTGCTTCCATCCCCAGGTGGTGGCTGAGGGAAAGCTCTTGGGATTTGGGCTGAAGATCCCCTTAGTGTGATACTGGTGGCTCTGGCCACCTCTCAGCTCTGTCATTTGTTATGTTGGTGGTGGGAAGGTGGAGCCAGTCCCTCCAATCCCTCCATGGCAGCATCCAGGATTCCCTGAAGGTTCATTCCCACCAGGCAGGGAGCTCAGGGTTGTTTTTTTTAACTTGTTTTTGCATTTTACAGCTAAATGTGTTTCCCCAGCCCTGCAAAGTCAGGAGATGTTTGGGGAGCAGAGTGAAAACAAGACTTTGGGTGAGCCCAGAGCCATCCTGCTCAGCAAACTGGTTTGGCCAATCCTTGTCAGCTGGTTTTGCTGGGAGATGGGGCAGGAGCTGAGCAGCGCACGGAGGGGATGATCAATTATCCCAACTCTCCCGCCGAGGTGTCTCCTCCTGCATGTCCCTGCTTGTGTCTCCAGGCTTTCTGCTGGGAGAGCAGCTCCCACGGCTTTGTTGCCATGTTAGTCACTGGATGCAGGAGGGCAGGGATGGAAAGGTGACTCACGAGGGGTTTTCAGCTCATTTCAGTCACTGCTTTTCATCTCCAAATTGTTCCCTTGGCTCCAGCCCTGCTCCCCCACTGCCTTGCCCAGCCTCAGAGCTTGAGTTTTGAGTGAACTCTGAATTCCAGGTCTCGGATTCTCTCCCTCTGCTCTGGCTAAGGAGGGATCTGAGTGCTGGATTTTGTCCAGGGAAGCTGTGGCTGCCCCTGGATCCCTAGAATTGTCCCAGGCCAGGCTGGACACTGGGGCTTGGATCCCTCTGGGACAATGGGAGGTGTCCCTGTCCATCCCAGAGGGTTGGGACTGGATGATCTCCATGATCCCCAATCCAGCCCATTCCGTGATTTTGAGAAGCCAGGTTGTACTTTTGGGGTTCTGTTCACCTTCACTGTTTAGGGCCCTTTGCCCTAAATTCTGGGGCATTTTTGCCACAGAAAGACAACATTGGAATTTTGCTTCTTTTTAAATTTATTATCAGCACAGAATCACTCAGGTTGGGGAACACCTCCCAGGTCATCAACCAACCAGCAACCTCTGCCATTCTCCCTGTTTTCCTGCATCTTTCACTCCTGTGGATTCTGTCCTGGCTTAACCCTTTCACCACTCTTTCTGTGGCCTCTGCCACTCTGTCCTGTCCAGCCCAGTGATCCAAACCCCTTTTCCAGCTCTGGATCCCTGCCTGCAGCTCCCAAACGTGCCAAGGGAAATGCTGAATTCCAGAATTCCGCGAATCTTTCCTGGCAAACACCTGAAGCGCTCAGGAAACAGAGGTGTGAAGACACAGGTTCCAGTGTCAGCCCTAATTCCTCATTTCCCAGCAAGGAGAGAGAGGTCGGAGCCAGTTGGATCATTACCCTTAAATCCAGGATTTTTCTGTTCAGATCCTATCTCCAGGCTCTTAATTACTCCAGTGGCTCCTCTCCAAGCTCCTTATACCAGCTGATATCTCCTGGATCATTTATCCAGCGTTATTAATCACCTTCATTAAGATGGTGCCCACAGGCCATCGAGAAGCGCCCGTTTTGCTGCTTCTTGCGCAAACACGAAGCCCTGAAGAGTCTGAGGACATAATGGAGAGCAGCAAGGGCAGGTGCCTGACTTCCAGCTGAACTAATTACTGCTAATTAAAGGATATTTTGTTTCCTAACACCCCTGAGTGTGATGGAGGCTTCTCTAGGCGTCCATAACCACATCAGCTTCCCAGAAGTTGTTATTATTGTTATTAATATTAATATTATCCCCTTCATCCTCTGTCCCACCTTTCTACTTCCAGAAACCCAAATTATACTGGCTTTCCTGAATGTCAGGTTGCCTGGGGGAGCCAAGGCTGCAGTTAGTTCCTGGTGGACCTCAGACGTGGCTGAGTGTCCTCTCCAAGGTCAGGGAGAAGTAAATAATTTCATTAAGACAAAGAAACCACCTGAACGTTGGATTTCTCTCTCCAGAAATGCCTGGATTTGTTTTCTCAATCCTTAATTGGAATTAATTTACCTTTGGAAATCTGTGAAGTTACAGATTGATTGAGTTAAAGGGCTGGACAGTCCTTTCCAGGAAGGAATCTTCCCCAATACCCAACCTGAACCTCCCATGGCACAACTTGAGGCTGTTTCCTCTTTTCTGTTGCTTTTTCACTTGGGAGAAGAGACCATTCCCCATTAAAGTATTGTCTCCATCTGTGATGGCATTCACAGGGGTTTTTGGATTGAGCAAAGAGACGAGGATCTGACTTCACGTTTCAGAAGGCTTGATTTATTATTTCATGATATATATTACATTAAAACTATACTAAAAGAATAGAAGAAAGGATTTCATCAGAAGGATGGCTAAGAATAGAATAGGAAAGAATGATAACAAAGGTTTGTGGCTCGGGCTCTGTGTCCGAGCCAGCTGACTGTGATTGGCCATTAATTAGAAACAAGCATATGAGACCAATCTCAGATGCACCTGTTGCATTCCATAGCAGCACAGATAATCATTGTTTACATTTTGTTCCTGAGGCCTCTCAGGTTCTCAGCAGGAAAAATCCTAAGGAAAGGATTTTCCATGAAATATATCTGTGACATCCATCCATCCATCCATCCATCCATCCATTCATCCATCCATCCATCCATCCATCCATCCATCCATCCATCCATCCATCCATCCATCCCTCTCCCACCCCATGGCTCCCTAAAACACTTGGGAGAGGTGAAGAAACAGAAAGAAGATGGAGAAAAACCAAAATTATCAAACCCAAACCCGCAGGTGTTCAGTGAGGGACCCTTTTTGGATTTATTTCCTGCTCCCAAATTCACCTGATCCTCTTGCCTTGGTGTTCACGTGTGACCAACAGGTAGTGACATCAAAATGAGGGGTTTTCCCTGGAAAACCAACTGGATCTGGGTCAAAACATGTCCCAGGGCAGCTGGGAGACATCTAAGAAGTAGCAAGAGATGGTTGGGGACTCTTTTGGGGCCTCCTGAAGTTCAGGCTGAGCCCCAGCCCATGGCCCTGCTCTTCCAGTGGCCCCACACCTCTGGCACTGCTCACCCTTCCCGGAATTCCCATCGGGAATGCTGCTCCACTTTGGAGACCCATCAGAGATGATCTGTACATCCATTTTTCTTGCCCCCAGCATGGATCCACATGACCAGCCATGGGTTGTTGGGCAGGCAGGGATCCCTCGGGCTGCGGCCAGCCCAGTGCTCCAGGAAGAACATTCCAGAATCTTGGCCAAACCACTCTGTTTCTTCTTGTCAGGCTCTGGGCACTATTTTTTCTTTTTTTTTTTTTTTTTTCCTCAGTGCCCAAATCCCAGCAGTGTTGGAGAAGGGCACATGGAGTGGTTTATTTGTTTTTAAATCAGTGTTAACTGCCTGACTCACAAAGGGAAGGATCCTCCAAAGTTTGGGCTGGAAATCCAAGCTGCCTCTCACTGTGCTCTGCAGAAAAGGGATGGGAAGAGGGCAGGAAACACAAAAGCAGGAGCTCAGAGCAGATTTAGAGCCTTAACTCTGATTTTTCCTGCCTTGGTGGGTTTAAACTGGTCTTGGTGTTGCTTTAAACCCATTAAAATCACACAGATCCCTCTCCCCTTCGGCTGCTCAGGCTCCAGAGCCATCACTCTCCATCCAGGAGGGATGCAGTGGCCTGGGGAGGACTTAAAAGTGCCTGGATGTTCCCCAAACAAAAAAACCCAGGGTGCAAACATGTCCTGTTAGCACTTCTGGGCGGCGGGGAGCGCTGCCGGGGTTTCTGGGCGCTGGGAATTGTGGAGCCTGTCGACACTTGGCCCTCTGGAACAATAAAAGCAAACAAACAATCAAACCCTCTGTCACTGGGAGCCTTTCAGACAAAGGGAATAAAGGGAGGAAACGAGGAGCTGGGGAGTGAGGAGAGGGGTTGGGACCTGGTGGTTGGATGTTGAATTGCTTGGGACGCCATGTGGGCAGGGCATGGGGCGGGTGTGGGTGTTGGGGCAGGAGGTGCTGAGGTGGCAGAGACCCTTCCCACAATAATCACGGAATCAGGGAATGGTTTGGGTTGGAAGGGACCCCAAAGATTCTCTCATTCCAACCCCCAGCCATGGGCAGGGACTCCTTCCACCATCCCAGGGTGTGCCAACCTGGCCTTGGACACTTCCAGGGATGGGAAGTGACTCCAGCCTGGTCTGGCAGAATTTTATGGCAGAACAAGGAGCCACTCCCAGGACTCCATGGAGAACTTCATCCCAAGGGACCTTGCACTCGGCCAGGAACGTGTTTCCATTGGGTTTTACTCCTCCAAGACTCAGCTGGAGCCTTTGGCTCCTCCTGAGCACCCTCTGGCTGCCCCCAGCCCACCCTCCCTGGAGCAGGGCTGTGCTGTGGGAACCAGGATCTCCTTCCTGAGATTCCTTCCCTGTAACTGCAGCCTCACATCCAGCCAGGAAAACAGACACCAAAGGGAGTTACAGAGGGCCCACATTCCCTTTATCCCACAAATTGGGGTGGGACTGGTAGGAACAGAGGGGACCAGAGGTGGGTGCCCTTCACCTCCACACCCCCGGCTGGGAAACCGAACCCGCTCCGGCAGTCTGGGAGCTGCCGCTCCTGGGGGATGAGGAGGAGTGTCCATAAAGGAGCTTTTATGGGGCTGTCTTTCACTGATCCAACCCTCACCTGGTGCCTCAGGAGGGGAACAGGAGCTCCTGTTGCTGCCGTGATGGGGCAGTGTTCCCGGGTTTCCTTGGAATGGGATCCCCCAGCTGAATCGCGGTGGGTGGCCAGGGAAGTTTTGCGGAGCTCTCGTGCCTTTGAAGCCATGGGGAAACTTTATCCCAGTGCATCCCTGTCATTCTTCTCCTGGTGACCTCTCGAGGGCAGCTGGATCATTTCAGAGCAGGGAAACTTTAGCTCCTGGAAAACCTTGGGGTGTTCTGCCAGCCAAGGAGTCGACTTGCTGGGATAACACCGTGGAATGAGGGACAGGACCGCTGGGGCTCTTCCCATCAAGGTGACTTTGGTTGCGAGGTCTGGGCCCCCATGTCCCTCTGGAATGAGGGATTAATTCCCTCCGAGACACTCAATCCCAGAGCAATCTGTTCTCGGAGTCTCCCATTGATTTTTTTCCTGTTGGATTTGAGGAGTGCAAATATTGAGCGGCGTTTACGGAGCGCTGGACACGTGGATTAGCAGGGAAATCGATGAGATAAGGTCAGTGAGGAAGGGCAGGGCACTGATGGGGACGAGGCAGAGGAGAGGGAGATCCACCTCTTCGTGCCTCCAGGGGTGGAGAGAAATTGTGGGAATGATGATGTGGAGCTGTGGGAGAATCCATCAGAGAGCAGATCACTTGGAATAGGTTAAGGATTGGGATTAAGGTGATTTTAATGTCGTATTCCAGCCCAGAATTCCCGGGTCACTCGAGGTAAAGGTGCTGCACATCCCACCCTTCCCAGATGTCATTTCAGTGATGGGTTGACAGCAAGGTGGCACTGTATAGCCAGGAACATCATACTGGGATCCATTCCAACCTTCCCATTGGATTCACGGAATCACAGGATGGTTTTTCAATTAATTAGCTCCCCTCCACCCTGGGATAAAAATGGCCATTTCCATTCCTGGAGGTTCTGCTGACTCCAGGGCGCGTGGGCTTGGATTAGCCACCGTTAAATCCATAAATGGGTTATTTTTAGGCTGGGTCTGCTAGGAGAGTTTCGAGGTTGGTCTGGTGAGAGTGGGAAGTTCTGTGCTCTGGCTCCAAATCAATTCCAGTGTTTAAGTGCAGATTTCCTGTAGAATTCCTATAGGAAAAAGGGTTGTCAAGCATTGGAACAAAACTCCCAAGGGCGGTGGGTGGAGTCCCCATCCCTGGGGAGATTTCAAAGCCCTGCAGATGTGGCACCTGGGGACATAGCCAGTGGTGGCCTTGGCAGTGCTGGGGAGGAGTTGGACTCGATCTTGGATGGCTTTTCCAGCCCAGGGAAGGAGTTGGACTCGATCTTGGAAGGTTTTTCCAGCCCAGGTGATCCCGTGATTGCCCAGGTGTGTCAGTGCTGCTGTCGGAGACGCCTGGAGCTGTCCCAGCTGTCCACGAAGGATGAGTAGATGGGACACAGGGTTTCCAGGGATTTGTGTCCCACTGGAGCAACAGCTGGCAGATGCTTTTTGGTGCCTGGAACAGCGCCAGCCCCGTTGGCTGGAGGAGCAGAGCTGCTGGCTGTGAGTGACGGGTGGGTAATCGGATGTGTGTCCACATCTGTCTGTCCTGACGGCAGAGCAGAGCTGTGAGGTCACAGCGCTGCTCCCAGGGGAGAGATGGCAGCTGAGGAGGGGATTGTGCTCCAGCTGTGCTGAGCCAGCTTCACTTCCCAGCTTTTAATGTGTTTCTTCCATTTCAGGGAGTTGGGATTTGGGAATTTGGTCTCCAAAAGGCTGTTCCTGTGGGGCAGAAAGAACATGGGCAGGTGGGAGTCAGGATCTGCTCCCTGTGGCACAGGACAAGAGGAAATGGCCTCAGGGTGTGCCAGGGACATGAATGTCCCATTCCAGTTGGATTTTAGGGAGAATTTTTTAAGGGAAAGGGATTTCCAGCCCTGGCACAGGAGTGGAGTCCCCATTCCTGGAGGGATTACGAAGCTCTGTGGATGTAGCACTCAGGGACATGGGGCAGTGGTGGCCTTGGCAGAACTGAGTGCCAATGATCTGAGAGGACTTTTCCAGTGTCAGGAATTCCATGATTCTGTGGTTCTTCACACCCGAAATGAACCAACCAGGAATGTCCTGATCTGAGCTTCTGTCCTTCAGGTTGACTTTGCATCCTGCCCTTTGATAAACCCAACACTTCATCCTGGAAATGGAACAAATTCTCCAAAGCATCACAGATTTAACAAGATCAGAAAGATTTTTTTTTAACAAGATTGGAAATCCTGAGTGCAATTTGCACTAAATATTGGCACAAGCACTTTCATTATTCCCTGTTTTTCTACATATCCTGAACAGCTCCATGGTGGGACCAGATGAGTGCCAAGAGGGCTCCACGTGCTGGGTGCACAAGGAGCAGGAGAGCAATTAGCCTAATGGGCTTTAATTGCAGATTCATGGAATCGTTTAGGTAGGAAAAGACCTCTGGGATCATTGGGCCCAGCCTTTAATTGATGAAGATAGAGGTGGTCTGACCACCAGGGAACGGAGGGGGCCTTGGCTGCTCTGGGGGATTGGGGTGAAGCTGTGAGACTGACCAGAGGGAGGACACATTCCTTGGGACCAGCAGAATGTCCTGAGCTCCAGGGCTGTCCAGGCAATGTGGAGGGAGAGAGGATCAGGAAGGGGCTGCAGACCCAGGAGCAGCTGAGGAATGGATAGGATTTTGGGAAGAAATTCCTGGCTGGGTTGGAATTTCCAGATTTGCCGTGGCTGCCCCTGGATCCCTGTGAGTGTCCAAGGTTGGGGCTCAGAGCCACCTGGGACCATGGAGGTGTCCCTGCCCATGGAATGGGGTGGGAATGAGGTGATTTCAAGGTCTCCTCCAGCCCAAACCACTCCATGATTCTATAATTCAACCATTCCCTCATTAATCCCATCCCAGGAAGAAGAAACTCCCAGCCTTTCCCTTCTCCAGAGTAGTTGTGACTCCGACTCTTTGCAGAGCACTGCAATGAACTTTTCACTGCTTTGAGAATTTTCTTGCTCTGAAGCCAAACAAGTCCCAAAAATGCTGCAGTTTGGGGTTCCTGGGAAAAGCAGTGCATGGCATGGATTTGGTGCAGGAATGATAGGGAGATCCTGATGTTTATTCCCCGATTCCCATCCCTGTCCAAGGGAGGAAGGTTTAGAGGAGACATTGGAGCTGTTTTGGCTGAGGTTTGAAAATGCTGCTGTGAGAATTCAGTCCCAGCACTGAGAGCCGTGCACCGGCTCTGACTTACAAAAAACAAATAAATACTGGAATAGTTGGTGTTAACTGGCCCATAAAAAAATAAATAAATACTGGAATAGTTGGTGTTAAATGGCCCAACTTCCTTGACCCAGCTCGTGTTTTCTGGATAATCCGCGGGGATGGCAGCGGTTGGCTCCTGTGAGTCACCCCGAGCCTTCCTTTTGCTTGAGCAAACCCTGACTTCCCTAAATAGGATAATTCAGCTCCCTGGCTCCCTTTGTGTCTTTTCTGATTAATTGGTCAAAATTTGGGCTTGGTTTGGCCAGACAGAGCTTTTGTTTGTGGTGCTTAATCGGGGTTTGTGTGTTTTGGGATGAGCAGCGCTTTAATTCCCGTGATTTTTGTTTGGGGTTTTTATTTGGGATCTTCCCACAAATCCAGGCCAGGTTGGATGAACTTGGAGCAGCCTGGTTGAGTGGAAGGGTCCCTGCCCGTGGTCTTTTCCAGCTCAAACCCTTCTGTGATCCCATAGAGTGCTGCGTGCTGGGCTGGGTTGGGGCTGGGAGTTCCTGGCGTTGGAAATTCTGGTTGCCGCAGATACGTGAATTTTATTTAAAGCCCTTGTGTGTGTTTTCAGCACGGGCTGGAGCCTGATGTGCTGAACACCGTGAAACAAAGTCTGGCTTTTGTCTTGTGTGGTGTCAGACAGACAGACAGGGCAGGAGCTGTAGGTGTGACCGAGGCTGTTGGCATCTCCCCATCCTCCTGTTCGCAGCCTCGGTGGAAGAGCAAACACTCCCCCGATCTAATCTCGTTAAATGTTCCCGGCTGTAATCCCTTAATTTGGCTGCTGACATGAGGGCTGCCGATGGGGAAACGAGGCGGGGATAGGCACTGACAGCCACGGGAGATTGGGATCTTTTGTTGCACGGATCAAGAGAACCTGAGAGCTCCGAGCCCCGCCGGGTTGTGCCCGTGACCAGAAATAGTCCCCGCAAATGAGTCACGGCTCCAAACCTCGCAGGGAACAGAAACCTTGCTGCAAATGCCTCGGTTTGTTCCCATCCTGAGCTGTTATCAGCCTCTGGGGAAGCCATGGCCTCTCCCTGCAGCCCTTCAGTGCCCAGAGGAGATTGAAGGGAAAGAGGGAGAGGCTTCCCACATGGGCAGGACATGAGGGAAGTGTCCTAAAGGAAAAGAGGAGAGGTTTAGGTGGGATCTGGGCAAGGAATTCCTGGCTAGGAGGGTGGGGAGAGGCTGAGATGGAATTCCCAGAGCAGCTGTGGCTGCCCCTGGATCCCTGGCAGTGCCCACGAGGTTGAACACTGGGGCTTGGATCCACCTGGGACAGTGGGAGGTGTCCCTGCCATGGCAGGGGTGGCACTGGATCATCTTCAAAGTCCCTTCCAACCCAAACCATTCCATGATCTTGAATATCTTTCCCAACCTAAACGATTCTGCGATCCTCCTCTTCTGCTGTAAAGAAACCAAAAAATGTCTTTTCTCCCTTTAATTTGCAGTGCCTTGGAAGCCAAGTGGACAAAGTCTATTCTTGCTCTGCTCCTCTTAATGCTTAAAAGCTGGAGGGGGGAGGGAATCCTGCCTGGAATGCAGCCCCTGTGCGGGATTGCTTTTCCAAAGTGTTTGAAAACAATCACTTCTGCAGGAGCGGGGGCTCGCTTGAACAGCCAGTTCTGTCCTGGAGACGAACATTCCGGGATGCCAGAGGAAAACAGCAGGGCTGGAATTCGCCTCGTGTTTGAGGTTTGAGGAGTTTGCAGCCGGGGTGGTTTTATATAGCAGCCCTCGGTGGAAACAGTTTGTCTGTCATATTTTTAGGTTCAGGGATTTCTTGGAGGTCACCCCGAGTTCAGGCTCCTTTCCCTCCTGCCCTGGTGGAGGTGGGAATTGGTGTTTGGAGTGACCAAAGCTGCTGTCACACCTCGTCCCTCTGGGCTGGCTGCGGCAGCAGGTTCATGGCATGAGTGTGCATGGCTCCTGCCCCAATTTGGGGGAAATTCTGCTTCTGCTTGATCCCTGGGGAGCTCAGAATCCCAAATTAGTTTGGGATGGAAAGAACCCTGAATTCCATCCCGCCCCCTACCAAGGGCAGGGACACCTCCTGCTATCCCAGGTTGCTCCAAGCCCCATCCAGCCTGGCCTCGGACACTTCCAGGGGTGAGGAGTTCACAGCCTCTCCGCCAGCACCTCAGCACCCTCACAGGGAGGAATTCCTTCCCAAAATCCCATCTAACCCTGCCCTCTGTCTGTTTAAAGCCATAATTTAGGCCACTTAATTATCCCTCTGCCTTTCAGCCACTCGAAACTCCTTCCAAAGGGCCCTTAATAGAAAGCAGAGGAGCCTCCAGCACAAATTTCTCTCCAGTAGCACATTTTTCCTATAGATTATCCTTTAATTTTCATGGAGGGGAATGTTCTGCTGCTGTAAGGAGAGAGCAGAGCCCGTGTGGGGCTGCGTGCATAAAAACGTATGGAGTTACCGACTTTTCCAAGAGGAAAAGGTGATGTCATGGGCTGTGGAAAGAATATTTTTTAAATATTTTTTTATATTCCTTGCTCTCATCTGATCACGCTCAGTATATAAATAGTGGGGAGAGGCACAAGGCAGTGAAATGAAACCCACCTTGGGAAGGCTCCCCAGAGCTCCATGCTGGGGTCGGGCAGGGCTGGATCCATCCAGGGGTGTTTTCCAGCACATTAACAGCAGCGTGTGGAGCCATCTGTCACAGCCTGGAGGTGGCCAAGCCAGTCAGCAGCTCGTTAGGCAGGGCCAGGAGGAAAAAATTGCCCAGAAAATCAGGATATAATGGGAGAAGGGGAGACTGGAGGAAGCGGAGTCCGTGCGGTGCTGTAATTTACTCCCTCATTTAATATTGCTCCCCATCAGCCCTTTCCACTGGGAGAGCTGGGAATGTTCCCCTGGAGAAGGGAAGGCTCCAGGCAGGGCCTGAAGGGGCTCCAGGAGAGCTGGAGAGGGACTGGGGACAAAGGACAGAGGGACAGGACACAGGGAATGGCTCCCACTGGGAAAGGGGAGATTGGGCTGGGATCTTGGCAAGGAATTCCTGACTGGGCTGGAATTCCCAGATTTGCTGTGGCTGCCCCTGGATCCCTGGCAGTGTCCAAGGCCAGGTTGGACACTGGGGCTTGGATCCACCTGGAACAGTGGGAGGTGTCCCTGTGTGTGGGATCAGGATGATCTTGAAGGTCCTTCCATCCCAAACCATTCCATGATTCCATGATTTATGGATTGTTTTCTGGTTTGCTCAAGCACCAGCTCTGCATCTCCTGAGGCTGAATTGCCTTCTAGTCTGCAGAAGTAAAGTGGGCAAGAACTGAGAGGAGAAAATGTGAACTGGGGATGGTTTGGTTGAATTCCCTCATTTCTCACATGGGATTTGCTGCATTCCAGCCCCCAGTACTTTGCTCCAAGGGAATCCTCACGTTCTACACTCGTTTGACTCCAGTTATTGAGAAGAGTTGGATTTGCTTTGTTTTTCACTGGGCATCCCAGATCCAACCCAAGCTGGGCTTTGGGAACCGGACAGTTCAGTCAGGGAGTCTTTCTGTACATTCTGAAGCTGTGGAGCCAGTCCAGCCATTGCAGGATTTTGGGGAATAATGTCAATTATTGCTCACTGTGAAGTTGCAGATTTCATCCCCAAGTGAGACATGGACAAGAAAGGGAAAGAAGTTCCCACGTTGATTTTGCTGCTTGACACTTCAGGTGGAGACCAAAGGGGTTTCTCCTGGGGTTTCTCCTTCCCCATGGAATTTGGGAGTTCCCTCCCACCCGGAGCTCAGGCTGATGGGATTCATGCTCTAGGTCTGACTGGAGCAGGGTGGGGAGTTTGGGCAGGAATTGAGTCTGGAATTGCAGCTTTGGGATTGCTGATCAGCCTGAAGGATGGGAGCCAAGTGTTGGTGCAGAATGTGCCATGAGGGGGAACCATGTGGATCCAGGGCTGGGAAGCTCCTTTGGATTCCCTGTGGGATCTGTTTGCTGGGTTTAAATCATTTGAGGTGGTTTTCCCTTAAACAAACCTTTTAATTCTCCTTTTATCAGACTCTGAGACCCCCTCCAGGCTGGGAAGGGGCAGGAGGGACCCCAGTAGGGCAGTTCCAGGCAGGAACGGGGTTCCCTTTGGGATGCTTTCTGTGGAACACCTGGAATGCAGGTTCCTTCAGGAATTCCCTCTGGAATATATCCAGGAAGATTTTCCCAGCTCCACGTCATGGGGACGGCTGGATGTTGTGGCAGTGAGCACCAGCAATTGTGCATTTTGATCTTGGCTTAAAGATGGCGACCTGGAATGGAAAATCCAGCTGGGAATTTTCCAAATGGGGCCAGCAACAGGTTTTTTTTTTTTCTTGAAGTTTTGGGCAGAATCTGGCCGTTGATATTCATTAAAATCTTGGTGGTTTATGTTTAGCTACATTTAACTTCTACTCTAGTTGGGAATGCCGGGATATTTTCCCAATCCCAGGCAGATTCCAATATGTTTGAGCAAGCAGACTCATCTCTCTCTGCTCATTTTTGCCCTTGTTTTTTCTTTTTTATCACATTCTGTCCCCAAATCTCTCTTTTCCTTACTCATCCCTGCCTCATTCCATCCCATCTGCAATCCCTGGAGTTCCTTGAGAAGCAGGAAGGAAACAGATCCAAGATTCAGTAAGATTCTTAGAGTGGGATATCTGAAGTAACTCAGATTTTTCTGGGAAAAATAGGTATTCCAGAAGGTGCCCATGAAGAGTATTGGCCACAAAGAACCCTTGGACTCTCTCATGAGCAGGACTCAAGACTAAGACAGACCAGGTTCCTCAGGACCTTCTCCAGACACTCCCCAACCTCTGGGACTCCTTTCCCACCTTTTTTTCCCCACTTGGAAATGGTGTTCTTTTCCTCTGTATTTTCAGTGATCACTTTGAGAAGGTTCTGGGCCTTTTCTTTGCTCTGGACTTGCCTTTAGGTTGGAGGGTCCCAAAAATCAACCTCAGAAACTTCAGCTTTTGGTTTGGGACCATCGTGGTCCTGAAAATGTAAGTTTTTAATTATTAGATTGTAATTTTTTTTTTTTTTTAATGAGAAGGTTCCACCTGCCCAGATTGTCACAGAACCATGGAATGGCTTGGGCTGGAAGAGATCCTCAAGGTTATCTCTTCCAAGCCTCTGCCATGGTGGGCAGGGTCACTTCCCACTATCCCAGGTTGCTCCAGGGATGGGATCCATCTGCTCCTGAAGGTCATTCTGAAGATTTGTGTTGGCTTTGGGTTGAAAAGGTTTGGGAAAGACCTGGCTGGTTGGCCAAGCTTTTCCACTATCCCAGGTTGCTCCAGGGATGGGATCCGTCTGCTCCTGAGGGTCATTTTGAAGATTTGTGTTTGCTTTGGGTTGAAAAGGTTTGGGAGAACGTTCCAACCCTGCTGGTTGGCCAAGCTTTTCCTTCTCATCCCAAGGAAGTGCCTCAGGATGAGCTTCCACATGGAATCCTGAAAAATCCACCACCGGTGCTCCTGATAATTAATTCTGGAAAGCAGAGGCTGCTCCTCTCCTGTTATCCCATTACTCCCATCCCTCAGACGTTCCCAAATCTCCGGCCCCGGCCCCGGCCGTGGCAGTTCTGCCAGGCTGGAATGTGACCTGTGGAGCAGGAAAGCCCCAGGAGTGTTCCAGTGCCCGGAGCAGAGCCCTACCCCAGCTCTCTGCCAAAGCCACTAATGGGATCCAGGCTCCTGGGATCGGGATGGAACTGGCGGGAATGATGCTCCACGCTTGGCCACAATCCCTGTGCCTCAGTTTCCTTCTCTCCTCCATGAAAGCTGGGGATATTTGTGGATGTTGAGAGGAAGCCAAGCAGTATTTGGGGAAAAAAAAAAAAAAGGTGTTTTGTTCCTTTTAATGAGTGAAACTTTTCCTTGTGAACTCCTGTGGGACTGGAAACTCCTCTTGTAAAGCATCCTTGGAAATTTGGGATGGAAAAAGGGTCATTTTGGCTGCTGATGGCCAGCAACCCCTGAAGTGTGGTGGGTGGTTTGCACGGAGCAGCAGAGCCGGGATTATTGCTCCTGTCAGCCTGGGATAAATGGAAAACACACGAATGGATGGAGGCTGGAGCTGGAGCTGACAACGAGCTGAGTGATCGGCCCCAATACCGGCACAGAGCTCGTTAGGGCCGTCGCTTTTATTTGGGTTTTCATTCCCAGATTTTTCCACTGTCTTTTCGGGAAGCTGTTTGCGGCTGCCACGGCAGCTGAGGAGCCCTTCAGAAACGTGGCCAAGCACTCCAGTGAAACCAGCTCTGACTCCTCAGAATTCCTGGGAGCTCCGTGCCCAGATGTCACAGGCGGGAGCAGCTCTAGTAACCTACAAATGAGATTTGAGTTTTTAAGTAGATTACGCTGAAGGGATTTTTTTCCCCCCATCTTTTTTTTTTTTGGGTAAACGATAGGGTTGCAATTGGATCTCTTGATGAAATTGGCTTTTGGGGGGTGGGGAAGGGTTGGATGCAGCAGCCTGGCTCCAGCACGGGAGCTTAAATCTGTCTTCCATCAAAAAGGCTGGAAATCGCTCTGTGTGTGATGGCATTTGGATTTCATGGACATGAGTCCATCCCATGGGAGTGCTGCTGCTTCTGGGCAGGCTCCTGTGGAACTCTGAGCCTCAAATGACCCTTGGGAAGGAATTCCTGGCTGGAAGGGTGGGCAGGCCCTGGCACAGGATGCCCAGAGAAGCTGTGGCTGCCCCTGGATCCCTGGAATTATCCCAGATTCCAGCGGTGCTGCAGGTGCAGCCCTGGCAAAGGGCAGGAACGTGGTACAAGAGCTTCCAGTCTGATATTCCAGGGTTCTGGAGCCCCTCTGCTCCGGAGCCAGGCTGGGAGAGCTGGGAATGTTCCCCTGGAGAAGGGAAAAATCCAGGGAATCCTCAGAGTCACTGAAGGGGCTCCAGGAGAGCTGGAGAGGGACTGGGGACAAGGCCTGCAGGGACAGGAGCCAGGGAATGGCTCCCACTGGGAAAGGGCAGATTGGGCTGGGATCTTGGCAAGGAATTGTTGGCTGGGATGGTGGGCAGGGGCTGGGCTGGAATTGCCAGATTTGCTGTGGCTGCCCCTGGATCCCTGGCAGTGCCCAAGGCCAGGTTGGACAGTGGGGCTTGGATCCACCTGGGTCAGTGGGAGGGGTCCCTGCCCATGGACAAGGTGATGTAGAAGAAACTGAATAATTTTTAAGATGCCTTCCATCCCAAACCATTCTGTGATTCCCTGATTCTGTAACCCCCGGGAGCTGAGCTTTGGAGCAGGGCTGGGCAGCTGGAAATGGGAAAAACTGGATCTGGGAGGCAGCTGAGGCTTCCAGAGCCCTCCCAGCACTACCCCGCGCTCACTTCACCCAAGATGAAGCTGTCACCCTCTTGGCTTGGGAAGAATCCCAGCCATCCCAGGAGCGGTGTGTTTTTCCAAGGAAAGGGCAGCACCACCGGGCTGCCTTCCAGAGAAATCAACACCCTTGGGAATGCCGCGCTGAAAACACGGGAGAAACGCCGGAAGGGTTGGAGGGTTTGTTTTGGAGATAACATCTCCCACCCCGCATCCTCCATCTTTCCTCACCCGTAGCTGGGGCACTGGGGAGCTCTCCTGTGCTTCCCAAATTTCCCTGTGATGTCACATCCATCCTGCCTGGGCTGGAGCCTCTGTCAACATGTTTGGGTCACTTTGGCCGTTTTTATAGTGACATCACCAAGTTTGTTAATATTAAACCATGTTTTCCTGTCACCTTTCAAGGTGTGGACAGCATCTGGAGAGGGACAACCTTAGGAGCAGTTTACTCCTGCCAAAATTGGTCCTGAAACCTAAATTTGCTTTTATGACATCTTAAATTAGGCTGGGACTAAGCTAAACCCCAGCTCATTTAGCTGACCTTTAAAGCTCTGAGTTTTGCCTTAGAAGTGAGTGAATTAAAGTGGCTTTGTGTCGCTCTCAGGATTTTGGTGATCTCAGTGGCCTTGTTTTCCTCTGGCTTCCATGCCCTGAGTCAGTGAAGTGTTTTCCAAGGGATGGATCCTTAGCCTGGAGGAGAGGAGGCTCCAGGGACATCTTCAGGGGTGTGAAGGGAGATCCCAACAAGGCTGGAGAAGAATTTTCCAAGGACAAGCAGGAATGGCTTTAAGGTGAAAGCGTGGAGATTCAGATTGAGGGATTCCTGACTGTGAGGGTAGGGAGGGCCTGGAATGGAATTGCCAGATTTGCTGTGGCTGCCCCTGGATCCCTGGCAGTGCCCAAGGCCAGGTTGGACACTGGGACTTGGATCCACCTGGACAGTGGGAGGTGCCCTGCCCATGGGATGAGGTGGGTCAAGGTGATCTTCCAGGTCCCTTCCAACCCAACCCATTCCATGATTCCGTGACAATGTCAGCAATTGGAGCTGCTTCCTGTCAGTTTTTCCGTGTAACTGCTGGAAAAAAGAGTTCAAAATGAGTGCTAAGACAAAGAAAGTGAATTTCTGGAGGAACCCCTTGGCCTCGGACTTTTGGGACTCAGAGGTTCTCAACCAACACCTCAGAGCTTGCCCACGTCTCTGCAGTGATCAAACACGTTCACCTTGACCAGAACCATCCAGTTTTGCCCTGGAATGGCGTTCCCAGGGGATCCAAGCCCCGTGCCATCAGTTCTGCTGCAGCGAGGACGGTTTTCCTCGACACCTCATCAGGCGATATTTCCTCGCTGCCGCTCCGGCTCCCGACTGTCATCCCGGAGCTGTGGGATTTCTCCGGAGCGCGGTGCCGGTGGAGCCGAGGCGACTGTGGTTTGGTTGTAGCTTTGGGCTAAACTAACCCAGATGTTGTGGCCCTTTTTTTGGGTTTTTTTTTTTTTTTTTTGAAGTTTGTTCCTGCTTCTCCCCGTCGCTCCGTGCACATTCCTTTCATTGCTGAAGCTTTTCGGGGAATCTCTCGCTCCTGCAGGGAGTCCTGCCCGGTGTTAATCCGTTACTTCTGGGCATTCCAGGAGAATGGAAATCCAGCTGTGATTCGCAGCAAACGGCAGCGCTGGGTTTGGGGTGAGGAGTCGGGGTGAAGTGACCACCCCAGGTCATGCAGCAAGGCCAAGGAGCAGAAGAAATGATGGAGGAACCCCCTTCAACCTCATTTCCAGGAGTTCTCCCAGTGGTGCTTGGGAGAGGGAAGGAAGGGAATTTCCACAGATAATTCCGGGAGTTGGGAAGCTCCAGGGTTGGATGATACTGGGCAAGCTTTGTCCTTGATTTTTGTAGAGCTGTTGGAGAGCATGTTCTACCTCGTGGGTTTTGAGGCTTTATTCGAGTTCATCTGTTGATTTTTGGTTCAGATTAAAAAAAGGTAAACCCCAAAATCTCCACAGCCACATAATTTGATAGGGAAATACCACAAGGAGGCCAGTCTTGCCAACCAGTACATTTGAATTTTGTGGTAACTCCAAAAATGGGAAGAAACATTTTCACCTGTGAGCAGAGAGCTGCGAGCTTCAACCCTGCTCCAAACCCGCCAGAATTGCTCAAGAAAACTCCTTAAGAAATTCCTGGTTTTCTGTCAGAGAAAATCCAAAGAATGGAGTGTTTTTTTCTTATTGGTAGTATATTTTTATTATTGTTGCTGGTTTTATGGTTATTAATATAATTATTATTATTTTAACAACATATTTCAGTTTTTTAAGCTTGAGTGTCAGTACTGTAGCCTGAGCCTCATGGGCTCTGAATTTTTTTGGAAAAGCAATGAGTTAAAAATCTCAGCCTTTCCAGACGCCCTGGTTTTGTCTCAGGGCTGCAATTCTCGGGAGTTGGTGTTAATTGCTGAATAATCTCCGTGACATTGATGATGAGTGACAACGCAATTACGCTGCTGGAGCTGCTCTGCTGAGGAATTTGGCTGCAGAAGCTGCCTGTGGTTCCCACAGGTGAAACCCTTACCTCATTTCACCAGAATTTGGTAGTCTGGTGAAGGTTAAGCCAAGAAGGAGAAGCTGAACAGTCTGTTCTGGTCGGAGCAAAACGAGGGGATGAAGCAAAGCTGGGATTCGTGGAAGGTCGGTCATGTCCTTCCCGTGGTCCAACCCAGCAGCAGCATTGAACAGAACCCTAAAAAATTTGGAGTGGAAAAGGACCCTAAAGCCCATCCAATGCCACCCATCCATGGGCAGGGACACCTCCCTCACTGTCCCAGGTAAGTCCAACCTGGCCTTGGGCACTGCCAGGGATCCAGGGGCAGCCCCAGCAAATCTGGCAATTCCAGCCCAGCCCCTGCCCACCATCCCAGCCACCAATTCCTTGCCAGGATCCCAGCCCAATCTCCCCTTTCCCAGTGGGAGCCATTCCCTGGCTCCTGTCCCTGCAGGCCTTGTCCCCAGTCCCTCTGCAGCTCTCCTGGAGCCCCTTCAGGCCCTGCCAGGGGCTCTGAGCTCTGCCTGGGGCCTTCCCTTCTCCAGGAAAACATTCCCAGTTCTGCCAGCCTGGCTCCAGAGCAGAGGGGCTCCACCCCTGCAGCAGCTCCGGGGCCTCCTCTGGGCTCTCTGCAGCAGCTCCACGTCCTCCTGCTGTTGGCCCCAGGGCTGAGACATCCTTGGTTTGAATCAAATGTACAAATAAGCAGTATGCAGCAGCTCCAGCCCCAAGATCCCTACCCCAGTCTGTGTCTGTGTGTCTGTGGCAGAACGGTGACCTCAGTTCCTTGGTTTAAAACCACCCAGATCCATTTTTCTGTGCTAACCCGTTCCCCATCTTTTAAACCACCTTTCAAGGTGGTTTTGTGACACTCGGTCATGACTGGAGCTGCCTGGTCGGTCATGGGGTGATGCAAGTGCTCCATCAGACAAGTTCACAGCCAGGATTTACTCCCCTGCAGTAAAATCCTAAGGACCACTAAGCTGGGTTTAAACACCGGGAGATCTATGGGCCTTGTCCTGTGGTGAGATGAGAGTTACTCCCAGTGATAAACTTTGCCTGGTCAGGCGCTGCATTTGTGATGTGTTTAGGAGTGTTTCTCTCCCAGCTTTCGCTCAGGAGTGTCTCAGATCATTAAAAATACAAATTAAACTTCCAGGCAGCCCTACCTGGGCAGGAGGGGAAGCTTTGTGCTGGTTTTACAGCCCGGCAGCTCACAAGTTGATGGTGTTTTAGAGCAGCAGAGGTCCTCCATCTCAATTCCCACCACCCCAGCTGGCACTCTGCTCCATGCCTCACAGTTTGGAGGTTTAAACAGGATTTATAAGCGGGATGTGGAGCAAATGGAGGATTCTTTTCACCTGAAGTGATGGCAGAGGCCTCTCCCAGCTCCTAGGCTGGGTTTCAAGCTGGGGCAGCCCTTGCCCGACTCAGATGTTGGATTTCGGGCCTGGGCTGAGGTGTGAGGCCAGGTTTTGTTGGCAGGCTGGAGCTGTAACCTGATTAATCTGAGCAGGTAGGGAGGAACACGATCCATCAGCAGCGCTGCTGGCAGCACGGCCAGGCCGGCAGGGGATTTTTCATCAGGGCCCCTCTGAGAGGAGGTGTACGTTACCGAGGGGGAAGAAAGGAGAGAACCCAAGCCAGGCTTCCATCCGCGGGGATATTGCCTAACCCACGAGGAATCCTTTCATCGATAAATTACCAGAAGAATGGGAAAGTTTCGAAAGATCTGCCTGTTAATGCGCTCTCACCCGGCGGATTTAAGGAACGTTGGGTTTTGGCCCAGGAGGAGCTCGGAGGTGAGAACAGGCAGGGCCGGGAAGGTGAGACCCCGCCGTGTGTGGAGCATCCGTCAGCAGCAGCGCAGAGCCGGGCAGGAGGAGGAGGAGAACGCGCCGTGACCGCTAAGCCGGGATTGAATGACGGCAGGAAAAACCCAGCAGGCGCCTTTTGTTCCCCCACCTGGCCGCCGGCCACGCCACGGATCCTCCCTTGGAAGGGTGGCCATGGCAGGGCTGACATCGGGGTGGCTCTGTGACAGCTCCCGTGGGGATCCCCAGCCCCGAGCCAACCCTGAGCCAGCCCTGGGTTTGTCCCTCAGCAGCGACCCCAGCACGTTCCGAGGTGGCAGGGGGTGAAATGCTCGTCTCTGGTTTAAAATTGCTGCTGGCTTCAGTTTCTCCTAGGGTCCGTGTGACAGTGAAGAATGAAAGAGGTTTTAGCGCCTGTCCAGGAAGGTGTCGGGGCGCTTTGTGCGTGCATTGAGTGAGAGCCACCATTCCTGGAGGGATTTTCTCCAGTCCCAGGGCAGCAAAGTGGCTCCAGGAGTGCACCCCCACGTCCCTGTCCCTCGCTTGTGTCAACTGGCACAGGCGCAAGAGCTAAGTCAGAACAGAAAGCAGAAGAATTCCAGGCCCTGATCGAACTCCCGCAGTGTTTACGGGGTGGAAACTTCCCCAGAAATGCAGATTTCCAAAGGCCTCTTGCTGTCAACGTGTTTTTGTTGCTGGTTTTTCAGGAATTCTGCACCACGAGTCGCCTGCTGCTGCTGCTGACAATTGGGCAAATGGTTTTAGTGGCAATGAAAGGGGTCGTTTGTGAGGGGTGATGAGCAGGGAGCAAACCAGAGCTGGGATTTACAATCTGCTTGCTCCCATCCTGCCCTAATTTCCTCGTGTTTACTGCGTGCAAAGAGTTCTCCAAGCCCAACCTCAAGCACACTGGCTTTTCCAGCAGCCTGAACCAGCATGGGGAGCCTCGACTCTTGAGTTTTGGGTGCCTTGTGTTCATGGAATCACGAAATCATGGAATCATAGCCTGGTTTGGGTTGGAAGGGACCTCAAAATCATCTGATTCCATGGGCAGGGCCAGCTGCCCCACACTGGATGGTAAATGGGAGTTGGACCCTGTTGGATCCCACTTTCCACCTCTTCCAGGCTGTTTTCCTGGAAGAGCCTCTCCAGGGACAGTCATTCCATAGCAAGAGTCATTCCATGGTAGCAGCTGGAGAAAATCCCCCCACAAAGCAAATTTCCTGCAGCCCACCAACCCGAAGCTCACAAACCCTGAGTTTCCCTACGTCCCAGCTTGGCTTCCCACAGGAGAGAGAAAATTTCAGACCTTTCCCTGCAGAATCTGCTCTCCGTTTGGATGTTGGCAAAGAATGGATGGCTGGGAGCCTTCCTAATAAATTCTGTTTTTCCAAAGCAATGAGGCCTTGCTGCAGAGCGAGCTGCTGAATTACAGCCTGGAGGAATCGCTGGTGTCAGCTTGGAGTAGCTCTGGATCATCGTGAAGGACGAGAGACAGGAGGAATTTTAGGTTTCTCAGTGTTTTGACTGGCAGGTTTTGCTTCATTTTGATCCTGACCATTGCAACCCCAGTAATTGATGCTGCAGGAATCCGTGATTAATATCCCAGTGTCCCTTTCTCGCACAAGAAGGAAAATGTTTCTACCATACGTTAAAAGCTTTTTAGGCATCTTTCGGCCGGATTCCCTCAGAGCTTCTCTTCCAGAGGCATCCCAAATCTCCTACCAGCCCCAAATCAGAAAGTTCAGGTGGTGAAAGCTTCAAAAGGAATAAATCCACTCTTTGCCCTGCAATTCAAGTGAGAATATCCAGGAGAATCTGTGGAGTGGTGTGTGGGGTGGATCCCTCTGAATCATCCATTGCGTGTGGGATTTGTTTATCAGATCCCTGAATTCATCACTCGGATCTTTGGTTTCTGGGGGTTTTGGTCCTCCAGTTCCTTACAAACACACAAAATCAGGGCTCTTCCCCTGGCTTTGGGTTTGCTCTGCTGCCGTTGCCTTGGGAATGTCATCTCACCCTTCTTAAACCTTGGCTCACCTCAAGGAATGGTGAGAAACCTCAGGGACATGTGGCAAACTCCTCCTGAGACCTCCAACAGACCAAATGAGTTTTATCCCCATCCTTTATACTTTTAGGGGATAAATCCATAACTGTTTCCCAGGGATGATTTCCTAATTGTATATTGGGAAGGAATTCCTGGCTGAGAGGGTGGGCAGGGGCTGGGCTGGAATTCCCAGATTTGCTGTGGCTGCCCCTGGATCCCTGGCAGTGCCCAAGGCCAGGTTGGAGCACTGTGGGACAATGGGAGGTGTCCCTGCCCATGGCACAGGTTTGACTGGATGAGATTTAAAGTCCTTTCCAACCCAAACCATTCCATGATCCTGAATGTCCCTTCCAGCCTCCATCCAGATCCACGGGGGGATCTGGGGTCACGGGCAGCTCCACCAGCTCGTCTTTGGTGCTGACCTTGTGGGGCAGGAGCGTGACAGGATCAGCAAAGCCACGGACATGCTGGGGCAGAGGGAAGGAGGAAGCCAGAGATCCCTTATCAGACAAATCCTGCCTTGGAGGTGCTTCCAACTGTTTGGAGCAGAGGCAAGCTCATCTTCGGAGCTCTGCTGCCAAAATTCCCACAAGGACTTTATCTGATCCGCGGGGAAAGGGAGCAGCCTGCAGTGCTTCCCGCACGGTGGGGTGTCTCCCAGGGGAGGCTGGGCTGGGCTGGGCTCACACCTGCCTGCGGGAGAGGGGAAGCCAAAAAACAGGAGCCAACATTTCTTTTTCGGAGCACGGATCCTCCATGGAACGGCTGCAGCTCAGGCTGTGCCGAGGTGTTCTCAGGTGTTCTCAGCTTGGATCAGGGGTTTGTGGTTGGGAATATCAAACATCAGGGCAGGGACACCTTGGAGGTGGCAGTTCCTGGAGTGTCCAAGGGTTTTCCTTGGGTTTGTGGCAGTGTTGTTGTTTCCTTGGTTTGCTGGTGGGATAAGAACATAAGGATGGTGTGGAATCATGGAGTGGTTCGGGTTTGAAAGGCATTAAAGGCCATCTGTGCCTGCAGCGAGCCAGGACAGCATCAATGTGCTCAAAGCCTTGTCCAGCCTGACACTGGAGGTTTCCAGGGATGGAGAATGGAGAGGAATTATATAAAGCAACTCTCCAAGTTGGGAGAGACCCCTGAAAATTCTCCCACCTGCTCCAAAACTCCGCAGGCAACTGCCCACTGACCAAACCAAAGCTTGGGTGATTTCTTGTATTTGATTTTATCTCCTGAGATGACCCAAATCATCCTGACTTTGGGCTGCAGCTCAGTGAGCACGGCAGGGGCTGGGCATGGCGGGCTGGTAGCGATGGTGAGCACTGGGAGACAGGAATTCCTGACCTCACCAAAGGGGCACATCCATGCCCAGGTGATGAGAGCCAGGTTGCTGAGCCAGGAGAGAAAAAGGTGTTTTATGAGTCAAACATGGTGTTTGGAGGAGCAAACCTCAACCTCACATCTCCCCTCGTGCTCAGATGGCAGCTGATGAAAAATCCAGGTATTACTCACCAGATTTTATCAACTTTCCACCCCCAAAGGGCCCCCAGATACCATCACCACCTTCGGTGTTTGCACGTTTTAATTTTGGGGCAGCCCGTGGTCTTGTTGGGAGATGTCAGCGCTCTGCCTTTCGGAATCTGCCCACAAAAAAACCCCAATAAATGAAAAAATTGTTTAAAAAATCATAAATTCTAGAGACAAAGAAGTGGTAGGAGGTTCCTAACAAGGGTTTTGCTTGCCAATGTCCCCTCTGAGTTCTTCAGAGTCTGATCAGATCAGATTCCTTCCTATCTCAAGATTCCTTCCTATCTTCAAAACACTCAGTGAACTTTATCAGGCAGAGGTTTTCAGATGGAGCCTGGGCTCCACCATGGTCTGGAGCCAGGAACCAGCACAATTCCCGTTTCCTCTGCTGCCAGCTCCGGGGTTTTCTGATTTAATATGGGAAACGGTGACAGGACCCTTCTGTCCTGTCTGTAATGAGATGGGAGAACAATCCTGGCTGTAAAACTGGGATAACTGGTGAGCTTCACTCTCTAAGAGCTCAGCAGGGTCTGCCAGGTCCTCTCCAGCTCTTGGTGGGGAGAAGGAGACTGGAGCTGGCTGTCCTGGTTGAGTTTTTCCATCTCTTGGATGAGCAGAGTGGGCTCTTCTGGAAGATGAGTCTGATGTGGATCCCTGTGCTCAATCCACGTGTAATTCCTGGTTTAATGGTTGGACTTGGTGATCCATCCTGAATAATGGTTTTCCATCCTGTATCATTCAGGTTTTCCATCCTGAATGATTCTGTGGAGCCATGGTGGGCCGGAGCTCAGATTAATTAACTTAAAGGATTAAAGGATTACTTGGTTAGGGCTTCCTTGCATCCGAGGAGGGACGTGTGAGCCCCGTGCTGCAGGAAAAACTGAAGCTGGTCTCTGGGAAATGGGGAAAACATGAGGAATGCTCTCCTGGGAATGCTGGACATGGATTATTGCCCACCAAGAGAGGGACAATGCTTTGGGATGGCCAGGACCAGGAGCAGAGCTGGCCGTTGACCCTTAAATCAGAGAAAATCAGCTGCCAATGAAGAAAAATACCAAATTTGTCAGCAATTCAGTAATTTTTACTTTATAGTCCACCATTTTGAGGCACTTCCAGGGGAGAGACCATAAGACCAGAGGACACAAAGTGCTCCAGGGATTTAGGTTGAGCCGGAGACTTGGCTTTTCCTCGCTGCTCCGTCGGCGAGCAAAGAGCAGGATCAGCCGAACGTGTTCCCTGTGTTTTCTTTCCCGAAGCTCCAAACTCATCCAAATCCCCCCTTCAGCAGCTCAGGGTATTTTTTTTTCCTAGGACTGTCATTCCCGACTGAACGAATTTTTTTTTAAATTTCATTTTTTTTCCCCCCCCTTGAAAATCCAAATCAATTCCGCCCGGAGCCTCCTCATGCCGGGAGCTCTTCCATTAATATCAGATGGGGAAGGCGGGCCAGGTCCTGAAAGTGGATATAGTTTGCATTTGAAGGAAGGTTTTGTGTATGAAACTGAGAAATGCGTCCCAGCCTGACACCGGTGATTGATTGCAGCTCTGCTAAAGATTAGCCAGACGTTTTAAGCACCGCAATTATTCATCTCCTCAGAGCTGGATCTATATTTAAACTGGGCCTAACAACGGGCCCTGGATGCCGGGTTCTGCTCCCGCACAGGCCAGAGCAGGGAGGGAAAAGGCGAATTTTGGGGTCGATTACTGGATTTTTCCACCTCTTTTCGGTGCCATGGGTCTCTCCAGCACAGCCAGCCCTGCGCACACATGATGTCAATTAGGGTTGAGCCAGCCTTGGCACCACAAGGATGGGGTGGGACATGGCCAGGGATGACAGGGGGCACCAGGAGGGCTCATGGGGAGCTGTTTGAGGCCAGGGTCTTCATCAAGGAGCTCCCAGTAACACCAGCAACCACCAGGGCCTCGTGGGGAGACTGGGCCCAGCAGTGTCTGCAAAGCATTTTGGGATCAATGGGTTGAGCCTGAAGGATAAAAATATTTGAGGTTTTTGTTTTCCCTGCTTTTGGTGGAGGTGGAAACCCAAGCCAGGAGTTTGTTGAAGGATTTCTGGTGACATCTGTGGATGGGCAAAGGGATAATGGTGCAAAGTTCAGAAACCAACCTAAGGTGATGTCATCTCAGTGCTGTTGTGCCCTTCAGTGACACATCTTGAGCCATAGAGCCTCAGTTTCCACCTGGAGGCACTCAAGGACACCTTGCAAATCCCAAAATTGCCTCTCTTTGCCAGCTTTTATCATGGAGTCATGGAATGGGTTGGGTGGGAGGAAACCTAAAGCTCATCCCATTCCTCATCCATGGGCAGGGACACCTCCCACTGTCCCAGATGGATCCAAGCCCCAGTGTCCAACCTGGCCTTGGGCACTGCCAGGGATCCAGGGGCAGCCACAGCAAATCTGGCAATTCCAGCCCAGCCAGGAATTCCTTGCCAAGATCCCAGCCCAATCTCCCCTTTCCCAGTGGGAGCCATTCCCTGGCTCCTGTCCCTCCATCCCTTGTCCCCAGTCCCTCTGCAGCTCTCCTGGAGCCCCTGCAGGCCCTGCCAGGGGCTCTGAGCTCTGCCTGGAGCCTTCCCTTCTCCAGGGGAACATTGCCAGCTCTGCAAGCCTGGCTCCTTGGGAATTTTCCGTTCCTTGAGTGTTTTTGGTTGATCAGCTCTGCCCCAGGACCCAGCAGTGCTCCCCAGAGTCCTCTCCTTGCTCTGATTTTCCATCAGTGGGAGCAAGCAAACCCTGGCTCATGGATTTGGTTCACTTGAAAGCTTATCCCAGAGATTTTTTAGGCAAAAACAATGGATTTGAGTGTCTGGATGACTTCTGAGGGGTCTGGGAAAGGTAACTCAGACAGCCAAGCCTCTTGCCAGCAAACCTCCATCAATTATTGACTCTGCTCCTCTCGCTGCCGGGGTTGGAGAGCTCAGCAGATCAAAGGGAGCCTGGGACCCCTTGGCTTGGGAAGAGGGGCTGGGAATGCTGCTGGAAAACCCAGCCTTGTGATGTGTTTCCTTCTGGGAAGGCTGAGGGATAGTGTGGTCACAGATCCAGGGTGGCAGCGCGGAGATTGCTCAGAACATTCATCACCTGTGGAGATTTGCAGGCCAATATGGAAACTCCCAGTGTTCCCTAAAAAACCTAGCTTTTATCATCTTCCCAGGGTTTTCTGGTGCCTTGGGAATTCCAAAATCCAGTGAAACCTGCCAGGTAGATGAGGATGAGTATGATGAGGGTGAGGGTGAGGACCGACGTGGCAAACTCAAGGCACGACGTGGCCATGAAAGGGTTCCTTGGTTCCCTGCCCCCTTTCCCCTCTTCCAGTGGAATTCCTTGATGGAATTGATGGCACAGCTGAGTACAGGTGATTTTTTTTTGTTTCAGAAATATGGAGATGCATTGTTTTGATCCCGTTTTGGGATGATTTATCCCTCCGGAGCACTGCAGCTGTTGGGGCTCTGGAGGAGTTTGGCTTCAAGTGCTCCCACCTCTCGTACTTTGCAATATTAATAACCCTCCCTGCTCCTGAGTGGAATTTGGGTTTTTTTCCCAAATAACCGATTTTTTGGGAATGAGAAACCCTGCAAAATTATTGATGGGTGTCCCAGAGCCTCGTGCTCCCACCACAGGTTTGGGAAAGGGAGAATGAAGCCAAAAATGGATGGAAAAGGGGAATGCGAAGCAGGAGAGCAACTTTAGTATGTATTAATAAGTATTAATGGGTTGTAAAGGTCATTAAGCCACAGGGAGGGGTTGAGAGCACCCAGGAATCTTTTTTTGGGAATTATTCCTGCTCCATGATAATGACTTTGGCTGTAGGGAATGCCCTGTGCTGTCCCTGGGGAAAAAAAAAGGAGGAAAAAGAAGAAAAATGGGGAAAAAAAACAGCAGGAAAAGGGAGAGAGAAATGAGAAAATGGGGGAGGGGAAAAAAAGGAAAAAGAGGGGGGGAAATGAAAAAAGGGTACAATGAAAAGGGAAAAGAAAAGGGGGGGGAAAGGATAAAAATGGGGGAAATGAAAAAGAGGTGGGGAAAGAAAAGGGAGGAAATGCAAAAGGGCGAATGGAAAAGGGGAAAAAAAGGGAAGGAAAAAAGGGAGATAAAAAATTGGGGAAAAAAGAAAAAGAGAGGGGAAGGGAAAAAATGGGAAAGCAAAAATGGAGAAAAATAAGAAAAAAGGGGGAGGTAAATAGAAAAAAGGGAAAGAGGAGAAAAATTAATGAAAGAAAAAAGGAACAGAAAAAGCAAAGGGGGAAAGGAAAATCAAGATATAAAGGAAAAAAGAAAATAGAATGCAGGTGATGAAAAAGACCTCCCAAAGAAGGAGGGGAAAAAAATAGAAACAAAGCAGGGGGGGGAAAAGAAGGGGGGAAAAGGGGAAAATGGGATGATCTTGAAGTTCCCTGGCATCCCAAATTATTCCATGATCCTCTGAACCAGGCAGGAGATGTTTGGCACCCAGGGTACCCGAGGCAGTGCACAAACCCCATCCCTGTGTTTTTCCTCTATAAATCCTCCTATTTGTCCCTATAAATCCCTGTATTTTTCCCTACAAATCCCTCTATTTTTCCCTCTAAACCCCTGTGTTTTTCCCTCTAAACAAACCCCTGCCTCTTTCCCAATCTGTGTCACCCCTGGGAGGGAGCTGCCAGCAGGAGCTTCACTCCACGTGTTCCTTTGGCTCCGGGACGGGGACAAGTGGAATTTATGATTCTCTGAGCCCCCATTGTCAGGATTTCCAAATCCCACATGTGCTGGCCTTGGAAAAAGTTGGGTTTGTTCCTGCAATTAAAGCACCACAGAAATATCCAGCGGATGAGGTGCTCCAGGCCCCATGGATCATGGAATTCAGCCCTGCAGGCATTGATAAACTGGGTTTTGCCAGGCTGGGGTTTGGGTTTTCGGGGTTTTAGAGCTGCTGTAGGGTTGGGGTTGGGGTTTGGTGCTGGGCACCCTGCTAATGAATGGCAGTAGTGCCCTGAACTTTGCCTGGCCCCAAAGCTTTGCTAACAGAAATTTTGGCCTCCCAGATAAAAGGGAGAGGGAAAAAATTCTAAAAAGTGAAGCAGGTGAGGTCAGGTGGAGGTGAAAAGAGGCTGAAAGTGGGAATGAGGTTGGGATAAACCCCTGATGGCTCAGGAATAGCACAGCCCAGATGTTTTTAGCCAAAAAAAAAGGGAAAAGGGATATTTAGGGAAGTGAGGATGAGAATAAAATTAGGAATACAGAGGTGAGAACCTCCAAGGGAAGGGTTTCATGTTTGCCATGGAGCCAAGTTGAAATTTCCATTCTAGGATTCCATGAATCAAAGGGAAACATCAACTACCAACAATTTGTATCCATGAGGGGGAAGGAGCTGGAAAACTGAGCTGGAGTTTTCTCCATGGCCATTTTGGGTCATCCCAGCATTGGGTGTCAGGGCAGGCCTGACATCCTGATACTGCTCCGAGGTGCAAGAAAATTTCCAGGGAAAAAACCATCTCTGGAAGGATGATTTGTGCCCTGAAGCAGTGTTTGATAATTCTTTAAAAAATCCATTTACAGAACTGAGGGGAACAAAGAGATTTATTTATATGAAATTATTCAAGTTTTCTGCTGCAGAATTCCCAGTTTTTGTATGTTCCTAAATATTCCAGAAAACTAAAGCAGGGTTGGAGTGATTTGCTCCAAATCCCATCAACTCCAGTTGAGGGCTGTGATAATAAACTGTCAAGAAATCCAGGGGTTCGTAGTTTATCCTTAAAAATGCATGGAATACACATATTTCCAATCCTTATCTGTGCATTGGAGAGGTTTAGGGTGAAGTTTTCCTGGAAATTGGTTTTTAAATATGGATTTTCTCTGTTATTTTGGGAGCTGTGGGTGGGATTGTGGTGAGTTCCCGGTGATCCCGTGGGATGCTCCATGGGGTTTCCCGGAGGCCACCTTGCCACAAAAGCTCCTGGATTGAGACTCAGACCCACCTGGTGGGGTTTCCTCAGCAGGAGGTGGGACCCAAAGTCTCCACATCTTTGTGCAAGAGTGCAAATGTATTGATTCTGTACTAGGTTTTTATTTTAGGGGAAATTTCTCCATGGAAAAGGTTCTCCAGCCCAGGGCAGTGGTGGATTCAAAATCCCGGTGGATGTGGCACTTGGGAATGTGGTTTAGTGGTGAGATTGGCAGTTCTGGGGAACTCAATGGTCTTAAAAATCTTTTCTGACCTCAGTGATTCCATAATTCTCTGATTCCATCTCTGTTAGGGCCAAATCCTTGGGATTTCCTTCAATAATCCCATTTTACCCTGAATCAAGCAGGATGTTTTGTATGGAAACAGGATTTTTCAGTTGATTTAGCAAGATTTCTTTTAAAAAATTAAAAAGAGAGCCTGGTATCTTTTGGAGGCCCCTTTGAAGATTTTGTGGATCTGGTGCCTTGAGCTTGGTTTGTGTTGGATAAGCTCCTCTTCCAAGTGCTGGAAAGAGGCACTTTTTGGTTTTCCCCTGGAATTCAAAGCCCTGGGAGTGGCTGAGTAACCAACCCAACCACAGCAGGGATATGAGGGGTGCAGGGAGGTCCTCTGATGGAAGATGCTCCTCACCATGCCACTTTTGCCATCACAAGGTGACAATCCTGGGCTACCCTGGCCTTCAGAAATGCCCAGAGTGGTGGCATTGTCTGTCCCAGCTGTCACCAGAGCTGTCACAGCATTAATTGGTTTTAATTCCAGCAGGAATTCCCTGTTCCTCCCTGGAATGGGGGTGAGGGTGGTGAGACGCTGGGCTGGAATTCCCAGATTTGCTGTGGCTGCCCGTGGGTCCCTGACAGTATCCAAGGCCAGGCTGGACACTGGGGCTTGGATCCGCCTGGGATAGTGGGAGGTATCCCTGCCCATGGATGAGGTAGCATTGGATGGGCTTTAAGGTCTCTTCCTACCCAAACCATTCCATGATTCCATATTATCCCCCACAGGGAGGACTTTAAGGTCTCCTGGAAGTTCTAAATCCCTTTTCTCCGGAGCTGCGGGACATCCCTGTCTTTGCTGTTGATTCCTTGCCCCATCCAAGTCAGACCCATCTCCAGATCCTCTTTTCCAACTTCCAAACCCCATGGCTTCTCTTCTCCTGCTGCTTTTGTCCTGTCTGGGTCCCATTTTGTTGGACACTTCCCCATACCTCCATCCTCACATTCCCTCTCCATCCCCAGCCACAGCTCCACTCTCTGAGCGCCCGGAGAGGGAAATAAATTGTGCAGAAAGAACTTCCCTGCCCCTGAATTCCCCCTGGATCCCCTCCTGCCCGGGATATAATTAATGCTGCCATTGTTCTCCTCGGTTTGTATATTTAGATGGCCTTTTTGTTTAAAGTTGATTCCTCGCTGCTCCTTGGAATATCTCCCCGGGGAGGGAAATGGATGATATTCCAACGGCGGCTCGGCCACAATATGCACTAAATAAACACACTGGCTAAAAAACGCCATAAAGGCCCCTTTGTCCTGGTGGACGGCAAAAAAAGGAGGGGAGAAAACACTCTCCCAGAAGGATGGTGGGGAGTGAAACTTATCTGGGAGATCTCCCATGGCTGCGATTGTCCTGGGAAGTGCCCTAAATTAAACACTTCCACCCTTCAGCGCTCCCCTCGAGTGTCACCCGGCTGGAGGATTCCCAGGAGCACCGGGAGTGGGGGGATGATGGGCAGCGCACGGGTATCGATTAAATGACAGCTCTGCCTCCTCACAGCGCTGATCTTGGCTCAGGGCTGGGCCCCGCCGGGGGCTCGGCTCAGCTATCTCAGTTTAATGATCGGGTTTCCATCTCTGCCGCGAAAGTCATTTGTATTCCAGAGGCTCCGGAGCGGGGAGAGCGAGGGAGCTACAGGAGCACCCAGCGATGCAGGGAAGGATGAGAGTCCTCCTGATGATTCTCTGATCCGTGATGGGCAGGAAATTAACCCAAACCCTGAGTTTTGGAGGGTATCCCCGGTGTTTAAACCCCAGGTGATCTGGTGTTCACCTCCACATTGAGCTGAATCCCGAGGTTTGCAGCTCCCTGTTGTTAGTGGAAGCTCCATCAGCATGAACCTGGTTATGTTTATTTAATGTCTCCTTTACCTTTTGTTTTTATTTCTTAACTTCTCCTTGGCCTGGTTCTATTTTATTTTTTTTTTAGTTTCTCCTTGACCTTGTTCTATTTTAATTTTTAAATTTCTCCTTGGCCTGTTTTTATTTTAATTTTTTATATTTCTTCTTGACCTTGTTCTATTTTAATTTTTTAATTTCTCCTTGATCTGGTTCTATTTTAATTTTTTTAGTTTTTCCTTGACCTTGATCTGTTTTAATTTTTTAATTTCTCCTTGTCTGATTTTATTTTAATTTTTAAACTTTTCCTTGACCTGGTTCTACTTTAATTTTTTTTAGTTTCTCCTTGACCTTGTTCTATTTTAATTTTTAAATTTCTCCTTGGTTGGAATGGAACCATTTCATGGAGCTGTTGCGTGGTGACATCAAGCTGGGCTCAGCCTGTTGGTTGAGCTGGTGTCAGATGGTGACAATTCCATCAGGGAAGCTCTTGGAACCTTATCAACTTCGGGGACTCATCCTGAGGAGGAACAATCTCCATTAATTATTAATAATTAATTATTAATGTGTAAAACAACACCATGAATGAGTGCAGCAATCCTGCATCCCGTCAGGCACAAGATAACACAGATTTTGGGACCAGGTTCAGGGCTGGGTTAATGGATCCGGGTCTGGAGTTATCTCAGGAACGTCCCTTTGGTGTTGTGGGATTGGGGAATGAACTCGGAGGAAAATCTGAGACAGGGATGGAAATATTGGGTTTGATAAAAATATTGGGTTTGATAAAAATATTTGGCTTGGTAAAAATATTGGGTTTGAATCACAGCAAAATCTGCTGGGACAAAGAGGTCGTTAAATCAAAGTGGGTTTTCAGGAATGGGGTGTTTGGGAATGGCTGGGAAGGATGAGGAATGGGGAGTTTGAGAATGCCTGGGAAAAGTGAGGAATGGGGAGTTGGGAATGGCTGGGAAGGGTGAGGAATGGTGAGTTTGGAATTGTTGGGAAGGCTTTGGAATTACAAGTTGGGAATGGCTGGGAAGGATGAGGAATGGAGAGCTGGGAAGGATGAGGAAGGCTTTGGAATGGTGCATTTGGAATGGCTGGGAAGGGTGAGGAATGGCAAGTTTGGGAATGGCTGGGAAGGGTGAAGAATGGCAAGTTTGGGAATGGGTGGGAAGGGTGGAAAATGGCAAGTTTGGGAATGGGTGGGAAGGCTTTGGAATGGTGAGTTGGGAATGGCTGGGAAGGCTGCACAGGAGGAAAATGTCTGAGGGAGGAGGTGAGGAGGGAATTGTTGAATTGAGCTGCAGGGAAGCACCCCTGGGATGGGTTTGTTGTTGCCGTCCTTGTAAAGAACCCAAATTTTGCAAGATTTGGATCAGAACTTTGAAAAATCATGATTGTCTCTCAGCATTCCATGGGGAAAGCAGCTTTAAGTTTTTGGGTCTCTCTGCAGGCCATGGTAATGGTGCTCCCAAGGAGTTAATAAGGTTAAATGGGATTTTAAAAATATTTTAGGAAGGTTCTGGATGATTTCAGGCCCCACACCTTGGGAATGGGTGGAATTGTTAACCAGGAACATCTTTGTGCCTCAGTTGTCCATGTGGGTGCTGATTCTTTGTCTTTCCTCCTTTATTTAACCCTTAAATTTTAGAAGGATTTGGGATGGATGCAGGGACAGATAAGGGGACTTATGGATATTTAGATAAAAATGGATATAAATAGATACAAGTAAATGTAAACCTTGATTTTGGCTGTTTACAGGCTGTGGTGTCTCAATCTTACTACACGGTTGGTAGGGAGATATTTCTCTTCTTCCCTTCTTCTTCTCTATCTCCATCATTTCCATTTCCATCCCCATCCCTTGTTTCTGCCCTCTCCCTTCAGAAATTGATGAATTTTTCCCTTTTTTTAAATTTTTTCTTTTTTTTTTTATTATTTTTCACGAGTTTTCAATTTTTTTCCATTATTTTATTCTTTAACAGTAGAGAGCCCAGTTACACAAGCTTGCTCTTCTCTACTGCGGGGAAGGTACTGAATTAACTGGGGGGAAAAAAAGATGCAATGTAATTGTGGTCCTGTAAGAAGGGATGGATGATGATGGTTGAACTTGGGGGGGCTTAGGATGGGAAAATTTCTGGGAATGTGAAAGCCTCGTTATTAACACCTCCCACTGTCCCAGGTGGATCCAAGCCCCACTGTCCAACCTGGCCTTGGGCACTGCTGGGGATCCAGGGGCAGCCACAGCAAATCTGGCAATTCCAGCCCAGCCAGGAATTCCTTGCCAAGATCCCAGCCCAATCTCCCCGTTCCCAGTGGGAGCCATTCCCTGGCTCCTGTCCCTGCAGGCCTTGTCCCCAGTCCCTCTGCAGCTCTCCTGGAGCCCCTTCAGGGACTCTGAGGATTCCCTGGAATTTTTCCCTTCTCCAGGGGAACATTCCCAGCTCTCCCAGCCTGGCTCCACTCTTCCTGACCCCTCTCCAGACTCTCTTCAGCAGTTCTGTATCCTTCCCATGTTGGGGACACCAGACCTGGACACGGAATTCCAGATGGGATTTCAGGAGAGCAGGATGATCCCATCCTGGTAGGAGCTTTCCAGAAGACGCAGTGGGCCAGTGCCACTGCTCATGGACTTCCTTCCCAGTCCCATTCCAGTGCTTATCCAAAATCCACCATTCCACTTTCCCTCCCTTAGGAGCCACTCAGCTTCCAAACTTCAGCCTCATCCCCACATCCAACCCGGCACTTTTGAGGAATTTTGGTTTCTCCTAAAAACCCAACCCCCCCTTTATTTTTTTAGGGTGTGGAGGTTTGGAAATCTTTTTTGGGCTGTGGTTTTGGAAGGTAATTCCAGGGAAAAGGGCTCTGTGGGCTCTGCGTGCTGGTAGCTTCAATGAGGAGGAATGCTCTGAACTGGAACGTTCCGCGGTCCTGGAGCCAGAGATTCCTGATTAATAAGGAAAACAGGACGGCTTCCTCCCTCTGAGGGGCAGGGATTAGAAAAATTAAGCAACAGGGCTGAGGAAAAGCCTGGAGGGAGAGAGCAGAGTGATAACAAAGGAGAGGAGAGGAAGAATAATAAGTGTGAATCCCAAAAAACAGTGGGGAGGGAAGTGGTTTCCAAGAGGCAGAGGGAGCTGGGTTGGAGAAGGGTTGGATTGTTGAAGATGCACAGTGGATTTGCTGGGCATCTTTTTCAATCTGTTTTCCAAAGCTTTTCTTAATATTTTTCAGTATTTTTTCAATGTTTTTCAATTTTTTATATTTTTACTTTTTTTCTAGTACTGTTTCAATATTTTAAAATATTTTTCAGCATTATTTCAATGGTCCTCAATATTTTACAATATTTTACAATTTTTCTGATATTTTTCTTTTTTTTTTTTGTTTCCCAATATTTTTCTATATCAAAAAATATTTTTCAGTATTTTGAAATTTTTTTTCAATAGTTTTTTCCAATATTTTATAATATCTGAGGTGAGAAACATCGCTGTCATGGGAATGACATCAGTAGGGAGTCTGGTCTTATTCTTTTCCCTTTTCCCTTTTCCCTTTTCCCTTTTCCCTTTTCCCTTTTCCCTTTTCCCTTTTCCCTTTTCCCTTTTCCCTTTTCCCTTTTCCCTTTTCCCTTTTCCCTTCCCTTCCCTTCCCTTCCCTTCCCTTCCCTTCCCTTCCCTTCCCTTCCCTTCCCTTCCCTTCCCTTCCCTTTTCCCTTTTCCCTTTTCCCTTCCCTTCCCTTCCCTTTTCCCTTTTCCCTTTTCCCTTTTCCCTTCCCTTCCCTTCCCTTCCCTTCCCTTCCCTTCCCTTCCCTTCCCTTCCCTTCCCTTCCCATTTGAATTTCAGGGAAAGAATTGATCCTTTTAGATATTAAACCAAATCAAAAATATCCAGGAAAGCCTCGTTTTCCTGAGGAATTAACCCATAAAGGAAGGAGCTGGAAAGGCTGGAGAGTGACTTATCCACCAGATCCATCTTTCACCTCAAAATCATGGAATCATTAGGTTGGGAATGCCCTCCAAGGCCACCAAATCCAACTTTGGGACCACGAGGGCTCGGGATGGGCAGCCAGGAGTGAGGGGGATGTAGGAGGGATGGATGCATGGAAGGAGTTTATGAATTCCACGAAGACCAAAGCCATTCCCAGTGGAATTCTGATGCTGTTTGTGGCAGGAGATCCCGGTTTCCCGCCGCCTCAGCCCCGTCGCCCTCCCCGAGCGTTCCTCCCTTTCCAAATGCCCTCCCCTAATGAAACAGAAACACATGGAGGCTCTTTTTGCCCGAATTCCAGGTTAATTTGAAAAAGGCCGTTTCCATCAGACGTTCTGTACACAAAGGGCTCCGCGTTGCGACTGCAGAAAATTCAATTGTAAACTCCCAGCCGGGGCCTTGGGGGGCAGAGAAACGGGAGACGGGAGCCGGGCCCTCTTCCCAGCTCCACCGGGAGCCTGGCAGGGAGCGGGGAAGATTCCTTCCCTTCAGCTTCCATAAACCTCAAAGCGTGGCTCAGATCCTTGTCCTTACCCCCGACTCCAGCCGTGCTCAGATTCCCAGTGGCTTCTTCCAGATGAATTAGGGATTTTGCCTTTTTTTTTTTTTCCTGCTGATTTCAAGGGAGTTGTTCCTAAAAAAACAAAAGAGTATTAAAAACGGGATTCATCCAGTTTCTGATGCTAGATGTTAATTGCTGCTAATTGTTGCAATAAATCTGTCTCAGTGGCTGATGCTGCAGCTGTGGCAACAGGTCCAGGTGGAGCAGCACCTTTTCAGTTCCCTACTTGAGCTGGATTCCAATTCCTTAAACCTGGGAAAGGATTGGGAGCAGCCCTGGGAGAGGGATTTGGGATGTTGTGGATGAGGCTGGAATGGCCCAGCCCAGACCCCCCTGCTCAGCCCTGGCTGGTGCCAAAGGCAAGGTGGGAACTGTGTCCCTGTGCCCCTCCCTCAGGTGAGAGCCCACCTGCAGAGCTGCCCCAGCCCTGGGGTCAACAGCAGGAGGACGTGGAGCTGCTGCAGAGAGCCCAGAGGAGGCCCCGGAGCTGCTGCAGGGCTGGAGCCCCTCTGCTCTGGAGCCAGGCTGGCAGAGCTGGGAATGTTCCCCTGGAGAAGGGAAGGCTCCAGGCAGAGCTCAGAGCCCCTGGCAGGGCCTGCAGGGGCTCCAGGAGAGCTGCAGAGGGACTGGGGACAAGGGATGGAGGGACAGGACACAGGGAATGGCTCCCACTGGGAAAGGGCAGATTGGGCTGGGATCTTGGCAAGGAATTGCTGGCTGGGCAGGAGTTCCCAGATTTGCTGTGGCTGCCCCTGGATCCCTGGCAGTGCCCAAGGCCAGGCTGGACATTGGGGCTTGGATCCACCTGGGACAGTGGGAGGTGTCCCTGACCATGGATGGGGTGGGATGGAATGGGATTTAAACTCCCTTCCCACCCAACCCATTCCATGATTCCATGTAATAAAATACATAATGTCTAATAAGTTTATAAGATAATAAACCCCATAAACAACTTTACCTGATATTGTGTGTAACCATGTAAAGCTCCATATAATTGTTACATATAACACAGTGCAACCAATCTAATTTAATTCTATATCCAAAGGAAATGGACACCCAGGCTCACATGGCCCAGGAGCTTTGCCCCTGCTTTTCCCTCTCAGCTCCTCCCGGCACTTCTGGAGTTCGCTGCAATCCCACCAGGGGTGGAGGGTTCTTAAGTTACTCCCAGTTCCAGGGAAATTGGAGAGGAGGGGAAGCCCAGCTTTGCCCCTGGAGAGGGGCTCATGCCTCGTTGCTCCGTGAGAATCCAGCAGGAAGGGAGTTCCCAGATGGGACCAGGTTCAGATGGGATGAGGTTGGCCCATCCCTGGATCAGGGATCGATCACGAGATACAAATTTGGATAAAGCCACAATTTGGTGTTCACTGAGCACTTCTTTATCTCAGCACTTGGTGGCTTTTAGGAGCCCCAGGACGACTCTGGAAATCACTTAACCCTTAATTCCCATGGGCTCTAATTAATTTATTTCTTAATGAAGCTGCTGGTTTTCAGCATCTCTGAGATCAGATCAGGGTTTTATTTGATTGTTTTTATTTCTCAGGTTTTATTTCCT